>NC_136523.1:50017637-50485137 GCF_053919585.1 Euprymna scolopes | reverse complement strand
TTTTATTTGATTATTTTGATTATCGATTATCGGTTATCGATACTTATTGAAGACGTTCTGATACAAAACCTATCTAAGAACACTTCCAGGCACATAAAGGACCTTCGTGTGAAATTTCATAAAAACCGGTTCAGCCATTTTCGAGTCCATACACACACACACACACACACACACACACACACACAGTTCCTTTATATAATAGTAGAGACCAAGTTCATTGAATAACATATCTAAAATTGTATATTTTTAAATGCAAGGAAAATAAATTGTGCACGAGTAGTCTCCCTTAGACTACAAAATTCAATGAAATCATTGTTTCTGTTTTCATATCATAATTTACTATTAAAAGAAAACCAACGATATTTTCATCAGAAGAAAACATTTAAAAAAAAAAAAAAGGTCAGCAACTTTTTTTAATTATGACGTAAATGTTATTGTAAAGTTATTAGAAAAGGAGTTTTTAACCTTTAAAAAATACCAAGAATGAAACTCTTTAACAAAATAAGGATGAAACTTTTAAAGCTGCGGCGATTTTCTTTTTTTTTTTTTTTTTTTTCTGTAACAAAGGTTATAATATAAATAACACCAACATCTAATTTCGAACATTACATGAAAATGCGACGATAGTTGTAAGTTGCGGCAAATGTTTTTTTACATTTTTTTAACGTTTTTTTACATTTTTTTACATTTTTTTTACATTTTTTTTTTACGTTTTTTCTACATTTTTTTACATTTTATTTACATTTTTTTTTACATTTTTATTTACATTTTTTTACATTTTTTTACATTTTTTTATATTTTTTTAACGTTTTTTTTTACATTTTTTTACATTTTTTTACATTTTTTTAACGTTTTTTTTTTTTTACATGTTTTACGACTTAATAAGAGATTAAATGCGACGATAGGATTTTTTTTTTCAAACAAAACTTTTTTATAAAACAAAGATGAAAATATGAAAAAAAAAAAAAAAAAAAAGCTTCGGGGACTTTTCTTTTTATTTTTTATTTATTTTATTTTATTTGATCATTTTTTTTACTGAACAAATATTAATAACACTAACAACTAGTTTTTAACATAAATAATGAATCGCAGTTTTGTTTAATAAAAATTACAATACTTCTACAACTATGTTTGTAATGTTAAAACTAGATGTTGGTGTTATTAATATTATAAGCTTTGTTACAGTAAAAAAAAAAAAAAAAAAAAAAAGTCGCCGCAGCTTTAAAAATGTAATTCTTGTTTTATTAAACAGTTTCATTTTCTGTATTTTTTTTTAAGGTTAAAGACTAACTTTTTTAACTTAGCATAACATTTACTTTTTAATTAAGAAAAAAAAAGCTACTGAACTTCTTTTTAAATGTTTTCATCTAATGAAAATATCGTGGGTTCGTTTTCTCTTAATGGTTATCAACTTTGTTACATGAAGAAAGAATGCTCGCAACTTTCTTTTTTAATGTTTTGATTAAAAAAATATATATACCGCGTTCTAAATTATGCGATCAAAAGGAAATGAACGAATCTTTTAGTAAACGAGAGTTGTCTCCCTTTGCCCAATGACAACTTGTAAAACAGCGCCCATTTTTTGTCTCGATCGTTAAAAACATTAAAATATTTTTAAAAGTTTTTTTTAACCAAATATATATATTGAGCACTTTTGAAGTGAATACTTAAAGTTTACGCATAAATCTATACTTTCGTATATTAGGTTTATGTGAGTAAATGAAGTAGTTATATATATATATATATATATATATATATATATATATATATATATATATATATATATATATATATATATATATATATATATATATATATATTTCGTCTAAATATGATTTAGGATGATTTGCTATAAGAATATGTAAAAATACTATTAATATAAGTACCTGAATTTCAAATAATTCCAACTTTTTATATCACTCTGTAGATTTGCGTAGCGAAATTAATAAAAAAAAATAATTTTAATTATAGTTAAAAATTAAATATGGGTGCCTGTAAGAGATTAAATAAAGTATATTTAGCCATGTATTTTTAACGTTTGATTTGACGATTAAGTGAAGGATTTAATCCTTTTTTTTTCCTAAGCGATATATATATATATATATATATATATATATATATATATATATATATATATATATATATATATATATTTCATTTAATCACATAAATTAATATACGAAAGTATAATTTTTTTATGTAAACTTTAAGTATTTACTTCAACAGTGCAAAATAAAAACACATGTAACTCCACCTAGGTTTAAAATGGGTCAAATCACTAGATATCTATGCTTCCCGCTAAAAAAAGCACACACAAAGGAAGGGTTAAACTAAGGTCAACTGGGCCTTTGTCCTGTAAGTGCCTGCCCATTGGCTGATTAGGAAGGGCGCGGTGGAAACTAGGAAGCTGATTGGCTAACTAAAAACTCAATAGAATGTGCGTATATAAAAACGCAAGACAACCACAACTCTTCTCATAAGCCTGACGAATCCTAGCGTGGATGAAACGCGAAATATTCTGTGTAGCTTAATTGCCCTATATATTTTTATAACTTAATATATATATATATATTTTTTTTTACACAGTGATTACCACTTATCAAGGCCCGGAAGCCACTCAGGGATAAGGGTTATTGCAAGTACATTACGTTAGTGTGGAGATTTGATGAAGTGTTTAATTAAGGGGGCAGTTCATTAGGAATTTGTTAACATTGGACTTGAAGACATCCAAGTTGTAGTCCGGGGTGAAGCAGGCAGACGGAACAGAGTTCCACAGGCGTGCAGTTCTAAGAAAGAAGCTTTGTTCATGGAATCCGCGTTTTGATTTAGGCACAAATAGAATTCAATATATATATGTGTGTGTGTGTGTGTGTGTGTGTGTGTGTGTGTGTGTGTGTGTGTGTGTGTGTGTGTGTTACCTACTTAGCCCCCGAAGTTAAGCAACAATGATGCTGGCTAATATCAGATGGGTGACCATTTTGGGGATTCTAGGCGTTGTATGTGTTGAAAAAAACTCCTGCATCTTCTATCACTGTTCGCCGCCATAGTTGAATTCACAAGAAATTGCCGAAAGAAATTATTGTATTTTTAGCACAATTCGCGGTTATTTATCGATTTTTTTCTTTTTGTCGGGGATGTGTACATCGAGGGGGTACAAGTCCAGAACAATCTAGCTGTAATTAGCTTCACTTTGGATTTGCGTCCGGGGTGTCAAACACAATTCTACGATGAATCATTGGAAGAAAAAGTCAAGGTGAATCTGCTTTATTTATTTTATTTACTTTTTTTTTTTTTTTTTTTTTACTCATTTTCACCCCTTACAAATCATATCACCACTTGGACGTAAGCGGTTACTATTTGGGGCCATATCTAGGAAAGATTAACAATATATTTGTTTATGTTACATTTAAACTTCTGCATATCAGTACAGCGAGGGAAGCAGGCAACAAGAAAGGAATTCCAAAGTCTAACTGTTCAAGGGAAGAAACTATTAGAATAGAAAGCTTTCTGGCATTTAGGGGCATCAACAGTGAAGGGGTGAGATCTTATTGCTAAACGGGTTTGTCGGGATTATGTATGTCAAGAGGGGGTACAAGTGAAACGAGTTCATCAGAACACATTCCATTAAAATATTTGTAAAACAGGAACAGTGATGCAACATTGCGGCGATGGGGCAGGGGCTGAAGCTTAGTTGATAAAGTGGGACCGATTAGATTGACAACCCTTTTTTGGACTTTATCTAAGAGGGAGAGACTAGTGGTAGATGCACCAGTCCAGATGTGGCAACAATACTCCATGCGAATGGTGGCCTTGTAAAGGTACAGGATACTCTCAGACGTGAGTAGTCTTCTAGCTTGATAGATGGAGCCCATCTTCTTTGCAGCAGCCTTTGCAATGTCCTCTATGCATTTGTTCCAGTTCATGTTGCAGTGTCACAGATTATCTATGTGTCTGAAGTGGGCACTGGCAGGTATGTGAATTTGCAAGTTGCAAATTCAGGTGATGGCATATCCAAAGTGTCCACCAGACGTGGCTGTTCAAAGGCCATCTGTTATAAGTTGATATCCGAAGGTGAAGACAGAGAATTAATAGGAAGGCGAGACAAAGGGTCGGCTACCGCATTCTATTCACGTGAGGTATGTCGGATAACACTGGTAAACTGCTAAACAAAATCTAAGTGTTGAGAATATTTCTTTGGCTTAGAATGTCAGCGGAAAATGATTGGTGTCGACCACAAATTTACGCCCCTCTAGTAAATTCTGAAAGTGTGCGTGTGTGTGTGTGAGAGAGAGAGAGAGAGAGAGAGAGAGAGAGGGGGGGATGGGGGAACAAGCGGTCCCCAGTCGCATGTATATCCCCGTTAGGGGAGATGACGACGTTAGGTTTTTGCAACTCGTGCGGGGAGGTGCCGACATCCTCCTATATGCAGCGCCTGGAATTCTCAAATTGGTCACCCATTTTAGTAATGACCAGGCTCAACGTTGCTTAATTTCGGTGATCTGACGGGAACCGGTGTGTGAATGTGATTATGCTGAAAGTGTTTCACTGCGAGTCAAACGTGTTGTATCGTTGTTCTGTCGGTTTCAGCTGTCTTAAAAATATGCAAGAGGGTGTAGTTGTTGTTGGTACAGCTGTTGCAACACTGCACCTACAGCTGTGCCCGATATAACGACAAGTGAAAACTGATTATTAGGTACGGAATAAGCGAGTAATGTTTCTGCTTCACTTGAACGCGAAGCGCGGAATGAATAACAAACCTCTTTTAAGAACACAATGTTGGAAGCATTTATTTGAGCAGCAGAAAGTTGGATAGTGTTCGCGTTGAAGAAAGAAGGGAGTTCTTTGGTTGTGTTGGTCAAGCAGCCGTTTTTTAATTGGCAACAGTTGTCTTCTGTGAAAACAGTCGATGCTGCAATGTCGAGTAAACAGTTACATTAAGAACATTGCCAGGACCACTGTGAGGAAAGTAGGCTCTCTCTACCGTGCTAGAAAACTACTAACGCCTTAAAGTATCCTGTACATCTATAAGGCCACCATTCATCCATGTATGGAGTATTGTTGTCATATTTGGGCCGGTGCATCTGCTACTAGTCTAGAAGCGACTGGGTTCAAAAGAGAGTCGCCAAACTGATAGGTCCTGAACTGTCATCTAAGCTTCAGCCTCTGTCACATCTACGAAATGTTGCATCCTTCTGCCTGTTCTACAAGTATTTCAACGGTGAATGCTCCAACGAACTGCAAGCACTTGTACCCCCTCAACATAAATACCCCTGACAAGCAGCTAAATTCCACCCCTACACAGTTAAGATCCCTAGATGTAAGAGAGCTTTCTACTCCAGTAGTTTCTTCCCCAGAACTGTTACACTTTCGAATTCCCTTCCGGATCCCAGCTTCCCCAACTGTACTGACATGCAGAAGTTCAAGCGTAATGTGAACAGACATATTGCTGCCCAACTCCCTACATAGTACCCCTGTAGTTTATGTTCCTGATAGTAGCCCCTATATCAAAGTGGCAATGTGCCTTGTTTTGGGTGAAAATGTAAAAAAGAAAATAAGTAATAAAAGATGAGAGAAGAGAAAAAGTTGTTTAGATTCGCTGCTGGTTATGTTTTCTCTGGTGCTGGCTGACTGTCGTTTTCAACAGAAGCCGAAGAAGTTCCTTAGGGGACAGATGAATCATTGCACTTCGCTAGCTGATTGGTCAGTGCTTGGCTGAATCACTCAGTAGGGGGAGGCATTGGTTCACAAGAGAAAATAGATCATTTGTAACTGCTACAAAAGGTTCGTATTTAACTTGGTATCAGTTTGTTTGTTTTTTATTATTCAATAATATTATAAAATTCTTGGTAAGTGTGTTTTTATAATGACAAGTAACAATTTTTTTTTTTTTTAAAGTTTAAATTATTATTTATTAATAATTAGCCTGGTTGCCCAGCGTTGCCCGGGTTTTCGGAGGTGTGTGTTGAGCAAAAAAATAAAATAAAATAAAAAGTGGTTGTAGGAAAAAGGCGAAGGAGGAAAAAAAAAAAAAAAAAAAAAAAACGTAACGGGCATCGCAAAACCGGAAGCAGCGAAGGCTAGCCAATCGAAAAGAAGGCATGACTTTCGAAAATATCGGCAAAAAAACGACCGATTCTTGTAGAAAAATGCCCAGTTGAGGGTGAAGGAATTAATGTTTTTAGCCAATTAGATATTTGTCGTTCGAAGGGTCGAACTTCAAAACGATACTAATCTCGTGAAAATTCGTCGCCTCTGTCAAAAGTTTCAGGCAGCCATACATACATACACACAGACAGATGAGAAAATGATAATTATAAATGAAAGAAATTACACACTCAAACCCAAAGAATACAAAGTTATGTTTTATTAATTTTTTACGGATGTGTGAGTGTATATTTCAGAATTGATTCAATCAATCGCAACCCTATCTACAAATGAAAGCGGTTTTAGACATGGGATAAGATGGGTGGGAGGGCCAAAACTGTATGCTTTTTTTTTCAACACTGTGCATCTGTAGCTAATGAAATGAAACGTTACTTGAATTTTCCTCATTTTTTAAATTCAAGTAGAAAGAAAGAGAGAGACACACATATAGACAGACGGACAGAGACAGACAGACAGTAGAAACGACGGATTTGTGTGACAATATCCAAACTATACTTAGTTAGGGCGAAGGTATTCACCATTAAACGAAGACGTTTGTTTTTTTCTTTAATCCAGAATGCCACTCAAGAAATATTTAAAATTTATTTATGGTAAATTTTTGGTTGCGAAACTATATATAAAAAAGTTTTAATTATTCCCCCCTTTTTTATATAACTCTTTAAAATTAAAGACGAAAATAGTTCATAGGCGTTTTGGAATAAT
This sequence comes from Euprymna scolopes, assembly GCF_053919585.1. Taxonomy (NCBI): domain Eukaryota; kingdom Metazoa; phylum Mollusca; class Cephalopoda; order Sepiida; family Sepiolidae; genus Euprymna; species Euprymna scolopes. The sequence continues at coordinate 50,478,270 of NC_136523.1, read as the reverse complement.
TCGTCGTTCGTCTGAGAGAAGTAACTAAATTTCACTACGAAATCCATTCTTTTTTTATACGAGAATTTGGGACGCTAAATCAACGCAAAACATTTAACCTTACAAAAACATCAATAACAAAAAAGAAATTGGTATTTGGGCTTTCCAAGGCATTTTTGCAATGTTAAAATACTCTGGAAAAGTACTTTCTGATTAGTTGTAAAAAAAAATATTCGTTTTTCAACTACTTTATTTAATGTAAGAAATACGTTAAATAAAGAAGTTGAAAAATGAATACTTTTTTTTTCTTACAACTAATTAGAAATTACTTTCTCAGAGTATTTTTGTAATTAGTTAGAAGTGACTTTTATAGGGGATTCATCATCAGGACCACATATCAGGGGGGGGTTGGGGGGATTAATGTTTTGCGTTGATTTAGCGTCTCAAATTCTCGTATGAAAAAAAAAATGAATTGATCTCTTAATAAAATAGAGTTATTTTCCTCGGATCAATGACGAATTATCCAAAAACCACATTTCAAATCCACACAGCGATGCAGAGAACCGAATTTTAATATGGGCAACCAAATCCGTGGTGCAAGGGAGATAACTCCACCGTATAAACGTTTTATAAAAATGCAAAACAAAATGAACCATTTTCATTTGAAACTGTTTAAATTACAGAATTATGTCTCTTTTTTTCTTTTTTGTCTGTTTTTCCGTATAAGCTATATTAAAAAGGCATCGTGAAAAAAATCTCGGCGTTGTATTGACTTATAAGCGTAACACATACGTATTTCAATTTAAATTTTTTAACAACACTTACACCGCTGAAACATAATCTAATTAACTGAATAATTTTGATTGATTTATTTATTTATTAGCGTTTACGTTAGTTTAATTCTTGATAGGGAGGTGGCGGTAGTTTAGTGGTTAACGACACTAACAACCTTTCGTTTCAAGTTCGAATCCAGTTCTTTCCATAAAAACATCACTTTCAATTAAGATGTTACTAGGTACGTGCAAAACGAATGCCGATGCTTAAAATGTATAGACATTTTGAATTCTCCCATTACTTAAAAATCCACCAAAAATCAGGAAATTAAGTAATTTTAATGACATTTTTCAATACTTATCAAATCGTGATCACGGAATATAATGAATCAATTATTTTTATTCAAATCGTAGTGGAAATGTCTTATTTTTTTTTTAAACAAAAAAATACCTTTACTAAAGTTATGGTTTTCTGTAGTAAAAAAAATGAATTTATTTATTTTTGCTTTTTTTATGTAAATAAATCATCGTAAATTGTAACAATTAAAAAAAATTATTTTTACAGGAACATAAGGAAAAAAAGCATCTGTATTAACGAAGTTGACATAACTCGAAGAAAAATTAATTTCTCGAAGTACTAATATTATCATTGAGTTAAGCATTGTTTATTTAATATTTTCATACAAAAACTATAATTGCAAAAAATATTTTTACTTTTTTTACGGTTACATTTTTAACGTAATCTTTATATGGAAGATTCTAATATTTTCATCGAACGCATGAACATATAATCATCAATGTAAGATAATTTTCATATAATCTTGGAAAATAAAGTAAAAAAAAAAATTTCATTGAAAAACAGGACATACAAAAATAATTAAATAAAAAAAAAATGGTAAAAATTATACGGACGTTCCATGTCGGTAAGTATGGATGCACAGGAAAAAAGATTTGTCCATCAACCCACAACTACACGGTGTCACTTTGCGATACACCTGTTTGTGTCGGTCAACTTTAAATTTCACGTAAACATTCCGATAAATTTAAACGTAAGTTTGTATTTTTTTTAAGTGTGTTATTTTTCAATAATTATAAATTCTTTTCTTTTCGCTTTGAATTCTGTATAGATATTAATAAATAACTTTTAACTTGTTAACTTTTGTTTTTCAGTGAATTAATTATCAATATAATTAATGAATTTAATTAACATTTATGCAGTTTATGGCCTCAGTTTTTATAAAAGAATTAGGGGTGGGAAAAGGATGCCATAGAGGTCACAACAAAGAATACATGAAATGAACAACGTTGGAAGTGTGTAGATTCTGACTCCATATAATTAAAGACAGACGAATATTGAAGGTTGAGAGCCGATTTTATTTACAACTAACAGTTTGTATTAGAAGAGGCAAAGTGTTCGTAGGATGGAATGTGATTTAATGAAGAATAGATTGTCCGATGGAGATATTTGACAGTTTGTATTACGGTGAAATGTTCGTAGAATGTTTGCATTATTTATTATTTAACAAGGAATGAAGGTTCGTAAAATTTTTGTATGTATTTATGACTTGACAAGGAATAAATGTTTGTAGGTATGTATGAATTGACAAGGAATGAATGTTCGTAAAATGTTTGTAGGTATGTATGAATTGACAAGGAATGAATGTTTGCAGGTATGTACGATTTAACAAGGAATGAATGTTCGTAAAATGTTTGTATGTATGTATGAATTGACAAGGAATGAAGGTTCGTAAAATTTTTGTATGCATGTATGAATTGACAAGGAATGAATGTTTGTAGGTATGTATGAATTGACAAGGAATGAATGTTCGTAAAATGTTTGTAGGTATGTATGAATTGACAAGGAATGAATGTTCGTAAAATGTTTGTAGGTATGTATGAATTGACAAGGAATGAATGTCCGTAAAATGTTTGTATGTATGTATGAATTGACGAGGAATGAAGGTTCGTAAAACGTTTGTATGTATGTATAAATTGACAAGGAATGAATGTTCGTAAAATATTTGTAGGTATGTATGAATTGACAAGGAATGAAGGTTCGTAAAATGTTTGTATGTATGTATGAATTGACAAGGAATGAATGTTCGTAAAACGTTTGTATGTATGAAGGAATTGACAAGAAATGAATATTCGTAAAATGTTTGTAGGTATGTATGAATTGACAAGAAATGAATGTTCGTAAAATGTTTGTAGGTATGTATGAATTGACAAGGAATGAATGTTCGTAAAATGTTTGTAGGTATGTATGAATTGACAAGGAATGAATGTTCGTAAAATGTTTGTAGGTATGTATGAATTGACAAGGAATGGAGGTTCGTAAAATGTTTGTAGGTATGCATGAATTGACAAGGAATGAATGTTCGTAAACGTAACTTATCTTTTGGACGATGGATGTGGTAGGGGTCGGCCGGTCGTCCTGCTGTCGGTGATGCGTGTCCTGGCTTGTAACTGGAATGCGGGTGACCTCTTTCATCAGCAGCTAGTAGCCCGGTGTCTTCGTCTTCTTTTCCTCCTCTCTCCTCTGGTTTCCTAAAATCCCTCGTTTTATAGTGGCAAACCGGCTCCCAGTGACTGTGATATTTGAGGTGTTTATTTTAGGCGCGGAGCTCTGCCATTAGTCGATAACTATTTTGTGGTTATCTTATTTTTTTTTTTCTTCCCAAGCGAAAATGATGAGTGGAGCCATGTGCAAAAGACGATTTTTCATTTTATCTCTCATGGTGGATGCGTTAAAATCCGGTTCGCTGCTAATTCTCATCATGTTCCCACAAGTTTGTATTTCAAGTTTAAGTTCTATTAATAATTGAACTTTTTTAATGAATAAATTGTCATGGTAACTTAGTGATTTTTATTTACACTTGATATAAATTATGTTTTTTATGAGCATCCATATTTCTTTGAATCTTGCCGCCATCTTTTTTTTTTTTTACCCGATAAACAAAGTTTCTAGCTACTACTGCCAAATATTTGGATAATTATTACCATTTTAGCAAAAGTTAAGTACATTTATTGTATTAATTCATCATCTTAAGACTTTAACTTAATAATTAACTTGGAAATGATTCCAGAAAACTTATATTTCTCTTGCCAGAAAAATGTAAACGCGATCTTTGTCATAATGAATTTTTACGTGAAATGTAGGGGTTTTCAGATTTGAGATAAAATTATTTCATGTATTTGTTTTTTCACACACTATAATTTCTTTGAGAAATTAACTTTAAGCTGTAATCTTTCAAACATAATCAAAAGGTAACCGACATTTTGAAAAATATTGTGATTAGCCAACGTTCAAAACTATGTAACCATGTCCAGTCAGCCATTAGTTTTTCACGTACCTAGATGTTGGCAACCTTCTCGTAAGTATCCTGTGTCTTTCTGTAATAAAGAATTCTGACTATAAAAATATCGTGGAAACCAATGCCTGCCAACAATAGAATCTTCGGATTTATGAGATTTGATGACGATAACATTCTTGAAAACATTTCTCTGACTGCTTCAATATCAAAGAAAGAAAAAAAATTAGAGTTATTGGTACTTTTGCAAAATAACGGAATTTGAAACAAATGTATTTTCAAGTAAAAACATCGTCACGGATTTACGTATCATGTTGAAATTAGAAAAAAAAATTAAGTTTTAAAAAACAGTAATGCAGTAGAAAGTGTACATTATTTATTTTTCACACAAAAAAAAAATGTTACAGACACAAGCGGTCCGACTTTTTTTCTTTTTTTTTTTTTTTTTTTCTATGGCGTATTTTAAACAAACGGAGATACGTCAGTTTGTCTTAGTGAATTGGTTCTGCAACTCTTCCACATTCGGGACAAGATCAAAGTGTAGTATTTGTTCTTCAGATGCTGCACTTCAATTTGTTCTTCTCTGTCAGCGGAGAAAAAATCCTTCACGACTGAGAAAATTTTTATTTTCGTTCCTTTTCTCCACGTTAAAAAAAAAACGACCCTGATATCTAACTGTCCCGTGGGGAGGCATTGTAAATAGCAACTCTTCCACATTAAAACCTGCAAATCAAACTCAGTTTACGAATACTACTATTACTTGTAAGCATCTTTTTACTTGATAATCATTTAGCGCTGTTTTACATTTTGTCATTGTTCTGAGGGAGACAACTCCCTTACTTAGAGATTCGTTCGTTTTTTCATCTAATAATTTAGGACGCTAATAATGCTGTCAGTAAGTTTACACGAACGATTTACAAAAATATACTTTGATGTTTATTTGTTCTTTTTTTTTTTGGGGGGGGGGGTATTAGATTATAGAACTTGTATAGGTTTTTAACAGGTGCTTCTGTAGGCATCTCCAAAAGTCACCACAGAATTACCCCCCCCCCATATGTAAAACGATGTAACTTTATTATGAGTTAATATCATCAATATAACTTTTGTACTATTTAAAAGAAAGGCAAAATAAACTAGTAATAATTAAAAAAAAAAAATTTTTCATCGTACGAAAATAATGAAATTGCGAGACGAAAATCGTGTTTACATAACTGGCGCTTTAAAATAACGTTCCCATGTAGTAAGCATCCCGAACGTGAAAACATGTCCGTGTTTAATAAATCTAGCAAAAATCAACTAATGGTCAGATTTTTCGTGAAATTTTCAATACTTATCCATTTTAGAATGAAATTACATATAAAATGCAGTTTCCGCATTTTTTCGAAATTTGAACAAAATATATTTGCAGCGATCGAAATTTGTATTTATTATGAAACAAATAAGTCAAAAATATTATAATAATCATATCTTGTTTGTCTCTTTTTACCAAACAAAGGTATGGAAGCCAGTAATTAACCAAATAAACACTCGTACACATTTAGTAAAACCGTATTTCATATTTAATATACAAATGTTTATAATATTATTAATCATTAAACTGAGTAAATCTTAAAACCTAACAAAATTATAATAAAGATTAATTATTAATTGCAGTTGGAAGAAGATAAACAAAGGTTTTTTTAAAAAATCATTAAGTCGCTTCTGCATTCCCATAGTTCGTATAGTTAACACAAGTCTGACGTCACAGGATTATGCGTACCATTCTTCACAATTCTTCACATTCGTTTGGCAGTCTCTATGTTTCTGCCGTTTAATTAACCGTTTTTCCGTAAGTAATGCGCCGACATTAACCGAGCAGAAGGACCGTTTAATATTTCACAAACATTATGTTTACATTATGGGAGCGTGGAAAGGCGGGGGGGGGCACGTACACACACTCCCTCTGCTCCAATATAAACAGAATGCAAAATTAAGTGGAGTAAGTTTTCGTAAGATAGAATTACCTCTTTTCGAACAATGAGTAAAGATTCCGAATTACCCAGAAATTTTTAAGGATTTCCTTTTCATGTAAATTGGTGTCAATTCAAAATCCATTCTGTCAGTCAAAATTATGTCGAGATTGTATTACATATTTAAACATATTTCGTAAAAGGGAAGGTGTTGACGCATATTTTTGGGAGAAGGAGAGATTTACCTCCCTTTATCAGAAATACTTATGAAAAAGAAAAATATCAACAATAAATTCAAAATAATAATCCTTCTGATAAAGGGAAATAAGCCAGAGTCGATAATTGCCTCCCTTTAATAACTTACAGAACTATTTGATACGAGCGAGGAGGAACGCCCGGTGTTGCCCGTTCGCAAAATTTGTTTAAATATATTTCAATTCATGCAGATTTCGTAATCATTATTACTAGGTACGTGCATTAATCTGGCAGAAACTAATGGGGAGACGTGATTTTGAAAGCCGGCTTATCATAATGTTTTTATAGAATCCTGATTACCATTTTGATTGTGTTTGAAAGATTAAAATTAATCTCTGAAGAAAAATTTACATGTGAAAAAAAAAGTTATGATGAAAAATGTTTTCACAGCGGTGCCGGAAAGTGAATAGTTACGCTAAATTTCATTGTAAAAATCACTTGAAAGATAAATACGCATACTTCGATGCCGGATTACCCTGGCCAAATCTACATCAATGATCTCCCAAAACACATACTTAAATCATTCGTTGACATCTATCCTGATGACACGACCATCTATGGCAACACATCAAAGGCCGTAAATGACAAAGTTCTCTCTGATTCTCTCTCCTCTGATCTTGAGCGCGTGGTAGAGTGGGGAAAGAGGTGGCTGGTTATTTTTAATGTATCCAAAACCAAGCTTCTGTCTTTACATCATGAACGCTCTGATACCCATCTGGCATCAATTGAAATGGATAGCTCTCGTCTTGGGGAGGCTCCATGTTTTGACAAGCTTCTGGGTTTGACCTTTACTCCTGATCTGAAACGGAACACGTACATCAAGTCTGTTGCCAAGGATGTTGGGAAAATGGTGGGCTCCTTTTATCGCTCCAGGAGATATCTCACTACTGATGCAATTCTCTATCTGTATAAAAGCCAAGTACATCCAAGGATGGAGTACTGCTGCCACATCTAGGAAGGAGCTGCTAAAAGCAGGCTATCCGGCCCTGACAGAGTACAAAATAGAAGTCGTGGCTTAATGAGGGATGCCCTTTTCTCTTCCCTGCAACCTCTCTCCCACAGAAGAGACATTGCGAGCCTGGCTTTGTTTTATCATTATTTCCATGGCAAGTGCTCGTCTGAGCTCCAATCTCTGGTTCTCCCTCGCCAATCTTTCACGAAAAAACACCCGTCTAGCTGAAACTACTGTCATTAATTTTCCCCACTCTTTATCTGTGCCTAAATCCAAACGTAGATTCCATGAGCAGAGCTTCTTTCTTAGAAGTGCACGACTGTGGAACTCTCTTCCGTTTGCCAGCTTCCCACCTGACTACAACTTGGATGTCTTCAAGTTCAACAAACAAATTCCTGACAAACCGCTCTCTTAAGTAAGATACCCTATCAAATATCCAAACTAATGATTACTACGATACTATCTCATTGATTACTGTACACGCAATAACCCTTATCCCTGAGTGGCTTCCGGACCTTGATAAGTGGTGATCTCAGAAAAAAAAAAAGAAAAAAAACGTCCGCGCATATAAAATTTAAAAATCGCCTGAAAAAAAAAAAAAAAAAAAAAAAGAAAAATTGGTATTTTTTCAGATGAGGTCCACCTCCACAATTTTCTTTTAAATGACACCTTGCATAGATTTTCGACTATGCTGAATACGAAAATCGCATTGAAATTTTTCAGAAATAATTAGTTATCGAGATATAAACAGTTGTATTATGCATTGTATTCTTTAGCGGCCATCTTTTTTACGCGCGTGCAGTGTCAGTCATAGATGAGTAGATTTGTTTATAGTGTGTGCGCGCACGCGCACAAAAAAGATAGCCGCCAAAGAACACAATGCATAATACAACTTTTTATATCTCGATAACTACTTATTTCTGAAAAATTTCAATGCGATTTTCGTATTCAGCATAGTCGAAAACCACTGAAAGTCGTCATTTAAAAGAAAATTGTGGAGGTGGACCTAATTTACCAACTTTTATTATTTTAAAATTTCGTCTTTGCTCCTTTTATTGAGAAAAAAAAAAACAAAAAAAAAACAAAAAAAAAAAAACATTATGGTTTAAATTACATTTTTCAAGTAGTTATAAACTTCGAAAAATAGTGGGTCTAATTATTCAAATGTTTATCACTCATTTTTAATGGCGACATCTGATATTGTTAATGTTCAACAATCTAGGTCGCCATCTTGTTTGGAAAATTTGGCCTTTCTAAGGCTTACCACATTAGCCTTTTTGAGGCCAAATTTGGTCTCTTTTACGCTCTTGCAGGGAACCATAATCATAAAAGAAAAAATATTGAATTAATTATTATTCATATATTTATTTATTTATCTAAAGAACCACTGTACATTCTTGCATTGTTTTAGTCTTCTAAAAATACATTTTAAAAATATTAATTCTTTCATCGTAAACTTGCACAATTTCGTCAGGTAAGAAGAAGGGAAGGGGTTTCAGACACTAAAGGAAAGTCACCATTTTTTTTTTTTCATTCCTCTATGAATCTATAAAAGCGTGTGCGCGTATGCATTGAAAGGTAAAGACAGAAGGAGGAGAAGAACAGCCTTGTTAATCACTCATCTATTACAATAGGAAAAATGCGAGCATGAAAAGTAATATGGTTAAAAACACGAAAAAGTAAAGGACTAGTTGTTAAAACTGGAAAAGAAAAGGACAATATATTCTAGTAAAAAAAATGTAAATTTATAACTTCAAATATTGCAGCATTAAGAATTGATTATATAATGTTATAAATTGAATTTTAAAAAATTCTTAATGCTACAATATATTAAGTTATAAATTTATTATATTTTTTACTAGATTATCTTGTCCTTTTCTTTTACATAAGCTTAACCATATTACTTTTTATGTTCGCATTTTTCTATTGTAATCCATGAGTTTTTTTTTAGGCTTCCAGTAAATTCACTTGTTCTTCGTTTAATTTGTCTTATTTTTTGCCTCCATAAACACAACACACATATGCAATATGTACGATAGTCGTCTGCTTTCAATAAAATCTCAAATTATTCCCGCTTTCATTGTTTCACTTGTTACTTTTCTTTTTGCAAGAGCGGTGAATTGGTAGCAACAGTAGTCGCTGGAGCGATGTGATTGCTCTGGAAACCAATCATAAAAAACGTCACTCACCTCCTTATGTTTTTTTTACGATTTTCAAATCAGTAAATTTATCATAAATTGTTTTACTGAACGAAAATTGAAAAATTTTTTTCACAATATAGCTGAGAAAGTGATCTATAAACTGTGATTGTTTGAAATTTGGTCGAAACATGAGTAAGCAGTGAAGCTTTAAAGCAGTTCTGAATGACTAAAACTTCCAATTAACCCTATATTCAAACACGGTATTATTTGAATGATATATCGTAGAAGTTGATTTTTTTTTTCTCGCTCTGATATTGATATTAAAAGCCTACTGTTTCTATTTAAAAATTATTAAAACGAACTCCATAATATACTCAGCTATGGATATGCATGCGACTACATGGAGGTTAACTAATTTTCATATTCCTTGGAAAAAACGAGCGTCCATTAATTAGTTATTCATTTTTTTTTTTTTTGTTCTCTTAGATGATATTTTCATTTAATTATTACGCTAAATTCTATTTATACATAGTTTCTACATTCTGGATAATTGTGTAGAATTTAGGATAAAAACGGTTTAGCACATAAAATTTTAAGTGTGTGTGTGTGTATATATATATATATAAGAGCAAATAGCTAATAAAACATGTTAAAAAACTCTTTGAAAAAGAGTTAAAAAGCATATTTAATTTGAAAAATAAACACTAAAAAACACTATAAGCTCTATCTCCTATTTGGTTTTATCGAGCTTTTACATCTGGTTGAGATTACTTTATAAATATTAATTCTTTAATATTTATAATATACTTTAGTTTTACCATCTTGGGTTATTTTGGTAAATTTAACTGTAATTTTTATTATATATATATAAGCAATTTGTGTGTGAAACGTCTCTACCAAACTCCTCTCTAAATATTTGGTCTACAGACTTGAAACTTGATAAATAGAGTATTTGAACCTCAGGAACACTTAATTTTATTTTTAGCCCGTAAAAAATAGATGTTAAGTGGTCAAAATGAAATTTAAATATATATATATATATATATATATATATATATATATATATATATGCACATTCTTAGTTTGAAGTCACTTCATTTTTTAGCATTTTCTATCCATTTAGCAATGGCTCAGACAGTAACGACAAAAGCTGGAAAGCCGAATGATTTATTTTCAATTCCAGCCGAAGTCATTTTTTTTTTTTTTTTTTTTTTTTTAAACTTTTGAAATCGTTACTATATATATATATTGGGTACAATATAATCATGGATAGAGAATTTGCTTTCTAATAATGAATACAAACATAAGATAAATTAAGATTCTGATAAAGGGAGGTAAGTCTGAGCAGCTAATCCAAAACATCAGTCAATATTACCTCCCTTGAATAACTTTATTATTTTAAGAATAGTGTCATCCAATGGCTGGTAATTTAAACTGATTTATGAAATTAGATTCAATGCCTATACAGAACGCAGCACAGATGGACATTGCATTCCAATAAAAATACTCAGATATGCTTAAAAAAAAAATAAGTATCCTTATCAGAACATTAAGAAAAGTTAATGTGCAGAATTTTGATAGTAAAAACCAGTCTCATATTTTGCCAATTCAGCATTACTTATTGCTTGATTAAATAACAACCTGACTTATCTCCCCCTGTTTTTTAGACATTTCTGCTCTTTGAAATGGTGGATCGGCAAAATATGTTAAAACTTATTTTATTTTTAGCAAGTTGTATATATCCAGCGTTGCCAGGTTGAAACATTGACGGGTAGAGGGTTTAAAAGACACTGAATATTTTAACTTGTCACAATTTTCCTGAAAGGGGACCACATGTTGAATTCATGAAAGAATAAAATGCGTTCATTTTCGCCTATGAAAATTAAACGGCTAATAGCTTAAAGTGAAAATAACTCCTAGCTTATATAAACCTACTTCCCTTTTTTAAAGGCAACTAGTGTAGTCCGATATAAATTGAAAAATTAAATTAAATCTAAATTAGATTAAAAATAAATAAAATCAAATTTAAATATTTCTAAATAGAAAAACAAAGACAATTTTATTTCCACAAATAACATGGAGCTAATTATTAAAATAGATTTTATTTAATGCAATATGCAATTGAGGTTATTCTTTGAATGTAGATTTCCTGTTAACCCTACCGGACTTGAGCTACTGAACCTAATTTGCCCCTGTGCCTGGCCAAACATTGTGAAAATTGCATCATCAGAATTATCACTTTCTCCTTCATCGATATATTCATCATCACTAGCAATACTTGATTCAAAAACATACTCCTGATAAAATTCGCCTTCGTTTGAAACAAGAATTTTTTACTTTATCCAAAACTTGTTGCATCGTGAAACTCCTTGGTCTCGCTTTTTTACTTGTCAGAGTGCTTGGTTCCTCACTAGCTCGCTTTTTGGTTACTTTAGTCTAAAAAAACAACCCACAACTCCGTCAAAACAAAGAAAACAATTTGCAGAACGTTAAGTTTGCACTAAATCGAGGCTAAGCGGCGAGTAAATAGATATTTTAGCTCCCTGATAACACAAAAACACATGGCTGGAAAAATACCGGTTTAGCAGTAACTCGGTATATAGCATTTTTGGAAATTACTGGTATATCAGTAACTCTGTCTGGTAGGCTTAATAAACAGTGTATATAGAAACCATGCTGGTATTTTTATGTGTAAAGGTCTGTTTCCATTATAAAAATTGTGAAACTGTACCTTTTTTATTAAAAGAATTATGAACATAGAGGAATACAACTAATTATAATACAAGATTCAAGCAAGCAAAAATGGACGGAGTTTTACAGAATATTTGCTACCGAAACAGTAGTAGAAACGTGCAATGAAGCAAGCAACGAACGAAAGATCTTGTTAGAAGAAACGGCTTTCCATATATATATATATATATATATATATATATATATATATATATATATATATATATATATATATAAAATAAAGTTTATCAGATGTTTCAACTCATGGGGTAGTCATCCCAGTCTCTAGATGATGTCAGGTAATCAGGAAAGAATACGCACCATTTCGAAACCAACTTCTCTCTGTAAACTTGCATATAATAAAGTTTATGATTGTTTGTTTTTTTCTTTGTGGGGTAATCCATTTCAATACACGGATAATTTCAAGTCATCAGGAGAGAATACACACCATTCCAGGGCTTACCTCCCTACAATTTTTTTTTTTCGTGGATCAGCCCCATTATCTGAATTACATCTAACTTAACTGCGCCACAGGCTCAGAAGTGGGCATTTAAGGATTTCAGTGTTTCCCACCTCGATCAACAACCCAGTTTCACCCGACATTTAAAAGTTCAACGGCTGCATCTCACTCACATTTTATAATATAGATTAAAATTCTATTAGATAATTTTTAATGTAGATAACTACATTTGCCCGATACATACATACATATATCAAAGAGTTTTCCTGTTAATTTATTTGGAATTGTGATTTTCATCTTTGTAAATGCAAGTTTCATCCGTTCCCTATATTGTATAAGCACTGGGAATTCTTGCAGATTTCTAAATTTCTCCAGATCACGATTAATAATCTCGTTATTAAACAACAAAAAAAAATAAATAAATAAAAAAATAAATAAATACATCAAATGATTTGGATTGCTTTCAATCATGAGATTTAGACTAATTATATATATATATATATATATATATATATATATATATATATATATATATCTCGTTGGCGTGTATATTAACCCTTAACTACCTAAAAACTCATCGTCAACTAAAATGAACAAGTCGACTTACGGCATTCTAAATGAAACCTTTTACTTGTCAAATTCATCCCCCCCTCCACACCTTTCCCTCCCTTTCTTTTACCATCCTCTCTCCCCCTCCCTACGTCCATATATCTCCACCCACGCCTACCTGAATCTGCTACACCCCCCCACACACACACACTACAATCTAGTGTATTTTAACCTTCCAAACTTAAATATTGTAGATTTACGTCTTCCTCCCCTTTATCTCTTACCCTCCTTTTTTTTTCGTATTTCCTCTAAAACACTTTTTCCAAGTACTAACAACCATTTCTGTAAGGTCTGACGAGGCTGTTGGATCGTAAATATGGTCCAACATCCGAAACATATGTAACCAAACAGATAAAACGGTAATAAAAAATAAAACATTTGCTCTGCAATAGTATTGAGCACTCTCTTCAGGTTTTTACTAATTACCAGTTTCATATTTATACTAGCAAAAGTACTCGTCATTGACTGGGTTCAAAAACAGCCTACAGAAAATGGACTCTGATTTATGAAAGTGTGATAGGTTATGAAAAGGAAGGGTTGTAAAGAGATAGCTTCGAATTTGGGGGTATCAAAACCAAAGCAAAATATGATGAAAGTAAAAATAAAATAGATAAACCCCATAATTTATTATACCATACCTGTTCACACTGAAACACTTATCACAATATTCTGTGGATCTATATTAAAAAAAACCTTGTTAAACTTTGTGACATATTTCCATTCTATGGAGGTCGGGCGCGAACAAACATCCCATAATTTTATTATACCATATTTCTTCAAACTGAAACATAATTATCAAAGTATACTTACGCAGATAGATATGAAAAGTCCTTATTAAAGTCTGTGCCTATTTCCATTCTATGAAGGCCAGGTGCAAACGCAGACCACACAATTTTATTATACCATCCCTATTTAAGTTAAAACATACTTATCAAAGTATTATTATGTACATCTATATCAAAAACACTTATAAACGTTTTTTAATTTTTTTTTATTTCCATACTTTGTGGACCAGGCGTGTACACAGACCCCACAATTTTAATGAATCATCATTATGCCAGATCAAACATACCCATTCCTGTGTCTCGATACATCTATCATTATATGTGATCAGTTTTCTATAATAGTCAACTATATAGGAGCCTATTCATGACCAGACACACACAGCTTTATATATATATATATATATATATATATATATATAAGGTCATCACCAGGGATATTCAAAGGAATATTCTTTTCATTATTTTTACTCAAATATATATCAGTTAATATCTTTTATGATTTTGGATAGAGTGACGTGGTTCTCGATTGATTAACTGTGTCACAGCCTTAGTCATCACTGGGGCTGTGACAACAGCATATTCTTTACATTCTTTTGATACGAGTATATATCCGACACAGACTCCGCTAATCAACCGAGAATCACATCAGTCTCTATAAAAACATAAAATATTAACAGATATATACTCGAGAGTCGAAACAATGAAAAGAATATTCTGTTGTCACAGCCCTAGTTATCACTTACCCAGAGGCTACTCAAGGATAAGGGTCGAGTGTTAGGCAGATGGTGAGACAATATTAGTCACAGTGGAAACTTGGGTAGGGCAAGTGACGTCAATATTTTTTTATTTATTTATTTTTTTTCCCCAAAATCAAACAGATTTTACAAGGTTTCTTTGTGGAAATGTTTTTAAAGCATGCAATTTGAGTGTTCGTAAAATTTTCCTTATTTTAGGGTTTTTTTTTTTTTAGATACTGTTTGGACGATTCTTTTGAAGTCTTTTTAAAATTGCTTGGTAATAAGTAAGACTATGACAACAGCATATTCTTTTCCTTGTTTAGATTCTCAGGTATATATCCATTATATGTTTTTGTGTAGAGTGGTGCGGTTCTTGGTTGTGTCTGTGTCGGATATATACTTGAGATTCAAAACAATAAAAAGAATATGCCGTTGTCATGACTAGTAATAAGTTAATTAACATTATTAAACGATAAGATTTTTTTTTTATCATTTGATATTTATCTAATACTAAAAACGTTTATTTTATTACTAGCTGGATGCCCGGCGTTGCCAGTCATACGTACGATTAAATATGATTTTTTTTTTTTTAATTAATGCAGATTGCGTACGTATTATTATAGAATCAATCCTCTATTGAATGTTATATTCGTAAAAAAAATTAATAATGATAATGTCAATGATCCAATGTCTGTCTATGCTCCCTTACAATATCAGGTCAGCTGATATTTCAGTTTCACGATGAATACGCTGCATAAGTTACTTCTGATTAATATTTAGTTTAAACATATGCAAAGAAATTATTTGCAGTGATTTTAAATGGTACCTCTTTTCTCATAAATGGAACTCATTAATAAGAAAAAGGAGGGTAGGGCACAAATTACGGAATGCATACCTTCTACATTTGATAAAACAATCCAAGCTATTATATATAAAAGTGAACGTGTGTGTGACTGTACATTTTTCTACACAATAACTGTCAATTTTCAGTCTGCAGACTCGAAATTTGACGTACAGGGTACTGAGATTTGGGAAAATCTTTGTAATATGTTTTCGGTCAGAAATTTGGCTGTTAAGGGGTCAAAGTTCAACGATTTGACCTTTGAGAACTCTACCAAACTCTTCGACAATTTTGGATCTAAACACTTGAAATTTTAGATATAGGTTCCTTGGACATGGATCTAACTTAATAACTTCATTTGAGCCCCAAATAATAAATGTTAAGGGTTCAAAGTTTAAAAAATTGACCGCTTTTTTTTTTTTTTTTTTTTTGCTCAACATACACTTCCAAACACTCGGGCAACGCTGAGCTAAATGCTAGTTCTTAATAATGAAATTGGTATTATTTGTTTGTTTATTGGTAGCCTTTGTGAGTAATCGCCTCATGATAGTTTCGATAAAAACACTGGTTGCCCATCACCTCACGGTGTTCGTTTTAGGAAATGCAGCTGGTCTATAAAATTTTTTCACCTCAATTAAAAGAAATAACTTCCAAAGAAACCTGACTAAAAAAAATCCTGAAAGCCATCCAACACATGTCAGCATGTAAGACAAACGTTAAATCAAATGAGAATTCTGACTACTTATTGTTCTCATGCTGGATGATATTTTCAGGTTTCGAACGACGTAAATACCAACTCCAGGTGTATCTTGTCAACTTAGAGAATCTATATAAAATTTCTATTATAGGCAGCTAACATACTTCTGAACTTCCAGCATAGCACTACTATTGCTATTGCATGAAAAACTTGTTTTATTCCATTTTACCTAAGCAGTAAACAGAATTCTTTTCTAAGACAAAATCGATTGGAAAATAATGTCATTATAAACAATCGGAACCATATTTTGTAAAAACGAACTCAACTTAGAGAATCAGTATAAAATTTCTATTATAGTCAGCTAACATACTTCTGAACTTCCAGCGTAGCACTACCGGAAGTGGTGACAAGGCAAATCAGTTCCTTTGTTTTTTTTTTCTCTCACGCCTATATCTTCTCTGTGCATGTACTCTTTAGGTTTTACGATGGTTTTTTTTTTTTTTTTTTATTATTATTATTATTTAATAATCATTGAAAAGAATTTCGGTTTTATTTTCATCGGGAATTATTGGAGGTATTTTTAATTTTTTAAGAATTATTGGAGGTAGTTTTAATTTTTTAAGAATTATTGGAGGTAGTTTTAATTTTTTAAGAATTATTGGAGGTAGTTTTAATTTTTTAAGAATTATTGGAGGTAGTTTTAATTTTTTAAGAATTATTGGAGGTAGTTTTAATTTTTTAAGAATTATTGGAGGTAGTTTTAATTTTTTAAGAATTATTGGAGGTAGTTTTAATTTTTTAAGAATTATTGGAGGTAGTTTTAATTTTTTAAGAATTATTGGAGGTAGTTTTAATTTTTTAAGAATTATTGGAGGTAGTTTTAATTTTTTAAGAATTATTGGAGGTAGTTTTAATTTTTTAAGAATTATTGGAGGTAGTTTTAATTTTTTAAGAATTATTGGAGGTAGTTTTAATTTTTTAAGAATTATTGGAGGTAGTTTTAATTTTTTAAGAATTATTGGAGGTAGTTTTAATTTTTTAAGAATTATTGGAGGTAGTTTTAATTTTTTAAGAATTATTGGAGGTAGTTTTAATTTTTTAAGAATTATTGGAGGTAGTTTTAATTTTTTAAGAATTATTGGAGGTAGTTTTAATTTTTTAAGAATTATTGGAGGTAGTTTTAATTTTTTAAGAATTATTGGAGGTAGTTTTAATTTTTTAAGAATTATTGGAGGTAGTTTTAATTTTTTAAGAATTATTGGAGGTAGTTTTAATTTTTTAAGAATTATTGGAGGTAGTTTTAATTTTTTAAGAATTATTGGAGGTAGTTTTAATTTTTTAAGAATATTGAAACCAGTTTTGATTTTTAAGAATTATTGAAACCATTTAATCTTTTTAAACTGTTTCGGGAATATTATGTATATCCAATACATAATATTACCGAAAAAAAACAAACTTTTTTACGTCTGAAATTTTATTTTGATTTCAATAAATAATTTTATTTTTATATTTCCATGATAAATAAATTCAAATATAAAAACTTATTTTCAAAATTTAAAAAAAAATTTATAATTTCATAAACATTTCTCCCAAAATTTAAAAAATAAAAACTTATTTTCTTAATTTTGATATTAAAAGTGAAAATAAAACCTAATTGTGTTATTTTTATCTGTATAATTTTGTTAATTTTTATCAAACTTTCCAATAATGTCCTTTTACATTTTATTTCAATAAATTGCTTCACATAGAAATACTGAAGACCAATAAGGAACTGATCAACTCTGTCACCACTTCCGGTAGTGCTACACCATAAGTTAGAAAGTTGGCTAGCTGACTGTAACCAAAATTTCTCACTGAACCATTTATTTTATTTTTGGTCCTCCGACAAAAGGAGGGTGGACCTGTAAATTCACCTTTGTTCGTTCGTCTGTCAGCTCTTTTCTCAACTACACCTTGGAATTTTTTTAAAATTTTGCACAAACATTAAACATGATATGAGTAAAAAAAAGATAACAGAATAGATGATGGACTTAGTCATTTCTTTTTTTTTTTTTTGCATGGTGCAGAACTCAAATTTACATTTCTTAAGGCCTAAAACTGCACGGGTTGTCATTTCCACCAGGATTTGACGTTCCCTGGGAACTTTTGGGGCTAAATTGGGGGAGGGAAGATGCTGAACTTAGTCATTTTTTTATGCCTTGTTCACTATGCACTCACGGGGGACCATGCATGCTTCACTTTTTTTTTTTTTTTTTTTTTTTTTAAATCCATGAGGGTTCTCATTCAGAATCTATTATTATTCAACTTTGTATCCATTGTACAAAGATAAAAAGTTAAAAAACATCAATTCTAGACAAATCTTCCGAAGGTTCAATTTTTAGCACAGGTAATATTTTTTTTTTATGGAAATCGCTTAAGGCATGGAGCTACTTGATGCAAGAAGCTATATAATAAAAAAAATAAATAAATAAATAAATAAAAAACAAACTTTAAGGTTAAAAAGTAGTCACCAGTAGGTGTTTTAAATGGATTTCAACCCAGAAAACAAACAATTCTTCCCATTCTGTCAAAAAAAATTTACTCTTTAAAAATTACTTAAGGCATCTACTCAATCATTGTCGATAGAATGAGAGCAAGCTATCTTAACGGATTTAAAAAACATAAAAGGGTTCAGATCAAAATGCAGTAGCGATTTCTAGAGTTCGATAAGTTTCACCTAATGAAGGTCTGCGACTGTGTTGTCCAAAACACAAGAATAAGATCCAAGCTGAGCACAATAATCCGAATTATTCATTTTATCTTGAGAGAAAAGAAAAGAAAAAAAAGCAATGTAAATTACATCTAATGAAACATTCTGAAATTAGATTCATAGTATCAAAAAGTTTCATATATAAAATAACTAGCAGGACGACCTGGCGTTGCCTAGGATTGAATGATGACCAAAGATTTTGCACTCCAATATTTTGTCATTGAAACTAGTGAAATTGCCCATTTTTCAAATAGATTGTCTACTCCAGTTGGGGACCCATCATGGTGTACCAGGAAGAAGCTTCACATGCCTCCCCATGACGACAGTCTACAATACATTGTAGTCTACATTGCATGATAGAGAATGTACTGTTGACTCTATAAAATTATTTTTTGTATATAATTGCTTGAATTAAAACTTAAAATTCAAAAGTCGAGTAAATTGAACTATTTGGGGAACATTATGTATTTGATGACGACCACAGATCATGCTTCGATTGTGCGATAAAACATTCATTTCAAACACGCTCCTGTCGTATCAAAAAAACATACTGTTGCTTTTATATACCTGGCCTTACTGCTTGTGTAGAGATAGACTTGAATTAAAGTTTAAAATGAAAACGTCAAGTGTCATCTTGCAATTGTGCTCTAAACCGAAACATTCATTTTGGATGCACCCCTGTCATATCAAAGAACACACTGCTGATTTTTACATGTCTGGCCTTACTGCTTGTGTGCTTTGTTATGTTAGAACTTATAACTTATCTAAGAGCACTGCCAGGCACATAAAATACATACACGTGAAATTTCATAAAAAAAACAGTCCAGCTGTTTTCAAGTCCATAGAATAGATATTCACATACACAAAAAAATAAAAATTCCTTTTATATAATAACTAGCCTGAGTTCCCAGGTGTTTAGAGGCGTGCTGGTAGTAGGCAGGCAATCTCGAACCCGTATTGCAAAGAATAGAAAGAACTTTTTTTTTTTTTTTAAAGTGACGTCTTTGCTGTTGCGTCCATCACCAAACCGGAAGTTGTGAAGGTTTAAATTAAGGCTAGTTAACCAAAAAGATGGGATGACTTTTGAAAATAACATCGAAAAAAGCGACCCTTCCTTGTAGAAAAGTGCCCAGTTGAGAGTGAAGGAAATAATGTTTTTAGCCAATTTTTCGATATTTGTCATCAAAAGGGTCAAGCTTAAAAACGATACCGATCTCGTGAAAATCCATTGCCTCTGTCAAAAGTTTTAGGCAGACATAAAAACATACATATATTTAAACAAACAGGTGAGATTTATATTATACATTGAGAACTGATCTGGTCAACTTTTCAAGACTAGACCTAAATAGTATTTAAGCTGTCAAGTTAAACTGTTTCTGACTAGTCAATTTTCATTTTCCTGCTGCACAATGTTATTGGCAATACAACAGTTTATTCAAACCAATTAAGCCCCTCTATACAGAAAAATATAGCTAGGATTCTGCCGTTACTGGTAAAACCAAATTTTCAAATCAAACTTTTGAATACGTAAATTTTCATGCATTATTGCATAATATTATCTACTATATAAATCTCACCTGCCTGTGTGTGTCTGTATGTCTCGTCAAAACTTTCGACACAACCAACACTGAGAAAATTGGTATCATCTGAAAGTTCAGTTTCTTGACCGACAAACATCCAAGAACTGGTCAAAAATATTCATTCTTTCACCGCCGACAGAACCGTTTTCTACAAAAAGTCACTTTTCATTGATATTTTTGAAAAGTCATTGGCGCCTCGCAACAACGACATATGCAGAGAACGCCTGTGATAACTAATCGGTTTTCATTTTTTAGCGTTACAGGTTCGAGCCATCCTACTTTTTAAAAATTTTTTTTGTGCTCACACTGCCATTTTCATTTTTTCTTAAAGGTTAATTTGTTTTTTAGGGCTCTGTCAATTTTTTTTTTGTGCTCGCACGGGTACTTGCTATTTTCATTTTTTTTTTTTTTAGCGCTCTGTTGATCAATACCCTTACCATAAAACCACTCCACACCTAGGCAACGCCAGGTACCCCTGCTAGTTGGTAATAAAATAAACTGCTAGTTTATTTTTAACTTTACTTAGTCTGGCCCAGACAACCGATATGTTAAGTTAATCAGCAAAAAAATAAAAATCAGTAAGGTAAATAAGTGATTTTAATTTAATGTAAGAGTTCTTTCCCTTGCAACTGAAAACAAATTCAGAATTTCCCCTATAAAGAAAAACCTGTATGAGCAAAAATATTTTTTTTTAATTATGTTAATTGATCACGTAGTTTTATTTTTATCAAAAAACCATTTTGAACAAATGAGAATAGAGGCATACAAATTTTGCAAGAATTATCTCCCTTTACGTTTTTTTCCTTAGACTGTCTAAAAAAAAAAAAAAAAAAAAATGGCCGACAAGACAGCTAATTTATTACTCAAAATTTGATTTTCTATCTTTAAAAAAAAGAAAAAGAAAAAAAAAACTACTTGATCCATTCATGCGTTTTTTTTGTTTTTTTTCTTTTCGTCACAGGTACATGCAGACATTTTTCATATCCTTTTTTTAAAATAGAAAGTTATTTTAAACAAATGGAATATATAGGCATACATCAAATCTTGCAAGAATCGAGTTATCCCCCTTAGTTTTCTTAGATCGTTTTCAAAATGGCGGACAAGACAGCCATGTTTCTTTTACTAATAAAATTTGATTTTCTATTTTAAAAATACAACTACTTGATCAATTTACGTCATTTCATCACAGGTACATACATTTTTTTTTTTTTTTTTATCTCGCTAAATAGAGTTTGCAAATGTGTACAAAAAAAATAAGGCATCCAAAATGTTTCTAATCATAAACATTATTACGAGGAGTCATTCCGTGTAAAATGTTAATTTATTTGACGCAATCAAAACTAGAGAAATGCACGATTAAAATGTGTAAACACTGGGTCAAAAAAAGAAAATCAACATGGCTGCCACTTGAAATTTCGTAGACCAAGTAGCAGCGTTGACCTTGCACGTTTGTATCTTGTATGAATTTATGCAGAGAGAGCAAGTGGTACAAATAAATTCAGTGAAATCCTTTGCTGCATCATTTTTTTTTTTTTTTTTTGCATTTATTCAACACAATTTAAAATAAAAGTTGTTTAAATTGTCATGTTCCGACTAGTCGGCTTTGCCTTGGTTCGTTCCATTTCACTATCTTGGTTTTTGATTACAAGGTCGAGGCTGCTACTCGGTCTACGAAATTTCAAGTGGCAACCATGTAGATTTTTTTTTTCTCATTCAATGTTTACACATTTTAAATCGAGCATTTTTTTTTTTTTTTTTTTTTTTTTTTTTTACACAAAATGAATTCTCATGTAATAATGTTAAAGATAAACATTTTTTAACACCTTATTTTTCTCATATCAACCACAAACCATATTTAGTGCCGTTACTCATTCTCCATCATTTTTGTTTTTAATATAGAGGGAATTCTGAACCAGAACCAAACAAAAAAGGTAATTTTTTCTTTTCCATAGAAATTTCAAAACGTGCACAACTTCCTGTTAGCTAAGCATTTCATTTCAGAATGTTTCATCAACTGAAGTATACAAACACATAAGGCTGACAAATAATTCATAAGCGTTCATTTTTTTTTTCCTTCAAAGTTTCAAAATACATACAAAAATAAAACAATATTTCCTTACTTGAAAGGATTTTTTTTTTCCACAACTTTTCGGTTTAAATAAAGGAAATTGGTCAGATGTTTGAAAATATTATTCCACAAATTCAATTTCAACATTTCATTTTAGAAAACTAAATGTCAATTTTTTTTTTTTTTTTTTTTTTTTTTAATCTAAAACTTTCATTATTAAAAAAAACACATGCATTTATTGTTTTGCAGACTATTAGCCTCATCTTCATCGTTGTTACCCCATGTTTCAGCCTACTCATCCTCTGGCTTTCTTCAGGTGATTAAATGTGACGGGACAGGAATGCTCAGTTTTCTAACTTAGCTCAAGTAATTACCGCCCTCCATAGTTGTTGATTGACCAGTTTTTGGCCAACTAATTGAGTAGAATTGAAACTGCTATTTAAGACACCTGGCATCAGAGACTCAATGCCTCTATCAACTGCGCCACAAACCTGAAGAAGGCCAGAGGATGAGTTGGCCAAAATGTGGCGAAACAACAACAATAACTATAAAGATGAGGATAACGGTCCACAAAAGAATGAATGCATAAATTATGAAAGATTCAAAACATTTTATTATTTTTAAAACATTACTCTATGTACATGAATAGGTACCTCAAAACATGCACATACGTAGATTACGGTTTTAAATCATATATATATATATATATATATATATATATATATGATGATAGCAATGTCTTGTCAAACGAGTGCCACTCTCTGACACTTAAAGCCCGTGAGCACAAAAATGATTTCCATCGCCACAGGACCATTTTAATAGACAAATGCTTGAGGGAGCATATATACACAGATGATGTTACAGAGTCTTATCTTTGTACGACAGCTAAGTCTCTCTCTCGGTTCAAAATGTTGAGGACAAGCAAGAGCAAGATAGTCAGCAACAAGTTAAACTGCAGACCAGTTTAATGCGGGTACTGGTCTCCTGCTTTATGTTTTTTTTTAAATCATATTTGCTTCTAAAAAGGTTGCCTTCACCACGGTTTACGGGAGCCCTATCCACCCCAACACACATATACAAACGCACATGGTGCTAGTTGGCCATTGACCCCGAAAAAGGGTTCATTCTCCCTTTGTTAGGTCATGTCATATGCTACTGGTACCATGAAACCCAGTACTACCTGCCTCATGGTCAGATCACCGGCGACTAAACTGTTTGGTGAGGAGAGTGGCTAGTCTCCCTGAAGGATTAAACATACATTTTATATATATATATATATATATATATTTGAAAGGGAGAGAGAGTAATATTCATGTGTGTACGACTGACTTATAACTCATACCACTGGACCAATCATGAGCAAACCTGGCATGATGATTGTCCCCCACCTAGGGATGGTGGGCACCATTTTTAAAGGTTACAGTCAACAAAAATGAAGACATTGTCTTTAATTTTGCCATTGTGGAGAAGCAAGTAATTAACTAACACAAGTTTAACTAACACAATAACTATATAATCATGTCAGCCACTTTAAGAAACGTGTTTCATATCGTTGAGCACTTTCAGTTGTAATAAAGTCGGTCAACTTAGCTCATATGCGCAGATTGTCATATGATTAGATCACTTTGATGTTAAAAGCATTTAATAAGAATAAATGTTTAAATTGCAAGTATCTCTCACGGTTGACGGTAGCCGAATGGTTTGGGGTCCTTGCTAATGAAGCCAGACATGACTTCTGTTGCCGGGATTCGAATCTCTTGACGGGAGTTAATCGTAACACCCTGCACTGATGATTCCCAAAAGAATGAAACACTAGTGTGTGTGTGTGTACATGTCCCTACACAATAACTCTCAATTTTCAGTCTACAGACTCGAAATTTGATATATAAGGTATTGAGATTTGGGAAAATCTTTGTAATCCGTTTTCGACCAGAAATTTGCCGGTAAGGGGTCAAAGTTCAACAATTTGACTTTTGAGAACTCCTCTGCCAATTTTGGGTATAAACAATTGAAATTTTAGATATAGGTTCCTTCGACATGGATCTAACTTAACTTGATTTGAGCCAAAAACAACAAATGTTGAGGGGTCATAATAGAGGTCAAAGTTTAAAAAAATTTGACCTGTGCAGTCTCTACCAAATTACTCAGACAATTTCTGGTCTAAACATTTGAAATTTTACATAAAGGGTATTCAGAGATAGGGCAAACCTTTTAATCGGTTTCGATTCAAAATTCGAGCTATCAATATATAAATGTATGTATGTTTGCATGTCTGCTTAAAACTTTTCACAGAGGTGACGGATTATCACAAGATAAGTATCGTTTTCAGACGACAAATATCGAAAAATTGGCTAAAAACATTAATTTCTTCACCCTCAACTGGGCACTTTTCTATAGGGAAGGGGTCGCTTTTTGCACCAATATTTTCGACAGTCTCCCCCTTTTTTTCGATTGTCTAGCCTTAATTTAAACCTACATCACTTCTGGTTTGGCAGTGGTCGTAACGGCAAAGACATCATGTTTTTTTCCCCCGTTCTTTCTCCTTCGCGGTACAGGTTCGAGTCTGCCTTCCTACTACCACTTTTTTTTTTTTTTTTTTTTTGCTCAACACACCTCTAAAACCCCGGGCAACGTCAGGCACCCATGCTAGTGTGTGCGTGTATATATATATACATTACACACATTGTTAGTCGAACATTTCCTACTCACTTGCCTTCATATACAAAGAATCAAAATATAAAATGGAAATAACTTGTATATAAAGATATATATTGTAAAATCGGCAAATATTGAAATTGAAAGCAGAAATAATGTAAAGTGACCAACATTTCTGGGCCAGTGTCTAACTAAAAAGAACATTCATGGAAGGATCTAGATATTTAAACAGAAAAATGCTTTTTTAAGGATCAATAATTTATAATAAAACATTCTCTGTAAGGTTTTTAAGGGATTAATAATGTAAAAAAATAAATAAATAAAAAATAAATAAATATATACAAAAAATAAATAATTTTTAAATAAGTGAATTCTCTGTAAGGTTCAGAAACGCTTATGGATTACTCTTCAAACCAACATTTAAAAAAAAAAAAAAAAAAAAAAAAAAAAAAAAAAAAAAAAAAAACTTATCCTTTAGTGGCCTCCGGGCTTTGATAATTGGTAACTCCTTTGGAAGGGGGAGGAAAAAAAAAAAAAAAAAAAGAACCCTGCATCCGTTCTTCCTTTAGAGGATCTCTGCAAGTTGAGAAAATTCCACAATATTCTTACAATGAACTTTGTTTTTATTGAATGATAAGTGGCAATTAGACAACTATTTGAGGGCAGAGGAGAGAGAGAGAAAAATACACATACCATTGGAGTATGTCCTAAGCAGAAATACATTAAAAATTAGTACTTGTTGCATGTGTTTAGTGTTCACTAAAAACATATGGAAGCAGTTGTGGAAGAATCATATAAACATTCTACATTAAAAGGCCTTCAGGAGTTCACTGGTATTGTCCGACAGAGAATTCCAAGAATAATGGTTGGCAGCGCCTTTTTTTATTTTTTTTTTATTTTTCGTGATTTGGTTTTTATTTTCTTTAGATTTTTTTTTTGTTGTTTCATTTTTTTTTTTTTTAATATTTTTCTTAAAAAAAAAAAAAAAAAAAAAAAAAATTTTTTTTTCTTAACCAATTATGATAATTTCAGCACAACAGTCAAACGGTAAGGTTAGAATTACATGGGTAGGTCTGAGCAGGTTTTGATACAGGAATAAAAAAAAAAAAAAAAAAAGGGGGGGGAGGCGGAAAAGGAGAGAGAAAAAATATGATAACCGAATGGTTACCATAATTTCAAATTCAGCAGTAGCTTTTGTTTGCAATTTTAAGGTTATATTTTCGTTTTTTTTTTTTTTTTTTCTTTGAAATTTTCACAATTAATGATGGGGTATCCTGGGGAAGGGTTAAGGTTAATACCTCAGATCAATATGTAAATATATTTTAGTTTGGTTTTTTTTTTCCAACTTTTATTTTCTCACTTTTTTAATTTTTTTTTTTATCTGGTCAGTATTAGGCCCAATATTTTTTTATCTGCTGTCTTCAAGATTTCTTTTAAAACTGACTAAACAGAAACATTACAAAAAATAGTTCATTGTCCCAGTGTGAGAGAGAGATTGAGTTCAATGTGGACATCTGTTTAACGAACTCGATTTTCATTTTTTTTTTTTTTTTTTTTTTTTTTTTTCGGAAACAAAAAAACTGCAGTTGGTTGAAAAAGATTGGGATGAAATGAAGATGTCTTTCATAATTTTCAGTTTTTTAATTTTTTTTTTACTTATTTCTTTAAAATTTTTGTTTGGACATGAAATGTAAAAATGAGAGTGCACGTGTTTATGTGATGGAGTTACGAAAAATCCAAAAAGAGGGTCCTTTTATGGTTACATTGTTGTAATGGGTTTGAATGATTGAAGACATACAGAGGATTTAAGAGTTTGTGAAATCAAAAGGGGAAAAATGTGATGTGTGTGTGTGTGTGTATATATATATATATATATATATATATATATATACATACATAAACACACACACACACACACGTACAAATCAATTTGTTTAATACATATATGCTATGAACACATTTCCTTATATGGAAAGAATATACATAATGTATGCATATATCTGCGCATATCTATTATAGACACGCATGTGTGTGAATCTACACACACACACACACACATATATATATATATATATAACACATGGTATATTGGTTCTTATATGCATATATACATAAAAGCATTTTATGTGAGCACATTTCATATACATATATATATACACATACAATCGTGTGTGTGTGATATATACACAAACACAAGTACACATCTGATAAACATGTATATATTTACATGTTTTGTTGTATGTATATATATATATACACACACACACTAGCTCATTCATACATATATATACTATAAACACATGCATGCATGTAATCATTAAATGTATTTACCCCCCCTGTTTTACTGAAGATGAAGGTGAAAAATAAGCGTACTGAACGGGAGGCGAATCAATCCATCCTTTACATACCAGAACTGCAGTTAAAGAGTTGAGACTTTTGAAAAAAAAAAAAAAAAAAAACATTCCAGCCTTCCTCCCCTTAAAAGTAAAAGTAAAGCCGGCCCAGCCCTCCCTATTTGGTAAAAAATAACAATCTGGATTCTGCCCATCACTGCTACTATCCATCCCTTTTTTTTTTTTTTTTTTTTTAAGTTTTGACTGTATACGTTGATTATTTGTAAAATGGGATTTAATTATTTTAAAACTTTATTTTGTTTTTAATTTTTTTTTTTTTTAATGATGATGATGATGATCGTAGAAATAATAACCATTTCTTTTTGCTTTCCTTTTTTTTTTTTTTTAATCTTCCTTTCTTTCTTTTTTGGAACATCATGCCACTTGGTAAACTAATGGACCTCAGAACTCTCAGCCTTAGCCATGTGATTTCCTGAATCTGGTAGGGTGCTGTGTGGTGTACTGTGGGGGGTGCTGTGAGAATGCTGTTGCACCACTGCCGGGTGAGCGTCCATTGTGGTGGAATGGACCCCCATGGCCACAGCCGCCGGGTTGAATGCATACGCTGGACCATTCACGCTATCAGGGTAGACCGTAGCTGGGAATGGATATCGAATGTTGCCTGCCAAAAAGAGAAAGAAGAATACCTTGAATAACACAAGTAGCTGACCAATGATATGGCATACATACAAACAATGCAAATGGAGGGCACCACGTCCATTTTTCTAAGAAAATTCTAGAATTGGTAGAGGAAGGGGACACTATTTTCAAAATAAATATTAGAGAAACATTGGTTTCTAAGCTAGAGAAGTTAAATTCTTGTCTTGATTTTTTTTTTTTTTTTTTTTTTTTTTAAAAAGGATCAGATTCGGTAAAATCAGAAATTTGGGGGTATTGGAATCAGAAAAATTAGTGCATATTTTCCTGATGCCAAAACCGATTGCTTTGTTTATTTTTTGGTTTTATTTAGTTTAAAATTTAATTTTCCATTGCTGCTACTAGAAGATAAAATAGATATTTGATTTTAAATTGCTGGTAAAATTAAAATGTATAGACATTTTAAAAGTATGTTTTACATTTGCAAAATTATACACATGTAATACATGGGTCTTTATGGTAATCGGAAAAGAAAATAAGATTAATCAACTCTACAACTACACATTAAAATATTTAAAAGAATCGGTAATTGTATCGGAATAGGGAAAAATATTGGAATCACCCCCATCATTAATAGGTATATATATATATATGGCATAAGCATGTTGCCATAATAGCTCTTTACACCACCAAAGTTAAGCAAGTCGGCACCTAGTCAGTACCTGATGAGTGACCATTTGGGAATACCAAGTGCTGTAGGTAATAGGACCTTGACACCGTCATGTAAGAACTGCAAAAACCTAATGTCATCATATCCTCTACTGGGGATATATGGGCAATTTATAATGCCTGTGAATTTAATATTCCTTTCAAATTTATGGAGGAAGCCAATTCAACCTGCCTCGGGTGAATTCTGTACAACAAAAAACATTACCCCCTCTCCCCCACATACACACACAACCACCACCAACCTAGGGACCAAGGGTATTCATTCATAATCTATCAAGAAAAAAAAAGGGGAGGGGAAAACAAACATGATGACTTTGGTTTATAAAAACGCACTTAAATATTAACACTTACTTGAATCATTTTAAACATAATCCCCATCTCATCCAATCTATTATATATCTATAAAAGTGAATATGTCTGTACATTTTCCTATGCAATAACTGTCAATTTTCAGTCTACAGACTCGAAATTTGATATACAGGGTACTGAGATTTGGGAAAATCTTTATAATACGTTTTTGGTCAGAAATTTGGCTGTTAAGGGGTCAAAGTTCAACGATTTGACCTTTGAGAACTCTACCAAACTCCTGACAATTTTAGGTCTAAACACTTGAAATTTTAGATATAGGTTCCTTGGACATGGATCTAACTTAATAACTTGATTTGAGCCCAAAACAATAAATGTTAAGGGGTCATAATAGGGAACAAAGTTTAAAAAATTTTTTTCACCAATATTTTTGAAAGTCATCTCTTTTCGATTGACAAGCCTTGATTTAAACCTTCGCCACTTCTAGTTCGGCGATTGACGCAACAGCAAAGAAGTTACTTTTTTTTTCACATTCTTTTCCTCCTTCACGGTACGGGTTCGAGCTTGTCTGTTTTCTACCAATTTTTTTTTTTTTTAAAGCTCAAGACATCTCCAAAAACACAGGTAACGCCGGGCACCTAGGATAGTATATATATATATATATATATTTTTGTGTGTGTGAATAGAACACCCTTATTTTTATGGGACGTATTTCTTTATTTTTATCATTGAATATTATTTTACATGCATAAAAATATACTAATCGACACGCATGTTTGTTTTGATCCTGACCTGTGCTGACGAAGGCTAAAAGCCAGAAACGTATCCATAGGTATACTTTTATGCACGTAAAATATTTAATAATATAATTGTTGTAAAGATTGGTTTCCTAGATGTAAATCCAATGAAACCATACAGTTATGAAAGAGTGCTCAATGAAGGACAAAGCATGTATATAGTCTGTTTATAATACAAACATTGGTACAGAGAGTGGTTGCCCTGTTTCAAGCATGACCACCACCTTCACTTGGTATTTTTTTTCTTTTCAAATTGTGTTCGCAAGTTACTCTTCAGGCCTGTCAAACTGTAAAAGATCTTGCCACAGTATTGCATACCGCTATTTTCAAAGTATATCTATACACACACACACACACACACAAATATTATTGATAAGTTATAAAACTATGTATCTAAAATAAGTTTAAGGATCCTAAAATTCATGCTAGAATTTGATACATGACGTAATGGATAACGTGCTAAATAATAATCAGTTCTAGGTGACGGATTCTGTACAACTGATACTAATACGATTACTTTAGGCTTCTACCCAGTCATGGCTGATGGAACGAGAGCAAGCTTCCCCATGGATTAAATACAGGGCTTTATTTTAAATTTCATACAGATTTCCAAATTTCAAAGTGCACCTGAAGATGGTCATAGGGTTACATCGGCTGAAATGTAACAATAATACTCAAGATAACAGTAGTCCGAACAATCCAAAGCAGAAAAAACACCTTAAAAGATTTAAACTGTACTTTTTTCTTTTAAATTTAAAACAAATAAAATCCAAATTTAAAACTAGTTGAAGTAATTTTTAAAGACCTCCTTCTTTCTCCCAAAAAATTTGACTGCACTAGAAAAAAAAACTTTCCTCGCATGAACGGAACTCTTAATGGCAAATCAATCCACCCATTACCAGGAGAACAAAAAACAAAGTTTGAAAAAAAAAGTTTGAAAACCAGTATGAAAAATTGAAAACGAGGCTGACAAAAACGGGGGAGGGGGGAGGGGGATATTGGTTGCAAAATTCATTTGAGATGAAATAAGCATTTAAAACTACTTAAAAAACACCAAAAAATGATGTACGTAGGTTGCAAAGTAATTTATTGGCTATGTAACATTTATTTGTTGGAAGTTTGGTGTTTTTTTTTTTTACCACTTTTTCGAATATCCGTGGATTGTAAACAAACCCACGTTTTTCAACTTTTTTTTTTTTTTTTTTTTTTTTTTTACAAACAAGACTTTATTAAAATGCAAAATGAAGGAACTTTTCATTTTAACAAAATGATTCGACCATATTAGAGCATAGATATTTATAAAATACAATTGACACCATACAACATATCTGACCTGCACAGCTGCAAAACAGTCAATAATTGAACATTAGAATACAATCCTAGCTTTAGTGTATCAGACAGAGAAAATTGCTGGCCTAACTCTACAGGCTTCTATGAAAAGCTATGTTGCTGTGCAACATATTAACTGCTATGGCAACATCATCTGAAATGCTATAAAGTGTGTCCCACATTGACAAGATGGCCCAAAGCTTTGTTGTAGGCTACTTCCGATACGGAGGGAATTAGTTCATGACAATCTGATCCCGGCTGGATGCTGCACCAACAAAATGGCAAAACAGAAAAAGAAGTCATTCATGAAACCTCCAGCATAAACTACTATGAAAAATAAGGGCACCTGTATACCCTGTGTATAACTCGGTGTTACAAGATGTAGCGATTAAAAAATAAAACGCCAGAAACTGAAGCCTGCTGCTGTTCTACCAGAGTCACAAAAAACTTTTTTAGTAGTGGAAAACATACACAAATACATCTCACACACGGCATGATCACGTTGATACATGGTTTCTCGTCAGACCATTGAAGTTAAGCAATGTTGAACATGGCTAGTACCAGTTGAGTGACCATTTGGGTGCTCTCTGCTTATCTCAGGTTTCCAGTCATCCTGAACCTCTACTTGCCACTGGTATTTAACAATGTTGACTCAGGAAAGATGTGGTTGGAGATTGCGCAACTCTTGCCACAAAAATTCCACGTGCAGGCACCCTTACAATGGGTATCCGCAGTCTGTAAAGACTGAAGGAAGCCACCATACACACACACACATATTCTGTATACATACACACACACACACACACACACATATACACACACACACTAACAGGCTACCTGGCATTGCCCAGTTTTAAAATAGGCTTTTAATATATTTTAATTAATGCAGATTTCCTATTTAATATTAGCCAATACTCTTCATTATTATATTGTGCCAAATATATAGTAGCAATTTCAAAAGTACATGGGTGCCATCAGCTAGAATTAAAACCAAAGCATTTAGCACTCCAGCCAGAGTAGTAACTGTTTGAACTATCATCAGATGGAAGATGGATAAGAAAAAGTTTAAAATGAACTTAAGCCTAGAAATGTAAATTTGTGCATGGGTAAAGCACTTTCCATCGATTTACACCTGCCAAGTCCTAATTTTTTCTTTTTTAATTTTTAACCCCTTAAACTATTTTTACTGGTTAAGTTCATAAACTAGTTTACATTAATTTTCTTCTCCCCACTTGACCAGTAAAATGAGTTACATTATATATTTCTTGTGATCTGGTCCCTCTGAATTCCAGAAAAAGAATTAATCTAGTTTGGTGGAGTATCTAGCTTCATGCTGTTTCTAGGGCAAACATCAGTTGAAGAAGGTGCACCGGTTTTTGTATGAGCCAGTGTGGGATTGACTGATTTTGTTTGGGCTTTGAATAATTTTAGGTTGGTCAGAGTTTACTCCTAGTAGGAAGTATCCTCACGAACAGGACAAAGACATCATAGACACTCGAGGACAATGTTTAGAAGACATTCAAATGACAAAAAAAAAAATGTAGAAAGTATTTACTGTGATGCAGGAATGTAATTATTCTTGTGGTATAAATTATTTTGGAAATATGAAAGAGAATTCAATAAGTACTTTTAAACCATTATTCCCATATTCCTTCATTTTGAAATATTGCCAAAAAGGAGAAAAGAGTACTTTGAAGTAAAAATTTAGATTTAAAATCTAGTGTAATATATAGAGAATAGAAGATAAATATGAAATAGCGGTAAGTTTGCAAAAATTATCCAAGAGTGAAAACGCCTGCAACTTTCTCTATGAATGAATCAAGAATTGGCCCAAGTGACTAATAAAGCAGATTTCCATATGAAAGTTTTAGTTCTATACTCCATGAAATAGGAAAAATTAAGGGCTGTGGGAGTAGACATTAGCATGGGAGCAAAAATGCCTGCGACTTCTGTACATTAATCAAACTGGCTTAAATAGGTGTTTGAACAGATTTTCACATAAAGGTTTCAGTTCTAAAGCTTTAATAGTTAATGAAGTTAGGGGAAAAATTGGCTTTATTATATAGGTAAATATATAATAGTATCTGTATATGTGTAATTATATAGTAATAAATAATAGTAATCACCTGTTTGGGTTGTAATTGGTTTAGTCCATTGCCGTCTCATTCAAGATATAAAAATGAAGTAATCTCTCTCTTTCCCCCATTGATAATACAGATCTATGAGCTAAGCACGTACATACAATGAGAACTGAAGGGATCCTTTTTAGACACGACAGAAGATGCATGGAAAAAAAAAAACAAAAAAAAAAAACATCTCCGGCAAATGAGTTCATCCTGTCCATTTCACATGATGGTCAACAGTGGATTCTGCTTTTTCAAAAAATAAAAAATAAAATAAAAAAAATACCAAACACAGAGCCATCGGTAGATAAATAAGGGTTCGTCTTAAACACGACAGGAGTGTGTTTAAAAACAGATATTTTTCGACGACTTAGAAGCACAAATGAATCATAATTGAAAACTACATCCTAAAAGAAGTGTATGAAGTGAGTCCGATGAGTCCTCGGGGGATGCGTTGGCCTCATTGCTAGTTTTGTATCTTTAACATTATACCAGTTTAGCTAGGAACCCAGACCGACTTATGAAAACAACCCTACTAGTTGCTACACAAGGACATTATACAGGTTACTCTGAAAATCATTCTAGATCCTTCATCCAGTTCTGATGTAATTTTAAGCCATATCGTTTTTGTACAGGATCTCCCATTTTTGTCTTAAAGCGATAAATTACTTTCTTTGGCTGTTGTAATTTTAGTGGTCGATCAGATTAGCCTCCACAAAAACTATGCCACAAAAACAATTTCTTGAGAAGAATTATGGTTGTGAGAACACTATAATAGACACCATTAAAAATTAATGGGCTTCACAATCGATTCTGAAACTTCACAAACTAGTGCCGACCATTTTTTAAATCAACAACAACTAAAGGAAGGCCAACTTGTTTACTATAGATTAGTATGCCAGGGTTTGGACAGATTTTACATGTCCATTTCCAAAAACTTTGAGACAAAATTCAAGTTTTTCAAAACAAAATTTGATACATAAACAATGATATAATAAACCAAAAACCTTAATTGACAACATAAACATTTTCATATTAAACAATATGCCTGTAGATGATTATATTTACATTTCCTGGTCCACTTATATTTAGCCGACCAAGTGCGATTAAATGTTATTTCCCCACCCATTGCAGATTGGTCTAAGCTGTGTTTATTTGACTTTTAAATTTTAAATTTCTAGTGTTGTGGCTACAGGAGTTATGTTACAAAACTACCCAATGTTATTATATGGAAAACATCAGATAGTTTTATGATAAAGGGATGAAACTCTTGTATCCACAATAATATATAATTTCAGAACAATGTATTTTGATTTGTTTTTAATGTTGCAACAAATTTTTACTGGACATAGAGAATAGGATCTTCAAGATATTTTCCATATTTTAAAGGATTTTCAAGATATTTTCCATATTTTAAAGGATTTTCAAGGTAATAATAGAAATAAGGCTTATTCAAGGCAAAAACCAAAATTCAAGAACTTTTCAAACTTGTGCGAACCTTTTATTCTTTGGATTATGCAGACTACAATTCTCATTTGAGATGTTTTTGTCACGTTTTGGTCAATGTAAAATTTGACCTTCGGATCTGTCATTTTGAAATTGGGAATCTTCTTGTTTCAAAACTAATGTGTTTCTTGGTTCAGTTAAAAATTCCGTATAAGCTCCTGAGATTGACAAAGTTATTAGAAAGAAATTTTGAACTTTAATTAAAATCTCAA
The DNA here is from genome assembly GCF_053919585.1 of Euprymna scolopes. NCBI lineage: Eukaryota > Metazoa > Mollusca > Cephalopoda > Sepiida > Sepiolidae > Euprymna > Euprymna scolopes. The sequence continues at coordinate 50,443,007 of NC_136523.1, read as the reverse complement.
GTATCAAGTCGTGCTCTTTGAAACCAAAGGAAAATATAAATTTTCAAACTCATTCCTGTCGAACCAAAGACCCGAATAAAAATAACAATGAATAATAAAAATTAAATTGTTTTAATAGCTCTGGCCTGTGATACAGTATTTTTGTTGATTTTTTATTTTTTTGGTTTTGTATATCTTTAATGTCTTTGATCTTGGATTTTTTTTTCTTTTCTTTTGGCAAACTTCGTTTTCATAGATTTTTTTTTCTCTTTTTTTTTTTGGCATCATTTTTTCTTTTTCTTGTAAAAAAATCTTTTTTGGCATTTCCTTTCACTTTTTCTTTTCACTTTTGTTTTTGTGCTTCATTGTTTCAGATGGTATATTTAAAAAAGAAAAAAATTATTCCTGATTGTGTCTGGGATATTGTTTTTTTTTTGTTGTTGTTGTTGAGTTTCTTTGAGAAATAATGTATATTTGAAAAATTCTTTGATGAATTTGGCCATGTGTTGAATTTTTGTATTTTTTTTTTTCTTCTAAGACCTAGATTTTTTTTAATAGTCAAGAGAGGGGAGGTAATTCACTCCGTCAATTCCTCCCCAAACCGAGGACTCATCATCCAGTTACAGGAATGAGATCTGCTTACTTGATTGAAAATATTCCTTGTTGACACAGTTGCGTAGACTGTCGGGTATCCGCCCAATAATTGCTCGCCTTATTTCCCCTGCTGCCATTTCTCGTAACTCTGAGACACTCTGATCACTGTAGAAAGCTGAGTGGGGGGTACATATCAGATTGGGACAGTCTTTCAGAGCACCTGCAAAAAGAAATAGGAAAAAAAAAAAAAAAAAAAAAGATTTTTTTCTTTAATCTACAATATAAAAATCAGTTGTATGCATCTATGTCCAGCTAAAAAAAATGACCAAGTTCAGCATTTGCCACCCCCTCCCCTTTTAGCCCCAAGGGGACGTCAAATCCTGGTGAAAATGAACAAACAGTGCAGTTTTAGGCTTTAACATATGTAAATTTGAGTTAAGTCCATCATTAGCATCCCCCCTCACCGCATTTATCCCCAAACGACCCCAAGGCCTTAACATATTTAAATTTGAGTTCAGCATCATGCAAAACTACTAAATAGACATACACAGAAAAATTTGGACAAAGATAGTAAAATAAGTCCCAAAAATGGAGTGTCTTTATTAGTCCTAAAAGAGCCCCTGGGGCACACCCAAGAGTTATCACGAAGTATAAACATTATATAGAAATAAGTTAGTTACAATTTTTCAGGAAGTTTTATAAAAATCCAAGGCATCGTTGTTTTTTTTTTTAATAATCACAAAAGTGTCAAAAAATTCCAAGACGTAGTTATTGAGAAAAGTGCAGACAGACGAATGGACAAGGGTGAATTTACAAATCCACCCTCCTTTTGGTGGAGGGACGAAAAATCTACAAAAACACCCACAAAGTTGGTATATTCACTGCGCTAAATGAATATCCTAAATATAGAAACATTTATCTTAAAATTGGTAAACGAGTTGTCTCCCTTTGATTTTGTATAAGAGGCACAAAATGTATCGTCTTTATAGATGTAAAAATTAAACAGACGTCTCTCTTACTCTCTCTCTGCGTGTGCTGAGGAAATGTTACATTGTTAATTCATTCCTTTCTTTGTCCTTATCGATATACCATCCCCAAAGTTATTTAAAGAACAAAAGTATGTTTTTCTTTACTTACTTCATAATTTAACTTAACCTAACAAAGGTTATTAATTAAATCAAAAGGAGAAACAAAAATACTTGATCAATTTAGCTGGTTTTGGAAATATGACAGATTTTTCTGTTTGATGTTTTTAAAAAAGGGTACTTGTACAATTTAATCAAGACATTAAAAAAATGAAAATATTGGACAAAAAAAAAAAAAGTTATATTATACATATCCGTTTTGACTGAAGATCTCAAAAAAAAAAAAAAAAAAAAAAAAAAAAATCACCTAATTTGATCTAGTAGTTTTTTTTTTTTTTTGTTTTTTTTTTACAGCGGAAAAACCTGTTTTTATGAAAGTGCGTTGAAGTCAGGCATTATGGAATTTTTGAACATGCCACGGGGAGATAACTCAATTTAAAGCATCAACACTCCCTCTCCCTCTTTAATACTAGCTTTTCTTCCTAAAAATTTGCTCAGTATAAAATGTTTTTGCGCTGTAAAAAAAAAAAAAAAAAACTTGATGAAATTAAGTGAAATTTTTTTTCAGATAACTTCATTTCATAACGGATACATCCAATATAACCTTTTTTTCAAGATTTTCATTTTTTAATGTCTTGATTAAACTGTACAAGTACCTTAAAAGGGTTGAATTTTAGGTTTGCACCATTGATTTTTCTTTCTCCATATTTTCAATGTACATTTTCAAAGACTTCTGAAAAAAATCAACTTCTAAGGAACAATCTAGCAATTTTCACATTTAAAAAGGTATAAAAAATAAAGAGGTGGTGAGAATTGCAACTTACTGTTTGCCATGGAAAAGGGTTCACTTTCATGAACGTCGAGAGCAGCAGCGCGGATACGTCCTTCTTTTAGAGCTGCTGCCAAAGCCAATTCATCAACCAGACCGCCTCGAGCAGTGTTGATAAGGAAAGCACCTAAAAATTGGGAATACCATGAAGAGAATTAAAATTGTTTGATTTTTTTGACAAGGGTTCAGCAACTGATGGGCTCAGAATTTATCTGGCAAAGGAGGGGCAAGATTTTCGTCAAGACTTTTTGACGTTTCTATTTTATACAAACAAAAAAATATTGAATTTCAAGTGAAACAAATGCTAGCCATGTAATTGTCATGTCTCAAACAGTAATATATCCAAAAATTACAAAAATTCTAAGGCAAAACAAATAAATTTCTGAAAGGAAGCAAAATCGCTTACTAAAAAGAGATCAGATGACAAGAGAGATAATTAAGTTCTTTTTGTTAGCCATGTGATTTACATGGCTAACATAATTCAAAATGTCGGACAAAATCATAAACTTTATCAAAAAGTTTTTCATTAATTATTATTTTTCTATCTTATCCTCCATAATTTTTGGATATGTTATTTGCAACATGACAATTACGTAGGCACCATTTCTTTTAATTGAAACTCAATATTTTTTTTTTTTTTTATTTGAAGCGAATATGAATATAGAAGTGCCAATATATGAATATAGAAGCGCAAATTTTTTGATAAAGACCAATGTTAGGCCCATAACCTAGAAGTGTAAGCCATGTTTAGTTTCAGAACAGTTTCCGGTGGTTAGTTCTAAACAAGTCCTTGAGGTGACTGGTTCTCAGTAGACAGTTCTCAAGTTGGAATTCACAGAGCAAAAGATTCTTCCCATGTTGACACTAAGAAAACATATGCGAAGTTGTTACAGAAAGATTTGCTATTTATCGAGCAATTCTGGTTTCTGATTGGTTGGTAGCAGAACTTGAATTGATTCGATTCGTCAGTTTCCTAGCAACATCGTTTATAAATGGAATCTTCCGACTGTGCGTGATCATACCCCATTATAAAAAAAAATGCAACAAAACCGAGCTATATATTTATCAGCTGATTCCCTACCTCTAGTTGTACATGCTAAAAAAGACATGGACACTAAAAAAATAAAAACATGGACTGCAAGCGATAAAGGAGGTTCATGCCCATTTTGCAGAGCTGTATTCTTCTCTAAAATTTAACCTTCTGTCCGTTTCGTCAGGAGGCAAATAAATAGGAAACTCCACTGAACTTTGGGTGCAAACCAAATAAATAGAAATAATGTACTAGTGGTTCTGTTTTTTTGTTTAAGAGATCACGGCTTATCGAAGCTCAAAGGTCACTAAAGGATAAGGGTTAGTGAGTTGGGTATACTGTGTGACAGAGTGATGATTGACTGGTGGAACTTGGGTAGGGTTCGATTATTTAAGACAGCTCAACAAGACCTTATTTACATTAGATTTGAAAACGGCCATGTTATATTAAACTGGAAGCAACCAAATGGTATTGTGTTTCACAAACAGTTCTAGGAAAGGGCGACAAAATGAAGGACAAAAAGAGAGAAACTAAATGAAGGACAAAAAGAGAGAAACTAAATGAAGGACAAAAAGAGAGAAACTAAATGAAGGACAAAAAGAGAGAAACTAAATGAAGGACAAAAAGAGAGAAACTAAATGAAGGACAAAAAGAGAGAAACTAAATGAAGGACAAAAAGAGAGAAACTAAATGAAGGACAAAAAGAGAGAAACTAAATGAAGGACAAAAAGAGAGAAACTAAATGAAGGACAAAAAGAGAGAAACTAAATGAAGGACAAAAAGAGAGAAACTAAATGAAGGACAAAAAGAGAGAAACTAAATGAAGGACAAAAAGAGAGAAACTAAATGAAGGACAAAAAGAGAGAAACTAAATGAAGGACAAAAAGAGAGAAACTAAATGAAGGACAAAAAGAGAGAAACTAAATGAAGGACAAAAAGAGAGAAACTAAATGAAGGACAAAAAGAGAGAAACTAAATGAAGGACAAAAAGAGAGAAACTAAATGAAGGACAAAAAGAGAGAAACTAAATGAAGGACAAAAAGAGAGAAACTAAATGAAGGACAAAAAGAGAGAAACTAAATGAAGGACAAAAAGAGAGAAACTAAATGAAGGACAAAAAGAGAGAAACTAAATGAAGGACAAAAAGAGAGAAACTAAATGAAGGACAAAAAGAGAGAAACTAAATGAAGGACAAAAAGAGAGAAACTAAATGAAGGACAAAAAGAGAGAAACTAAATGAAGGACAAAAAGAGAGAAACTAAATGAAGGACAAAAAGAGAGAAACTAAATGAAGGACAAAAAGAGAGAAACTAAATGAAGGACAAAAAGAGAGAAACTAAATGAAGGACAAAAAGAGAGAAACTAAATGAAGGACAAAAAGAGAGAAACTAAATGAAGGACAAAAAGAGAGAAACTAAATGAAGGACAAAAAGAGAGAAACTAAATGAAGGACAAAAAGAGAGAAACTAAATGAAGGACAAAAAGAGAGAAACTAAATGAAGGACAAAAAGAGAGAAACTAAATGAAGGACAAAAAGAGAGAAACTAAATGAAGGACAAAAAGAGAGAAACTAAATGAAGGACAAAAAGAGAGAAACTAAATGAAGGACAAAAATAAAACTAAATGAAGGACAAAAATAAAACTAAATGAAGGACAAAAATAAATAAAGTATAAATTAAAATACATTAACTTAAAATTAAGGGTGAATAATAAAGGTGAAATCACATACCGGGCCTCATCTGTTTGATGGTATAATCATTGATTAAGTGATGGTTGTGTTCATTAAGGTTACAATGGAGTGTAACGCAGTCACTCTGGAAAAGGAGATCCTGTAATGTATATACCCGTGTAATTCCTGGAAAAAAATAAATAAATAAATAAAGTTATGAAGATTGTTTCAAAAGTAAAACCTATTTTTTTTTTAAGATAGAAAATTAAAGAACTACAAAGACAGAAGTAGTTCCATTATAACTAGCAACCTATTGTCCTCCAGAACTTATTTTCTATATAGTCGCCACCATTCTCAATGCTCCTTTGCCAGGAATTCAATAAAATCTCTACTTCTTACCCACATCCATGATTCTTAGAGTCTCACACCATCAATATCTGCAACAGATGAAATTTTCAGGTCGTGAATGCATAAGTTCAGCCATCATAATTCAATTTGCAATCCCCTCTGATCCATTCTCGTGGAATAAGAATAGGAGTTATTACTTTTGGAATGCCCCTTGTATATATGATCTTCCAACAAACTTGAAAGCATTCAATACACAAGCGTAGTAGAATTACAGGTAAGTTGATATGTAACTTTTTTTGCTTATACACACACTAACAGGCTGCCCAACCATAAAGTACACTTAATATATTTTGATAAATGCAGATTTTGTATGTTTTCTTATAGATTATATTAGACCCAATATATAGTAAGGATTAAAAAAAAAAAAAAAAAGTGACTCGTGCACCACCACTAAGAATCGACACTTAACCGTCTAGCTTATGATTTACTTTTTCCTGTGACATTAATGCCTGACCTATGAAGACACGTTTGCTGCAAGGCTAAAAATTAAAACATGTACCAATAGCTATTACGTTATGCATGCATATTCATAATGCAGTCATTTGACCATCAACTGGCAAATTTTTTTTTTTTTTTTTTTTTTTAATTTTTACACCAAATTTCTCCGGCTAAAACCAAAGTTTTGCATTGGTTCAAATATCCTATATATAAAGTTCCATGACGGGGGAGTTTGATAGGAAAAATCTTTTCAACAAATATATATATATATGCTTAAATATATACAAAAAGCTTATGTTTACTATAAAATTTTTACTCAAATATTACGCAAGTATAAATCATGTCGAATATCTGCATGAATATAATTACACGTAATAGTTAACTAAAGATGATCATCCCATAAGAAAACCGAAAAACTAATATGCATTTAAAATGAATGTTTAAAAGAATATACTGATAAGCTAGATCTTTTTTGCAAGTGAATGTAATTCCATGCCCTATATATTACAAAGTCGTATTTTCTTTTTAAATAAACAGAAAAAAAATAAATAAAAACAAAAAAAATGAGGTTTTCATGAATATTAATCCACAAAAAAATATTTATAGGAGTAGATGTGTGCGTGTGTGTGTATATATATATATATATATATATATATATATATATATATATATATATTTTGTGTACAGAAAGTTGTTAGTTGAGACAGGTCATTGGTACCGTCGGTTTCAAGCCCGATAATAAGGCCCGTTTAAGGTATCCTTATCAAGCTCTCTTCAGCCAATATTCGTCGACGAATATTGGCTGAAGAGAGCTTGATAAGGATACCTTAAACGGGCCTTATTATCGGGCTTGAAACCGACGGTACCAATGACCTGTCTCAACTAACAACTTTCTGTACACAAAATATAAGTACGCTCTTAAAATTTGGATTTTCCTTTTAATTGAGCACTCTGCTGGAATTCTTTTTCCAAAAAAAACTAATCATATATATATATATATAATGCTTCTTTATAATTGTGATTTTAATAACATGAAAATAAGGATTTATTTTTAGTTATGCAAAAAAAAAAAAAAAAAAATGTCAGGATATAGATCAGTCCAAAGGTCTTTGCACATTTGTAGAAGGGGCATTTTAAACCACTGTAATTGATTTTATGTATACTGTTATTGCTAAAACATATCACAATGATTAATTTATAACTTTTTTTTTTTTTTTTTTTAGATTATTAAAGCATCATTCAGATTTCTCTGCAATATTTTCAACCATGTTGGTTCGAAAACGACCTTCTTTCGTAACCTTCCAGCATAAAAATGACCATTCTAACATACCACTACTAACCAAAGTATCTTAGGAGATTCTTCCTCCGTCTGCACATGCTTCTGACCTAGCTCTCATAAATTACCACTTATTTTGAGGATTACAAAACTATTTAGATGGCCTTAGGTTAATATCATGAGATTGAACACAAATTAGGTTTTCATGTGAAATATTAATCTAAGAAATTTTACAAATTAACCATTTGTAAGCTTGTTGACAGAAGAAATAAAATTATAAAAAGTAAAGGTCGTTATTGCTAGTGATAAAAATTTTCAATAACAATTCATCTTAAAGATCAATTTTTAAATTGAAAAAAGCTTTAGCACCAACCTAATGTAACAGACTATGAATTTTCGAATAAAATACAAGTAAAATAAATATCAATAATGACCAAACAAGCCAGAGGTATGTAGAAAAATATATACAAAGTGCCTTTAATAAGTTTCCAGGCTTCTTTTATACAGGCATTTAAAATTGTAAAACTCTTGAAAATTCAGTATGTTATCGGTATACATATGAGATGACTGGCCAATGTTTATCATTTCAGGTTCAAATGAACAACTACAGCAGGAATTGGAATACACCCTACTAAAACTTGATTGTCACAGGTGGTAAACTTTAAAAATGCAATTTAGATTTAAGACACTTTAGAAGAACAGTATGCAATAAAATGGTTTTAAACTTGGAAAAAATGCCACAGAAACATAAAATGTTTCGGACGGCTTTTGGACCATCTTGCATGAATCAAGCATCAGTTTTTAAGTGGCATAAGAGATTCAAGGACGGCAGAGAATCTGAGGGATGATGAGGTGTGGGGGGAGTAAGTCAGCAAACCAGAGTTGATCAGCCAAGTGAAGAATTTCATGGATAAGGACTATCGCGTGTTTATAGAAACAAATGCACAGTTTGAGGTCAGTCAGGGAACTATACACAGTTGCGAGGAACTGAACATGCGGAAGATTTGTGCGAATGTATCAGTACACAACGCCATTATTGTCACAGACTATTTTACTTAGAGCATCAAGATAATTCTTCAACCTCGTTATAGTACAACACTTGCTCCTTGTGACTTTTGGTTATTCCTTAATCTCAAGGAAAACCTCAGAGGCTCTCGTTATGAGACAATGGAGATGAATGAGGCTGTGACGAGAGTCATTGACACACTCACACAAGAGAACTTCCATGGGAGGCCGTCTAGAAGTTGTTGGAACAGTACAATAGGTGTATTGCAGCCAAAGAAGATTACTTTGAAGGAGACTAGAGTTTCACATGTGTACTATCAACAGAAGTGACCATACGAAAAAAATCTGGCAACTTATGAAGGCACATTATTTATATATATATATATATATATATATAAAATTGAATTCATTCAAAACATATCACTAAAACCAAAACAAACGACATTTAAGTAAATCGCGATATATCCAGACAGTTGGCGAGGGGAGTCAGTGGTAAGGGGCTTCGGCTCATTACCGTGGGGTCCCGATTGCGAATCTCGCTATATTCAGCCACTCTGATGAGTCGTAGACAACGAAACACGTGTCAGTGGATAATTACATTTTAAAAATAATATATATATATATATATATGTATATATAGCAGCATTTTACTTACCTAATGATTTTTCAATGCCATCCGTTAAATATGGATCATAGAAAATTACATTAAAACCAAATATTTTTGCTCGAAGTGCAACAGCTGTCCCAACACGGCCTGCAAAAGAGAAATCAAATTTGCATAATGGAAATAAGTTTTGAAAATGTATATTGTCGGTAAAAGTTACTGAATATTTATGCATAGTACAAAATTTAACTGCAAATTGAATGTTTAAAAAAAAAAAAAAAAGTGTTTAGAATTAAACTTATTTTTCAAACAAACTATATTGCAAAAAAATAAAATAGTTAGGATGTACAGACCCGTCACGGAATGAAGATGTCATACTCCAAATATAACAAATTGATCACATAGGTTTTTTGTTTTTTTGTTTTTTGTTTTTTTTTTTGTTCTTTTATATAGAAATTTTTTAATTAGAAGTATTTTAATACGAAATTGGAGCCATTACAAGACTGATTTTGATCTCAGTAGTTCAAATGAAATTGTCTCCCCATATATAAATTAGGACAGATCAAAGCATAACATCTCGATTCATCATACAATTTGATGATTTTCTTTAAAAAAATTAAATAAATAAATACTCAATATATTTGTGATTTTTGGAATATGACATTTTTGTTCTGTGACTGATACATACAAAGTTTATTTTAAAGATTTTTTTTGTATTTTTGCTTTGAAAATAGGTTTACTTCTAAATAAGTATCAAAACAAGTCGAGCATGCAAGCCTCCCTCCTCCACAAGTGAAAAATTTACTAACACGATGATTAATGTTTGTGCAAATTTTTTTTTTAAATCCAAGGCGTGGTTATTGAGAAAAGTGCAAACAAACAGAAAAACAGAAGTGAATTACTAGATCCAATCCCTCCTTTCTCGGGGGGACCAAAATGTAATCTTTTTGTTGCCACAAAATTTTCTGGAGTCAAATGTAGAAGAGAACTGCAAGCAACAAATAGCATAAAAAAATATGAAATAAAAGCAGAGTTTCCTAATCTACCTTTTCAATGTAGGCATGTAAAATTTAACGTAAAATGATTACAGGAAGTAATTCTTTGATGAAACATATCTTCTGCTTTCAATTACCCTACCATTATGAATCGTTAAAAGTTTTTGTTTTTTTTTCCCTTCAAAAGGTTAAACAGAAAACCTTTTTAATGTGGATCTGGTCTATGCTGTAAGTATAACATGGCTGACAATGTTGGTGTAACAGGAACCCCAAGCGACGCCAGGTATCCCGTTCAGCTAGATGATGTGAGGAGGAGGTATAATAGGGAGGGGGGGGGGCATGCTGACACTTGGTCAAGGAAACACGTCCATGAATTTCTGTCCACCAGAAAAATAATATGTATTCCAATGAAAGAAAAATATAAATCTGATAATGGGATTCCCATGGGGCAAGGTAGATGGGGAGAGAGATTGTTTTTCTAGTCAGGTTTGGTAAAAATGAATTTTAAATAACTAATGAAGGCAGCAAAGTATAATAACTGAGATTCAGAAAGACCAGACTTTTGTCATCAAGCATAGAAGAAAAACTATAAATCAAGAAAGGGGTGACCTCAGTCTCCCAGCTGTTGCATGTCTGACCGGTTGGCCACCCAGATAGTTGTGGGTGGTGATGGACCCCAATCGGGGAAGAATCAGAATTGATTTCGCAAGAACCTTTATAATATATAGGGAGGTGGATGGAGAGATAAATTAAACCTTGGAAGATAATACAGTTTCCTTGAGAGAAAGTAATTAAAGTTAAAGAGAAAGAAAGGAAAAGAGAATTAAAGAGAGATTTGGTTACGAAAGAGAGAGAAAAGAAAAATATAAAATAATGGATTCAGAGAAAAAGGAAAAGTAATCTCCAAATGACAGAGGGGGAAGAAGCCAATTTTTATAAAAACCATTGTGTTTTTAGAAATAAGAGTCTTTCGATGGTTAGCATCGAGGAATGCACATAGCTGTGGCCTCCTGCATGAGACTCAACAGTAAAGGGGTCGGTTTAGCTGCTTGTCAGATTAATCAGAACATGCATGTTGAGGGAACACAAGTGCTATGAGTTCATCAGAGCACATTCCATTTAAGTAATTGTAAAATAGGGACAGGGATGCGACATCGCAACGATGATACAAAGGCTGGAGTCTGGCTGATAGTAAGGAACTTAATAGATTTGAGACTTTTTTGGATTTTGTCTAAGAGTGAGAGACTAGTAATGGATGCACCAACCTAGATGTGGCAACAATACTCCATGCGTGGGCAAATTCCGGCTTTATAAGATGCTGTCTGTGAGTAATTTTCTAGCACAATAGCCCACCTTTGCAGCAGCCTTAACAATATCCTCAATGTATTTGTTCCAATTCACAACTATGTTATTTGAACATTATATATACACACACACAGACAATTTTCCTAATTTTTGTCCATCGCTTGCAAAGATGACCATGTAATTATTCTGTGGGTTCGAAGATGGCTTGTTAGACAGATTCAAGCTCTGAAGTATTTCCCACATGTTGGACACCTGTGGGAAAATTCTGTATCAGAGATGTTGATTGCTCAGTCTTTTCTAATGTCATTTTTTTCTCTTGCATTCTTCATTGCATCTAGATTCAGTAATTGTAGCCACGTTGGGAGTTGTGGCACACCAGGAATATCTCATCTGTCGGTTAGTTCTTTCCAGAAATTAGAATACAAATCAAACTGTTTGAGGGAGACGGATTGTCTTTGAACTGTTTCCACAGTCTTTTTCCTTTGGACAGTTCACCGTAAAGGAGCTGTTTTATGAGCACTTGAATCAGGCATGTAGCATATATTTCCTACCCAATGCACCTGGCACTGCGGCAACATGGTGTGCACTGACGAAAGGTTTGTCCGGGCTAGAACCTCTGTGTCTGGTACCTTGTCATTCCACTTGATTTTTAACAATCTGTGAAGGCAGGTCATATGGAAATGGTTCAGTTTCTTGGCATGCCTGGCATATACAGTCCAAGTTTCACAAGCATACATGAGGATGGTAACAATCACAGATTGGTATACTTGGAGTTTGGTCTGCAGGCAAATTCCTCTACGGTACCACACTGGTTCTGAGACGTTCAAAAGGTAGCACTAGCCTTGGCTATCCTGCAATCAACGTCAGAGATACGCATCGCTTAACAGTAAAAAGCGTCTTAATATCTAATAATTTCTTTAGGATTTAGCAGAAAACAAAGGAGTTAGGAAAAAAATAAATTAAAAAAAAAATCAAATAGACAAATGTTAACATAGCCAATAAAAGTGATTTTTTATACAATGCTAGTCCAATTTTGTTTTTAAGTAGTTTTAAATGCACTTTTTTCATCTGAAATATTTACTTTTCACAAGGTTTGTTAAAGATTACTGCAGCATTCTTCATGTGTCGGCAGCCATCTTTGTTGGCATAGACTTTGTGAAAAAAATATATTTCAGATCAAAAAAATATATTTCCAATTAAAAACAACAAAAAGCATTTACAACTACTAAAAAACCTATGCCACTTTTATTCGGCTATTTTACCTCAATTTCTTATGATCTTTAGAATTTAGTTTTACTGGTAGTTTAAAATCAAATATTTATCCTTTATACATTGGTACCAATGACAAAACTAATGTCAAAAAAATAATTAAAATTGATTTTGAAAAAATAAAAAATTAAAAAAAAAATTAGGCTTAAATTTATCCAACTTCCCAAAAAGTATTGATTTTTCCGATTAACTGTCCCAACACACATACACACACATTAAGCAGTGCTGCTCAGTCGTCAAATATGCTCAAATATATTTTAATTTCTGCAGATTTTGTATTCATTTTAGAGCCAATTCTCTTCATTATTGTACCCAATATATAATGTTTTTAAAAATATATAACTTGCTTGAATCAGGTGGAACCTGTAGCTCGCCAGCATTATTTGTTATCATCTGAGCTAATTCCATATGCATATCAAAACTTTAAAAATTAACTTAGTTAAACATATGTACTCATGTGTAGATGATACGTTAAGTCGACTTACACCTGCCAAGTCCCAATTTTTTTTTCATTTGGACCCTCTTAGCAGATATTTTTTATCAGCTAAAAAAACAAACTGAATTTCTTCCATAGGTCCAAATCCTATATATATCAAGTTTCAAGCCTGCATTGGTAAAGACCATTCCTGGCACAAAGTCACACACACACACATAATTTACAGAGTAAAAAAAGAAAAAACTCCTAGGTAAATCTATTCCAAGCACTCACAGGCTTTGAGAAAGCAAATAGACATCTCCCTTCCAAAATCTATTTCCATAATGAGGAACCCCCCCCCCACCAGTTTTTCTATACTCACCCTAGTATAATAGAGCTGAAGTGATTTTACTCAGACTTACCAAGTCCAACTATTCCTAACGTGTCTCCTCGAATCCTGGCTGATCCCTGAGCGGCTTCTCGTAATTGTTCAGGGCCATTTATTTTCTTGCCTTCACGCACCATATTAGCCAACCAGTACGTCCTTCGATAGAGATTCAGAATCAGACACATTGTTGAATCAGCGACCTCTTCTACACCGTAGCCAGGGACATTACAAACAGCAATTCCTGAAAGTTTATATAAATAAATAAAAAAAATTAAAAAAGAAAAAAAAATAGTTTTTAAGCAATTGCAACTTCACTCATTTTAAAATAAATTGTTCTCAAATCAAATTATATCATCCCGTCAACTAAAACAGTTCAACTTTAAATTCATTCATTTAAGTGATGTCTTGCAAGGTATAGGCATTGATGGCTATGGCTTTCTATCTCTCCTTCGAGACATTCATGAATTCATTGTTGCTCATCATTTTTAATATTGCCCAGGTGTTTAGACTATCAAGGTATGTTTCTCACCGTCGTCCTTTGCTTCTTCTACCCACGATCTTCCCAGTTAAACTAATCTGTTCTATTCCGCTTTTTCACTGATGTCAAAACACCTGGCATAACTAAAATGACCCTTGTCCTTTAGATTTCTTTTTGTCCAGGATATCTCCAAAATTCTCTTCAGGAACCAAGTTTCAGTTGCCTCTAGTCTCTTCCTCGTACTGTTGGTGATTGTCCAGCATTCACAACCGTAAAAGACAATCTCAATAGATTATCTAGATTCAATCTTCCTCCGAGGTCATCTGATCTAAGACCTTAAGACTCACACTACACATCCATATCGTTCTTATTTCTCTCCATGCAACGCATGTCTTAAACCATGACGATACGCAATTAGACAAGGACACAACTTACCTAATTCACCAGCCGCTTTTGCATCAATATTGTCGTGACCACTCCCGATTCTCACGATAACTCTCAAACTTTTGAACTTCTCCAAATCTTCTTTGTTGAGAGTGATTGTATGCCACATGAGAGCTCCTACTGCTTCATTAAGCACCTGCAATTAACAAATAGACACGGGGTGATGAGAAAAAGATATTTTGAAAAGAATTTTCGCTCGGCGACAGAGGGGGAGGGGGGCTTAAATATGATATATTAATTTGTCCAGATTTTCGAACATATTATAGAGTTGTGATTTCAAAAGTCAAAAAAGAAAAGTATTTGGGTACCATAAGTTAGAATTGAAACCAAAAGCAAAACTGTAGCATTCAAAGCTGATGACATTACGACTGTACTGGCATGACACACATATGAACTGATTAAATATAAATTAAGATGAATGTACAAATTGTATAACGACTTTTTTTTTCATTTTGACTCCTTAAAAACTATTTTAACTGGCTAAAGACCCCTAAAAGAATGGTCTATAAAAAATCCAATGATAGTACTGCTCTGCGACTTAGTTTTGGAAGAGAGAATTTAAAAATATGGAGACAGACAGACATAGCAAGTTTTATAAATTAGATAAATACAACTTTGGTCATCTGTCAGTCAGTGTTGGATTGGCAGGTGACCACAGGAAGAGAAACACTTAATGGGTTGCACACCTGCAGGCTGATCCATTTGGGGAATGTGGGGACTTACCACCATTGTCTATTGGAACGCATAATTTGACCAGAAATATGTGAAAGGATATCAATCAAAGGATTTGAGACAATAGACAATAGGAAAAGAATGTTTATATAAATCAACACAAATAGAAAGCGGAGCACTCGGTCAGAGAGAGGACACATTTTCTTCACCACTAACATCCACACCAACCCCACGTGCCTTCACTGATGTCAAAACACCAGTCATAACTAAATCAACCTTTTTGTCAGTATGAAATAAAAAATGTTCTATAGATCAGCTGTGTTGTGTTTTACTTGCTGTCAGTGAGTATATATCATAGACCAGTGACAAAGTAGCAATTACATAACACCAGTTATAATTTTTCAAATGTAATACACCTGAGAAATCTTTTTTTAAAAATAGAGATTTTAACTACCTTTACAAATGGAAAATAGTATATTAATCCTAAATTCCCAACAAATAAATCAGATGCCATGACCAGAAATCGAAGCCTAAACTTTCAAAATCTGCAGTCTGAAGTTCTAATGGAGCTGTTTAGACGACTTCCTTATGAATAGAGTTTAAAACACTACCTTAATTATCGCTTGTGAGATCAGATTTTGTCATTTTTCGAACCATGTATTTAAGCCTAAACGATAATCTATATGATATCCTGCTTGTTTCTTCCTTAGTTTGTCGCTTTGAAAGACCAAATAATAATTTAAAAAAAAAAAAAAGGGGGGGGGGGGGTCAAAATCTGTAAAATTTGTTTTATCAACATTTCTCATCGCCCTTTAAAACATCAGTTGATATGTTAAGTATGAAGGAGGGGGGGGGATATTGCATATTATGGCACCCCACTGAATTAGTTTTTTTTTTTTATTATTATTAAAGGAGTAATGAACATTCTAAGAACTCTTGTAGGTTGCAAAATTTATCAGGAATTGTTTAGACGTTAACTTTTTCAGAGAGAGAGAGAGAGAGAGTGTGCGGAGGAGGCAAAGTAAGAACAGGGCATGATAGAATTAGAAAGAGGGGGGTAAAAAAACAGGAAAAGAGAAAGATAGAAAGGGATGAAAGAATTAAAATTAGGCCGTAAAGTTTTTAAAAAAAAAAAAAAAAAAAAAAAAAAAAATCTTATCCCTGATGGATGCTGACTTACCTTTTCATGTATTTCTTGAGTCGATTGTGCATCACAGAATGCTACTGTTGCCACATCTTTGAGTATTGGCATCTCAACTGAACAGTCCCTTCCATCCAGTAATGCTATGAGCGGTCTTTGGTGCATTGGCCCGTTTGGAATTGGACCACGGACAGCCGCTAAGAAAAGAGAAAAAAGAAAATCAGTAATTCAATTTAACAAACATTAAAATGGACACAGAAAAAAAAACAAAAAACTTATAGAGTAACGGAAAGAGGAAAAAAAAAAAAAGACTGAGGAGGCCCTACTAAAACCACCTTTTCCGAGTTAATTGCAACCCCCTCCTCACCAACATCAATGATAATGATGACAAACCTTAAAACATTAAGATACGATAAAAATAATGGCGTCGTTTTGTTTCCAAATAGGTACACAAGATTAAAAATGCCTATTTAAAAAAAAAGATAACCCTCCTCTACAAAGAACGAAACCTGGCTCAATTGATCCTCAAAGAATAATTTTTTTTAATATTTTAGTCATTATTCATCTAAAGTATCGCTATTCAAGAAAATACCAACTTTGTGAGTCAACTATATAAGTTCAAGGCTTGACAGCTGGACACATTTCTTTCCATGCAACTCCTGTCCTCAACCATCACTGGTCAGGTTTCACTTCCATATATCACACCAAGTATTTAAACAATTTTGAGGTACAAAATACTGTAAATATTAACGAACCTTGCAAACAGATCTGCAGAGTAAGAGTAAATTCATTGCTCAAATGGAATTTGAAATACTTTCCTGTCCACTTTTAAGTCACAACTCCATAAATATATAATTAATATTAATACATACATCAAAGACAGCAATGGAAAGTCACATTTTAGAAAACATTTTTTTTATGAATTTAAATGAGAAAATTTGAAAACCTGGAAATGTGTAATGATAAATTTTTTTACATTTTTGTTTTTAAAGTCTGATTTTTCACCAATAACCTGGCTTTATCAACAAAAAAAAGTTTTATCATTTGACAAGATTTTCAGGTTTTCAAATTTTCCCATTTAAATTAAAAAAAAAAAAAAAAACTTTTCTAAAATGTGACTTTCCATTGCTTAAATTTTGTGCTTAAAACAAGCGACTACACACACAGATCTTAAACAGCACTGATAAAAGATGTTATAAGAGGTTCAAGCCTCCCGAAGAGAAAATACAACATTATGAGGGGGGGAAAAAAAAAAATCAGACAGACATCTTGATAAAACCAGGTTATTGGCGAAAATTCGGAAAAAAAAAAAAAAAAAAGTAAATAAAAATGATCTTATCATTTCATAACATTTTCAGGTTTTCAAATTTTTACATCAATACTTTTTTCTAAATAAACACCAAAAATGTCATATCATTTGCACTTTAATCATACCCCAAAAATCTTATATGTTGAAATTGGTTTTCAGAATTTTGACTTAATCCTACTTGGAGGAAGCCAGTTAAACCCACATAGGGTTAGAGCCATCTCCATTCCATTCAGCAAGTAATTCTACACATAAACAAGATTTAATGTTCCAAAAACTCATACTAGAACTGGTGACATAACTGTTAAACACAGTTCTTCTGAGGTTTTCTAGAAGTTAAAATTTTAATCTGTGCTCCAGGCAATAACTATTATAATCAACACTTTTACCAAGTTATAGTTGATGTAACCAGAACAAACTACCTCCATAAATTAAATAAAAGGACTAGTTTGAAATATAGGTTACCAAACAATGTACTAAAAGTAGGTTGGAAGTTATGAAGGACAAAATGTAAATTCAGAGTGGACCTCTTCGGAGCGTTTGATTTTTCCCCACATTAAAAACAGATTGTGTCTAACTTCATCTTCGTGAGAAAACAAGTAAATAGCGAGTTTAAAGTATGGAGTACAGGTGTTTATTAGACTTCCCACGATAATTGACAGTTTTTGAAGGAATTCATAGTCACAATTTTAAAAACCAACTTCAGGACATTTTTGGGGTATGATTAAAGTGAAAATGAAACAGTCCCATTTATGATGTATGTACTTGTTATAGAATGAAGATATATTCCAAAAATCATGCCAATTGATCAGTTTTATTTTAAAAAAAAAAAAAAAAAAGAAAAAATTAAATAAAATAAATAAATCTAATTGAATTTTAGTGATTAAAAAGTTTAGTTACTTTGACTAGAAACAATCAAAGCATGTGGGATACCTCTCCACAGGTGAAAAATTTACTTTCACCATGACTAATATTTGTGCAAAATTAAAAAAAAAAAAAATCCAAGGTGTGGTTATTGAGAAAACTGCGAACAAATGAACAGAAGAAATCGGAGTGAATTACTAGGTTCAATCCCTCCTTTGTCGGGGGACCAATAATATCTCTAGTAAAATTCAATTATCCCCCTTGAATTTCAGCAAAACAATATGGCTGCTCCTGGCCTTCTCTTTGCTTCAACCATATTAGATTTTCTTAAAAAAAAAAAAAATAAAAAATAAAAAAATAAAAATAAAAAAATAATAAATAAATAAATAAAAATTGCTCACTTTACATGCTTTTTTATATATCTTCTTTCCGTGAAGGGGTATGTACATCAAAGATTTTTCTGTAATTGTTTTTCGTTGGGAAAACAATAGAGTCTCATTCTAAAATCGCACCCCATTTTTGTTTTAAATATAAAGATGGAACTAGAGAATGTTTCTATTTTACCAATTGAAACTAAAGTCATGAGCATATTCATAGATGATGGAATCAGATGTCCTTCCCGTAGTCTTATACAGACTTAAATATAAGCATGTCGGAAAGTAAAAACTTTCCAAAGCCACATCATATGCTTCATCACAGATCATAAATAACCCAAACACATCAGTCTTGCGAAAACTCAATGGAACTTGATATCGTTTGGTCAAATAAACGCTCTCCAACGTAAAGCATAATAAATGGAAGTCCGTCAAAAGTTAAGCTACAGCTGGATAGACAATGTTTGTGAATGGACAAACATGATTAATGTAACCTCTGTCAGTCTTTTTGTATAAATACACTTCTATACTGTTTTTTGGTTTTATATTTGTATACTTTTTGAGATGAAGATTTATAAATATTTTTTTTGTATTATTTGGATTGTTCGGACTGTTGCTCTCACCAATATACAATCATCATAGGAAAAAAAAAGATTCAGGTTACATCGTCAGAAACGTTTTAAATTGTAATGACTGTTCGTTTGAAAACCACAACATTTTCCACCATTCATGTAGATATGCACAAGACGGCCAGGTTATATCGTCCGAAACGTTTTAAATTGTAATGACTGTTCGTTTGAAAACCAAAACATTTTCCACTATTCACATAGATATGCACAAAGACGGCCAGGTTATATCGTCCGAAACGTTTTAAATTGTAATGACTGTTCGTTTGAAAACCAAAACATTTTCCACTATTCACATAGATATGCACAAAGACGGCCAGGTTATATTGTCTGAAACGTTTTTAAATTGTAATGACTGTTCGTTTGAAAACCAAAACATTTTCCACTATTCACGTAGATATGCACAAAGACGGCCAGGTTATATCGTCCGAAACGTTTTAAATTGTAATGACTGTTCGTTTGAAAACCACAACATTTTCCACCATTCATGTAGATATGCACAAGACGGCCAGGTTATATCGTCCGAAACGTTTTAAATTGTAATGACTGTTCGTTTGAAAACCAAAACATCTTCCACTATTCACATAGATATGCACAAAGACGGCCAGGTTATATCGTCCGAAACGTTTTAAATTGTAATGACTGTTCGTTTGAAAACCAAAACATGTTCCACCATTCACGTAGATATACAAAAGACGGTCAGGTTATATCGTCCGAAACGTTTTAAATTGTAATGACTGTTCGTTTGAAAACCAAAACATTTTCCACCATTCACGTAGATATACAAAAGACGGTCAGGTTATATCGTCCGAAACGTTTTAAATTGTAATGACTGTTCGTTTGAAAACCAAAACATTTTCCACCATTCACGTAGATATACAAAAGACGGTCAGGTTATATCGTCCGAAACGTTTTAAATTGTAATGACTGTTCGTTTGAAAACCAAAACATTTTCCACCATTCCATTAATAACATCCAGTGTGGATATATGCACGTGAAGACTCGGAGGTTACATCGCTAATAACATTGACGAAAACAACAGATGAGAACAATAGTCCAAACAATTCAAATAACACAAAAAAATTTTTTTTAAATCCCTTGAAATACAATAGGAAGCTCCCTGGCATCTGAAAATGCACAGAAATTTTGTACTTGGGCTATTCAGACTGTTTTCATCTTGGATATTACTTTCTCGTAACCTTCAGAACTTTTGCATCTTTAAACTTTATGGAGGGAGAACAATGCAAGAACGTTTTCAATGTTTCAATAACAGCCATCATCCAAGGATTATAGTAATAATTATCAATAACAGAAATAAGTCATTGTATTGTTTTTATTGTTTAACTTGGGTATCTATATATTTCTGCATGTATGTGTGCACTAGTGTTGAGATAAATTGGAATTGGGAAGGAAAAAAAAAAAAAGAAAAACTTTTTGAAGTATCGAAATTAGCCTAAGAAAAATTTGTGCCTATTTTCTGATGCCAGAAACGATTCCTTTAATTATCTCTTTATTTGATTTTGTTTAAAACAATCTTCCACTGTAGGTAGTAATAAAATAGAAATATTTATTTTTAACTACAGTCAAACTAAACTAAAAGAATCTGTATTAGTAATTGTATTGTAATCTGTAAAAACATTGGAATCGTCCCATCACTAACATGCATGTTTGCAACAAAAACTAATAAATGTTGCAATTATAAAAACTGTTTTTTTTTTTTTGTTTTTTTTTTTTTTGTTTTTTGTCTAGTTTCACTGTTTTCCTTGATTTTAAATTTTTTATATAAAGTAGTGAACTTTTGTAACGCAATTGTATTTTTCAATTTTAAACCATCAAAATTAAGTTCAGGTGACTTCATTAAAACAAAAACGCATCCATAAACAATGAATTTAACAGGCAATGTCTTAGATTAGTTATATTTAGTGAAATCAAACCTTTTTTTTTTTTTTTTTTTATAATAGTAAGAATTAGTTTTATTGAACACATGTGGATAATAAAAAAAAAAATACCTATTATTAAATAATCATAGCCACATTTTCAGATGGCGCTTTAAAAGAAAAAAAAAAAAGCCATCTAGTCAGATATGTAAATGTGAGTTCCTGTGCATCCGATTTGTCAAACATTATAAGCTAGTTTACGATGTCTCCCCTTGAAAAGGTTTTTTATTTCTTTTTTCATGTAGCTGTTGATTGGTTGGTTGTTTTTGTTTTACGGCATATCAACCCTTTTCGGGTTATTTAATGCCGAATCCAAATATTTTGAAGAAAAATTTTTTTTAATAGAATATATTTGTTGTTTTCACGTCGGTTTCTATTTAACCCATAGTTGGGACCCTAACAGGTACTACCACTCCGAGTCAGAGTGGACCTGGGAGCAATGGTAATTAAAGGGTGGCTCCACATTCCCCAAAGCCCACAAGCTGGGGCCTCACCACTGGATATAGTTTAAGGTCATATCCAGGACCCCTATTGAGGGACTTTTACCCTCTGCAGGGGATCAGTCGGCGTAGTCTAATGCCCCACCGACAGGGCCCGTAGCTGTTGAAGTTGGCTACATTGGTTAGGATGTTCAGATTCGAGCTAAAACGTTACTTCTTTGGTGCTTAAATCGTCCGACCAGCTTAACCGCTATTCTACATTGACGATTCTGCAAGGATGAAACGTACAAGTACGGGACTAACAAATATTTATTAAATAGTTATTTTTTTTTATACAAACATTGGCTACTTATGTTTCAAATACAGCCTTCTTCAGGACAGGTCGTTAGAATGAAAATTGAAAAGAGAATGATTTATTCAGGCATATTTTAGCAGATTAGACAATTTGCATAAAATTCTGAACAGAACCATATATAAAACATGGATGTAGCATGCTCTTGTTCTGTGAGCCATTTGCACATCGTGAGCAATTCACCAGTGTATACGAAAAACACAATATTAACTATTAATTCTTATCTCAAGTTCACAAACATAAGAGAGTAGCAATATCTAAAAATGTTTTCAATTTATAGTAAACTGGGAATGGAGTGAGGGCTTGGCCGGATATAAAAAATACACTTAATTATATTTTAATTTGTGCAGTCTAATTACAGAGCCAGTTCCTTATTGAATATTATATTGTATCTAATATATAGTGATGATGTCAAAAATATTTAAACAAAAAAAAAAATGAATTTGATATTAAACGACTTGAAGGACAAAAAAAAAAAAAAAAAAATGAATTTGATATTAAACGACTTGAAGGACAAAAAAAAAAAAAAAAATATGAATGAGACAGGGAGCACAGAAAGAAATGTCGGCAAGTTGAAATGAACATTTCAGGGTTTGTATTACTGTACACAGATTCGAAAAAGTTGTCAAAAAACAAATATAGAACAAATAAATGTTATCAAAGGCAAGATAAGTTACTTTTCTACCTAACTGGATATAATTCACGTGTTTTTATTCAGTGTAACATGTTTATTCAGCTCGAAAAACATGCAATGTTTACCGATGTATTGGAAAATTCAAAATGGCAGCCGACTGTCTCTCGGAGAGGGTACGTTTGGGAAAAGGTATTATAAATAATAAACTAGACAAAATACTGTTAGAAATTCGCTCAATATATGTTACCGTGACATAAGTTGACATGTATTCGGTTGTTTTCTAACAGTATTTTGTCTAGTTTATTATTTATAATACCTTTTCCCAAACGTACCCTCTCCGAGAGACAGTCGGCTGCCATTTTGAATTTTCCAATACATCGGTAAACATTGCATGTTTTTCGAGCTGAATAAACATGTTACACTGAATAAAAACACGTGAATTATATCCAGTTAGGTAGAAAAGTAACTTATCTTGCCTTTGATAACATTTATTTGTTCTATATTTGTTTTTTGACAACTTTTTCGAATCTATGTGTACAGTAATACAAACCCACATTTCGCATTTCAGCTTGCTGATATATTTCTGCATGAATTATTCATCGAAAAGATTTTGCTCATTATAAACCATACATTGTGGATGATTACTATATGACCAGTTATTTAAGAATTTATTGGTTAAATATTTACACAGACAGACACGCATCTATTTTATTTATATAAAGTTTTGTGAATTTAGTTACCTCTATAAAGGAGGTTATGATTGCAGACAAGTTTGGTTTAACTATTTTTTTAAACAAATTTAACAGGGAATGTTTTAAATTAGTTATATATAGTGCAATTATAAAATAATTACAGCCCCCTTTTCAGATGGCCCTTTAAAAGAAAAAAAAAAAGAAAAATAAGCCGTATAGTCAGATATCTAAATGAGTTCCTGTGCGTCCGATTTGTCAAACATCTGCTTTACTATGTCTTCCCTTGAAAAGGGTTTTTTTTATTTCTTTTCACATAGCTGTTGAAGTTAAATACATTGGTAGGATGTTCAGATTCGAGTTAAAAGGTTTGGAATATCTAGGTGAAGGTCACACTTTTGGGAACCCGGCCCTCCGTGGCCCGGGGGGGGGGGGGGGATCAAAGTGTAGTATGTTTCGATAGATACTGCAAGCAAAGACCATATGTGGGGGTAACCCCACATATCAGACCTTGGTCAATGTAGGGGCAACCCTTCATACCAATTGTCACTATCCAGCTCCCATTTCCCACACATCACGAGCTGATCCACCCCCCCCCCTCTCTCTCCACATTAAAAAACGGCCTTTTATCTAATTTGCTCAGTGGGGAAGCAAATAAATACAACACTTTTGGGAACAACTTGGGTTCTGTTCATAGACTCACTACTTAGCCCATTTCCTAACCAATGAAGTCACATACCTGTGAAAAGGTTTTATGATTGAACTTGACGACAGTGTAAAAGAGAGTGGAGAGGATTAATATAGTTTTCACACCTTTCCTGGCTAACAGATTTCAGCAAAGTAAAAGAGGATGTCCAGATAAGTTTGGAGACTGATATGCTGCTCCTGACAGAGATAAACTGATCCAAGACCATAAGTGGTGAAATATTTTCTCTATACTTACATACTTTGAAACAAGACAGAGAGACAGAGCGCGCAATAGGGGGAGAGAGAGAGGACAGGACAGAGCACGCGGGAGAGAGAGCGAGCGGGATAGGGAGAGCGCGGGAGAGAGAGCGAGCGGGATAGGGAGAGCACGGAAGAGAGAGCGAGCGGGATAGGGAGAGCACGGAAGAGAGAGCGAGCGGGATAGGGAGAGCACGGAAGAGAGAGCGAGCGGGATAGGGAGAGCACGGAAGAGAGAGCGAGCGGGATAGGGAGAGAGCGAGCGGGATAGGGAGAGCACGGAAGAGAGAGCGAGCGGGATAGGGAGAGCACGGAAGAGAGAGAGAGAGCGGGATAGGGAGAGCCCGGGAGAGAGAGAGAGAGCGGGATAGGGAGAGCCCGGGAGAGAGAGAGAGAGCGGGATAGGGAGAGCCCGGGAGAGAGAGAGAGAGCGGGATAGGGAGAGCCCGGGAGAGAGAGAGAGAGCGGGATAGGGAGAGCCCGGGAGAGAGAGAGAGAGCGGGATAGGGAGAGCCCGGGAGAGAGAGAGAGAGCGGGATAGGGAGAGCCCGGGAGAGAGAGAGAGAGCGGGATAGGGAGAGCCCGGGAGAGAGAGAGAGAGCGGGATAGGGAGAGCCCGGGAGAGAGAGAGAGAGCGGGATAGGGAGAGCCCGGGAGAGAGATAGAGAGCGGGATAGGGAGAGCACGGGAGGGAGCGCGGGATAGGGGGAGCGCGGGATAGGGAGAGCACGGGAGAGAGAAAGGGATAGGGAGAGCACGTGAGAGAGAGCGGGATAGGGAGAGCACGTGAGAGAGAGCGGGATAGGGAGAGCACGTGAGAGAGAGCGGGATAGGGAGAGCACGTGAGAGAGAGCGGGATAGGGAGAGCACGTGAGAGAGAGCGGGATAGGGAGAGCACGTGAGAGAGAGCGGGATAGGGAGAGCCCGGGAGAGAGAGAGAGAGCGGGATAGGGAGAGCCCGGGAGAGAGAGAGAGAGCGGGATAGGGAGAGCCCGGGAGAGAGAGAGAGCGGGATAGGGAGAGCACGGGAGAGAGAGAGAGCGGGATAGGGAGAGCACGGGAGAGAGAGAGAGAGCGGGATAGGGAGAGCACGGGAGAGAGAGAGAGAGCGGGATAGGGAGAGCACGGGAGAGAGAGAGAGAGCGGGATAGGGAGAGCACGGGAGAGAGAGAGAGAGCGGGATAGGGAGAGCACGGGAGAGAGAGAGAGAGCGGGATAGGGAGAGCACGGGAGAGAGAGAGAGAGCGGGATAGGGAGAGCACGGGAGAGAGAGAGAGAGCGGGATAGGGAGAGCACGGGAGAGAGAGAGAGAGCGGGATAGGGAGAGCACGGGAGAGAGAGAGAGAGCGGGATAGGGAGAGCACGGGAGAGAGAGAGAGAGCGGGATAGGGAGAGCACGGGAGAGAGAGAGAGAGAGCGGGATAGGGAGAGCACGGGAGAGAGAGAGAGAGCGGGATAGGGAGAGCACGGGAGAGAGAGAGAGCGGGATAGGGAGAGCACGGGAGAGAGAGAGAGCGGGATAGGGAGAGCACGGGAGAGAGAGAGAGCGGGATAGGGAGAGCACGGGAGAGAGAGAGAGAGCGGGATAGGGAGAGCACGGGAGAGAGAGAGAGAGCGGGATAGGGAGAGCACGGGAGAGAGAGAGAGAGCGGGATAGGGAGAGCACGGGAGGGAGCGCGGGATAGGGGGAGCGCGGGATAGGGAGAGCACGGGAGAGAGAAAGGGATAGGGAGAGCACGTGAGAGAGAGCGGGATAGGGAGAGCACGTGAGAGAGAGCGGGATAGGGAGAGCACGTGAGAGAGAGCGGGATAGGGAGAGCCCGGGAGAGAGAGAGAGAGCGGGATAGGGAGAGCCCGGGAGAGAGAGAGAGAGCGGGATAGGGAGAGCCCGGGAGAGAGAGAGAGAGCGGGATAGGGAGAGCCCGGGAGAGAGAGAGAGAGCGGGATAGGGAGAGCCCGGGAGAGAGAGAGAGAGCGGGATAGGGAGAGCCCGGGAGAGAGAGAGAGAGCGGGATAGGGAGAGCCCGGGAGAGAGAGAGAGAGCGGGATAGGGAGAGCCCGGGAGAGAGAGAGAGAGCGGGATAGGGAGAGCCCGGGAGAGAGAGAGAGAGCGGGATAGGGAGAGCCCGGGAGAGAGAGAGAGAGCGGGATAGGGAGAGCCCGGGAGAGAGAGAGAGAGCGGGATAGGGAGAGCCCGGGAGAGAGAGAGAGAGCGGGATAGGGAGAGCCCGGGAGAGAGAGAGAGAGAGCGGGATAGGGAGAGCCCGGGAGAGAGAGAGAGAGAGCGGGATAGGGAGAGCCCGGGAGAGAGAGAGAGAGAGCGGGATAGGGAGAGCCCGGGAGAGAGAGAGAGAGCGGGATAGGGAGAGCCCGGGAGAGAGAGAGAGAGCGGGATAGGGAGAGCCCGGGAGAGAGAGAGAGAGCGGGATAGGGAGAGCCCGGGAGAGAGAGAGAGAGCGGGATAGGGAGAGCCCGGGAGAGAGAGAGAGAGCGGGATAGGGAGAGCCCGGGAGAGAGAGAGAGAGCGGGATAGGGAGAGCCCGGGAGAGAGAGAGAGAGCGGGATAGGGAGAGCCCGGGAGAGAGAGAGAGAGCGGGATAGGGAGAGCCCGGGAGAGAGAGAGAGAGCGGGATAGGGAGAGCCCGGGAGAGAGAGAGAGAGCGGGATAGGGAGAGCCCGGGAGAGAGAGAGAGAGCGGGATAGGGAGAGCCCGGGAGAGAGAGAGAGAGCGGGATAGGGAGAGCCCGGGAGAGAGAGAGAGAGCGGGATAGGGAGAGCCCGGGAGAGAGAGAGAGAGCGGGATAGGGAGAGCCCGGGAGAGAGAGAGAGAGCGGGATAGGGAGAGCCCGGGAGAGAGAGAGAGAGCGGGATAGGGAGAGCCCGGGAGAGAGAGAGAGAGCGGGATAGGGAGAGCCCGGGAGAGAGAGAGAGAGCGGGATAGGGAGAGCCCGGGAGAGAGAGAGAGAGCGGGATAGGGAGAGCCCGGGAGAGAGAGAGAGAGCGGGATAGGGAGAGCCCGGGAGAGAGAGAGAGAGCGGGATAGGGAGAGCCCGGGAGAGAGAGAGAGAGCGGGATAGGGAGAGCCCGGGAGAGAGAGAGAGAGCGGGATAGGGAGAGCCCGGGAGAGAGAGAGAGAGCGGGATAGGGAGAGCCCGGGAGAGAGAGAGAGAGCGGGATAGGGAGAGCACGGGAGAGAGAGAGAGCGGGATAGGGAGAGCACGGGAGAGAGAGAGAGAGAGCGGGATAGGGAGAGCACGGGAGAGAGAGAGAGAGCGGGATAGGGAGAGCACGGGAGAGAGAGAGAGAGCGGGATAGGGAGAGCACGAGAGAGAGAGAGAGAGCGGGATAGGGAGAGCACGGGAGAGAGAGAGAGAGCGGGATAGGGAGAGCACGGGAGAGAGAGAGAGAGCGGGATAGGGAGAGCACGGGAGAGAGAGAGAGAGCGGGATAGGGAGAGCACGGGAGAGAGAGAGAGAGCGGGATAGGGAGAGCACGGGAGAGAGAGAGAGAGCGGGATAGGGAGAGCACGGGAGAGAGAGAGAGAGCGGGATAGGGAGAGCACGGGAGAGAGAGAGAGAGCGGGATAGGGAGAGCACGGGAGAGAGAGAGAGAGCGGGATAGGGAGAGCACGGGAGAGAGAGAGAGAGCGGGATAGGGAGAGCACGGGAGAGAGAGAGAGAGCGGGATAGGGAGAGCACGGGAGAGAGAGAGAGAGCGGGATAGGGAGAGCACGGGAGAGAGAGAGAGAGCGGGATAGGGAGAGCACGGGAGAGAGAGAGAGAGCGGGATAGGGAGAGCACGGGAGAGAGAGAGAGAGCGGGATAGGGAGAGCACGGGAGAGAGAGAGAGAGCGGGATAGGGAGAGCACGGGAGAGAGAGAGAGAGCGGGATAGGGAGAGCACGGGAGAGAGAGAGAGAGCGGGATAGGGAGAGCACGGGAGAGAGAGAGAGAGCGGGATAGGGAGAGCACGGGAGGGAGCGCGGGATAGGGGGAGCGCGGGATAGGGAGAGCACGGGAGAGAGAAAGGGATAGGGAGAGCACGTGAGAGAGAAAGGGATAGGGAGAGCACGTGAGAGAGAAAGGGATAGGGAGAGCACGTGAGAGAGAAAGGGATAGGGAGAGCACGTGAGAGAGAAAGGGATAGGGAGAGCACGTGAGAGAGAAAGGGATAGGGAGAGCACGTGAGAGAGAAAGGGATAGGGAGAGCACGTGAGAGAGAAAGGGATAGGGAGAGCACGTGAGAGAGAAAGGGATAGGGAGAGCACGTGAGAGAGAAAGGGATAGGGAGAGCACGTGAGAGAGAAAGGGATAGGGAGAGCACGTGAGAGAGAAAGGGATAGGGAGAGCACGTGAGAGAGAAAGGGATAGGGAGAGCACGTGAGAGAGAAAGGGATAGGGAGAGCACGTGAGAGAGAAAGGGATAGGGAGAGCACGGGAGAGAGAAAGGGATAGGGAGAGCACGGGAGAGAGAAAGGGATAGGGAGAGCACGGGAGAGAGAAAGGGATAGGGAGAGCACGGGAGAAAGAAAGGGATAGGGAGAGAGAAAGGGATAGGGAGAGCACGGGAGAGAGAAAGGGAGAGAGCACGGGAGAGAGCACGGGAGAGAGAAAGGGAGAGAGCACGGGAGAGAGCACGGGAGAGAGAAAGGGAGAGAGCACGGGAGAGAGAAAGGGAGAGAGCACGGGAGAGAGAAAGGGAGAGAGCACGGGAGAGAGAAAGGGAGAGAGCACGGGAGAGAGAAAGGGAGAGAGCACGGGAGAGAGAAAGGGAGAGAGCACGGGAGAGAGAAAGGGAGAGAGAAAGGGAGAGAGAAAGGGAGAGAGAAAGGGAGAGAGAAAGGGAGAGAGAGAACGAGAACGCGAACAAGAGATGTTTCTGTGTACCTCACGCATCATCCCACTTTCTGTACATGTCCTTCTTAGTTCTTTCCTTACACATTGAACAGAATTTTTCATCGACTTTGATAATTCTTAACTCATGTGGAAAATTTTCAATATAACCTTACTTTTATACATCTAAATGTTAGAAGCAAAGATCAATAACTTCTGCAGGACCAACCAAGAAATTCAGATACCTGAACAGCTCTTCATATTAACAGATTTATCAACAAAATCACTAAAGAATGCAATAAACATGATTTGAAAGTGTTTACCGGTAATCACGCTCCAGATGCTTTCTCGTAAATTACAACATGGTCATCTAAAAAACACAAACCGTCTCCATAAATAATCAAGCTCTTTCATTAATAATCCTCCCATAATATTCTTCATTTAACTGTTAATCCGGATGACTTATTTAATTTAAACAAACTTTTAAAATCATGTTCTCCCCAATTATCAAGTCCTAGAATAGTTGCACGTCTATCAGGCCTTTCATAGGGATTATCTTGATACTTCTATATTTTAGTCAATCTCCTGAACAACAAAACCAATAAATATGCTTTTGCGACTATCACAAACATTCATTTGCAAAAAAAAAAAAAAAAAAAAAAAAAAAAAAAAAAAAAAATCACTACATAAAACAAAAACAAAAAATGTAATGGAAACTTATTAACGAAATTGTTTGTTTTATGGAATATCAACCCTTTTCAGGTTATTTAATGCTGAATTCAGTAATTAAAGAAAATTTTATGCTTCAAGTACTTCATATATGCAAATATTTATTTATGGTGTTTGGTTTGGTTGTTTTGTAGAGGAAAACTTTGTTTTTGACTTTGCAGAACACGATTCAATTTTGCAATAGTACAGGAAACAATGTTTGGTGCATCTTATATCAGGAGAAAAGCCTTGTGTTAAATTTATTGGCCTTGATATAAACATGCATTAGATGACAACATGTTTAGCGAGTTTCATGTTTGCAATGAATATGAATAACACACTTTTTGAGAAGAGGCGACACAAGAGATAGAAAATGTTTTTGATTTTGGATTTCACCATCAGGAATTTAACTTCCCCACAAAAAAATGTCTCTAAACTGAAGTTCATGCTGAAAGATAAAGCCTCCAAAAAGTAATGGGTTTTCAGTGCTGTGCTTATGACTTGTTGCTAAAAAATCATGTCAGGTGGTTACTGGCTGGTCATTATCCTAAGTGGCAAGTTTCTAAGCAGTCGAATAAAGATGGAGAAATGGATGTGGTCAGTTGTGGTGAAAACTGAAAGTGACCAAGAAAAAGACTCGACATGTAGAATATTTCTAGTCAAAAGTAAATATATTCCAGCAGGTTGGAGGTCCTTTAGACGACTTAGCGTTTGATTTTCTGAGGTCAGTGGTTCTTTGAAACAAATAGTCCGATTGTTGAGCTTCACCTCATAATTTTGTAAACACAAAAAAAAAAAAAAAAAAAAAAAAATCATTCATTCATATAAACTTTGTAATTTTCGTACAAAGTTATCTCAAGTCTAAAAACATAAAAGAAATTAATTTAACTGAGTGAGGATGAGAGAGAAAGAAAGAAAAGAGGGAGCAGTCACCCCCCCCAACTCTATAGACTCTTGCTTATGCCTCGTCTATATTTCCTTCTAGCTAGCCAAGATATATTTAAATTGCCCACCTTGAAAATAGTACAATAAAATAACATTAAAATAACAAATGAATAACACTAAAGATCAATTTATAAACTGTTTAAAAATGCAAAATAAGCATACAAATAGTTGTTTGGCTCTTTGGTTTCTACTATATATATATATATATATATATATATATATATATATATATATATATATATATATATACACAGGGTGTCTCTTTTTCTATTGTAATATATATATATATATACATATATATACAGGGTGTCTCAGAAGTTGCACACCATATACTAATCTTCGTGGAGTGGCTACTCCACTCACCAGATCTATCCCTCTTGGCATTTTTGTCTTCGGGAACATCTCAAATGTGTACTAGAATTGTCCATCTGTTGAGCTAATGAACAAGAAAATAGATATTATATTTATTTTTATAAAATCCTAGATGATGTGCGACTTTTGGGACACCCTGTATATACATAGTTATATATTACATAAGAAAAATGCAAGCATGAAAAGTAATATGGTTAAGCTTAAACATGGAAAAGTAAACTACTAGTTGTTAAAACCGGAAACGAAAAGGACAAGATATACTAGTAAAAAATATAATAAATTTATAACTTAAAATGTTGTAGCATTAAGAATTGATTATACAATGTTAATTTGAATTTAAAAAAAAAAATTCTTAATGCTGCAATATTTTCAGTTAAAACTTATATTTTTTATTAGAATATCTTGTCTTTTTTTTTCATGTTTCAGCTTAACCGTATTACTTTTTTCTTTTATAATCCATGATTTTTCCAGGCTTCCAGAAAATTCACTTGTTATTTGTTTAAATTCAGCCTTATTTTTTTTTCCCCCCCACAAACATACACATACGTAAAACAATGTACGGCACTTGTCTGCTTTCATTGTTTCACTTGGTACTTCTCTTTTCATGAGTGGTGAATTAGTAGCAACACTAGTCGCTGATGCAAGGTGGTTGCTATGGAAACCAGTCATAAAAAGGTTGCTCACCTTACGAATTTTTAAGATTTTGAACACTAGTAAATTCATAACTTTTGTTTTACTGAATGAAAATCGAAACAAATTTTTTTTCACAGTATAGCTGAGAAGGTGATCTATAAACTAATAATTGTTAGAAATTTGGTCGAAAAATGAGTGATTGGTGAAGCTTTAAAGCAGTTCTAAATAAGTAGAACTGCCACTTATTATATTCAAACATTGTATATATATATATATATATATAGGCGAGCATTTCGATGCGATGGTAAATGAGTCACAATTAAGAAAATTTCATTTTTATCACGATTGCATGCAATAGTTCATGTTCAAAGGAAAATCAATTATCTCAAAAGATACAATTTTTAATATTTGTCACTACAAGCTGTTATGACTCAACATTGTTTGTTAGTGGTTACAAGTTGTTTAGCTTTTTTTGCTTTTTTTTTTTTTTTTTTTAAATCTGTAGGCCCCACCCCTAAATTTTTGCTCCAATAAGTTTGTCAAAAAAAGAAAAATTCAACCTGATATATTATTTTCCAGAAGGAATGGACTCAAATCATTTTATTTTTAACATGCAACAATGTTCAATACAATAAAATGGCTATTCAGAGTGAAAGACAAATCACAATTGGTATTATTGCCATTATTTTTTTTTTAATGCGTGATGTTATTCTGACGACGTTTCAATCATATAATCTCTGATTTTCAGAAGCATCTTCTTCAACTTTGGAATCTGTATGGAATTTAGAACAAAGCTAATTTTCACTTGTTCCATCATATATGACTGGGAAGAAGTTATATGTAATTTGTAATTAGTATCGCCTGTACTGAACAATAAGTGTGCCATTCAAAAGTCTGCACAGATTCCCAAATTTGACAAGACACACCTAAATAATATCAAGTTACACATTAATTGAAACCTGGAAATACAGGGTGGAACGATAAAATTGTCGCCCTAGGAAAAAAAAAAAAAAAAAAATTCTATTTCTGTTTGATGAAAATCGGTTTTCTTTTTTGTTACAGATCATATAGTAGTTGGCCCGTTGTGTACAAATCTCAAAGAGTATTAGGAGCCTTCTATCATGTCTGAAAGTGAAACAATGTTCAATGAGCGAGATCAGGGATGCGCCACTGTAAAACTTGTGCTCTCTACCTATTCAAGTTATGACAACAGAACCATTGCCAGCACCCTTAAAATGCATCGCTGGATTGCCATGAATAACGGGGGCATGGCTAGCATGACAAAAACAAAGTTTCCGGCCATAGTTATGGTCTTTCGTGTGATTTCAGGTGAGGGCCACATCATGCAGTGTCACATCTTGGAAGTCGGTTTGAAAGTCAACATAAAAGTGTACCTAGATATACTGAAGAGTATGGTGATCCCCTGGTGCAATCAGGTGGCCGCTGGCAGACCTGTGGCAGCAGGACTCAGTGCTAGACAACAACTCCAAAGAGACCCAGGTTGGCTTCAGAAGGAGTGCTATGACTTTATACCCTTCTCTCACTGGCCCCTGGCCTGAACCCCTTAGACTCCTTCGTTTGGTCATATGTCAAGAACATAACCAACATGACATCCCACAACACCAAAGACAACCTGATCGCTGCCATCAGCTGAGCTCCCGTCGATGCATACCCTCAGCTCCAGATTCACATTGAGGCGGTGTTTGAGATTGAAGGCGGTCACTTTTTTTTTTTCCAATGAAAGTTTTAAAAATAAAGCTGTATTGTTGTTTAGGGCAACACTTATCATTCCACCCTGGAACTTCCAAGACGAGAACAGTCTAAATAATCCAAATTATCAATCTCTTAAAATTTTCTCAGCTGATGATAGTAATAAGAGATATAGAAATCTAGATAGTTTTTTTTTTTTTTTTTTTTTCATTTCATATTTAATTCCTAATTAGTAATGTTGAGCTTATAAAAAAATCAATTTGTTAAAGTGATTTTATTTGCTGAAATTTTAAAATGTAAGATGAATATTCAAAATCACAAGCACGGTATTTTAGTATGTAAAATATTCAAAGCACAAACAGTAAATTACCAAGTTTTCTATTTAAATAAAATCAAAATGTTTACAACATGGAAGAAAATATGTTAACAGATTAATTTTTCATCTTTTGAACACATATTGAGGTAATTTAGAAATAAATAGGGAAATAATCCAATGAAGAAATTTTCAATGAGATTTGAAAATTTCCCATTAATATAAGATTTAAAGAGAAAAGGAAACAAAAAAAATAACAAAATAAAAACAAAAATAAAGAAAAACGAAAAAATAAAGAAAAAAACAAAAATAATGAAAAACAAAAAAACAAAAAAAAACAAAAAAACAAAAAAAAACAAAAAAAAAGGAGAAACAAAAAAAAAAGGAGAAACAAAAAAAAAGGAGAAACAAAAAAAAAAGGAGAAACAAAAAAAAAAGGAGAAACAAAAAAAAAAGGAGAAACAAAAAAAAAAGGAGAAACAAAAAAAAAAAGGAGAAACAAAAAAAAAAGGAGAAACAAAAAAAAAAGGAGAAACAAAAAAAAAAGGAGAAACAAAAAAAAAAGGAGAAACAAAAAAAAAAGGAGAAACAAAAAAAAAGGAGAAACAAAAAAAAAAGGAGAAACAAAAAAAAAAGGAGAAACAAAAAAAAAAGGAGAAACAAAAAAAAAAGGAGAAACAAAAAAAAAAGGAGAAACAAAAAAAAAGGAGAAACAAAAAAAAAAAGGAGAAACAAAAAAAAAGGAGAAACAAAAAAAAAAGGAGAAACAAAAAAAAAGGAGAAACAAAAAAAAAAGGAGAAACAAAAAAAAAGGAGAAACAAAAAAAAAAGGAGAAACAAAAAAAAGGAGAAACAAAAAAAAGGAGAAACAAAAATAAAAGGGAGAAACAAAAATAAAAGGGAGAAACAAAAATAAAAGGGAGAAACAAAAATAAAAGGGAGAAACAAAAATAAAAGGGAGAAACAAAAATAAAAGGGAGAAACAAAAAAAGGAGAAACAAAAAAAGGAGAAACAAAAAAAGGAGAAACAAAAAAAGGAGAAACAAAAAAAAAGAAACAAAAAAGGAGAAACAAAAAAAAGGAGAAACAAAAAAAAAGGAGAAACAAAAAAAAAAAGGAGAAACAAAAAAAAAGGAGAAACAAAAAAAAAGGAGAAACAAAAAAAAAAGGAGAAACAAAAAAAAAGGAGAAACAAAAAAAAAAGGAGAAACAAAAAAAAAAGGAGAAACAAAAAAAAAGGAGAAACAAAAAAAAAGGAGAAACAAAAAAAAAAGGAGAAACAAAAAAAAAAGGAGAAACAAAAAAAAAAGGAGAAACAAAAAAAAGGAGAAACAAAAAAAAAGGAGAAACAAAAAAAAAGGAGAAACAAAAAAAAAGGAGAAACAAAAAAAAGGAGAAACAGAAAAAAAGGAGAAACAAAAAAAAAGGAGAAACAAAAAAAAAGGAGAAACAAAAAAAAAGGAGAAACAAAAAAAAAAGGAGAAACAAAAAAAAAAAGGAGAAACAAAAAAAAAGGAGAAACAAAAAAAAAGAGAAACA
Organism: Euprymna scolopes; assembly: GCF_053919585.1. Taxonomy (NCBI): domain Eukaryota; kingdom Metazoa; phylum Mollusca; class Cephalopoda; order Sepiida; family Sepiolidae; genus Euprymna; species Euprymna scolopes. The sequence goes on along the minus strand of NC_136523.1, from coordinate 50,407,765 downwards.
AAAAAAAAGAGAAACAAAAAAAGGAGAAACAAAAAAAAGGAGAAACAAAAAAAAGGGAAACAAAAAAAGGGAAACAAGGAAAAAAAAAAGTAAACACGGACACAAAAAGAACAAAATTAAGGAAAAAGAAAAACGAAGGAAAAGGGAAAAAGGGTTAGGGTAGAAGAATTTAAAAGAGTATGTTTCAATATCGCCCAGTTTTTAAAAAGCATTAGATTTATGTTTTAATTTTTGAGAAGAGGATTGGTAATTTGTATTATTCGGACTAGTGTTCTCATCTCGAATGGTGAGTATAATAGGCAAGATGAAAACCAGGAGTACAAATAATCTCAATTCTTTTAATCTCCACTCATAAAATCTGTTTGCCGATTTTCAACAGAAATAAAACATTAACACTTTAAATATATATGCACACACACAATATATATATATTAATAAACAAGCCAAAGACAAATACGACATAAATACTAATACGACAAAATGTACATTTTTTTTAATTTTTTATTTAATATGATGAAAATAAAAGATAAACGAAACAATCTGACAAGCCTCATTGTCCAAAATAGTGGATTACGATGAAATATGAATACAAATTTCATGAATAAACAGACCTACAGAGACAAAATTGCGTCAGTACAAATATTATCAAGAAAGAAATCTACATACAAACGCAAAAAGTGGATGACGGCATATAAGATAAATGATAGCTTTATGCCATCATCAAGTGTGTACAGTGACAACAAACGAACATACAAGATCCTCAGAGTTTTAGTAGTAATACAGTACAAGTAACCCGTTGGGTCAGTACTTGTTTTATATTATTGGATATTTATACTTTCCTCTCATTCTCATCCTTTTCCTCCTCCTCCTCCTCTCTCATCCCTTTCTCTCTTCAGAATGCTTATCAAGAAAGAAATATACAGATATACTTGAAAATGAACAACGTCAAAAGATACCGACATGGTAACTTTATGACGTCATCCAAGTGTGCACGGTTACAACAAACATACAAGATCCACAGTTTTAGAAGTATATAGATGTAAATAAACACCAACGTACCCATATTGTATGGCATGAGGGACTTTCCGTTCAATGAGGCGTTCCAGTTATCTAAAAGTTCAAGGAAAATATATGTAGGCATTTTTCTTCAAGTAAATCAAGAATGGAGAAAACAAAAGGTGGAATAAATAAAACGGGTGAATATCCACAGGAAAAAATTATATATGCAATCCATACAATGTAAAATAAAATTTAATGACATTGGTTGTATAATTGGGTGGGGAAAAAAAAAATCACGCAAATCCACTCTAAAAATTAAAAAAAAAAAAAAAAAAAAAAAAAAGATTTATTGATGGGTTATAATTAATAAGGTACGGTTTAAAACGCATGTATAGGTAAAACATTTAAATAATCCCATTTATATTGGTATTAATAAAATTAGAAGAGACAATGTCTTTGTATACGCATTTATATTTTTTGGTTTAAAGAAAAACCTAGAAAAACTTCAAGAATTTAAATGTATTGCAAGAAAAAAATAAAATAAATAATAATCGTCCAATTCTGAGATATTTACACAGACACCCTATACTTTTAAACGATAAGATCTACAAACTTGAAATGTGGTTTAGTTTTCATTTTACAGCATATCAATCCATTTGGATTATTGAATGCTAAATGCAGGGTTTTTTTTTTTTTTTTTTTTTTTAAAGTTCTCTGCTTGAATTTGTTTATATTTTCAAATTGTTTTTGATTTGGCAGAACATGATTGAGTTTTGCTAAAAGAAAGGAAAAACAACGTTTCACACATCCACAGCCTGTTTTGGTAGCACCAGAAGAAATTTGGTAGGATAGATCATCTACCTATGCCACGCGGAAAGCCATGTACACCTTTCCTTGATATACTCATGATAGCATGAAGTCGAATTCACATTTTTTACCTCTAATTTTGATAATTCAAAACATTACAACAGGGTTTGTACAGATTTTCAATGTCCATTTTCGAAGTTTTTCAAGGCTTTCTCCAGAAAAAGAATTAAAGTTTTCCAAATAAAATTTTGGGTTTGTTTTACAATCCATACAATTCGAAAAAGTGGTTTAAAATTTAAAATAATAATAATAATAATAATAATAATAATAATAATAATAATAATAATTTAAAAAAAAAAAAAAAAAAAAAGAGGAATTCGCCATTGGAGAGTCATGTTCACAGAAGGGGGGGGGGTATTTATGGTGGCTGCCATTATCCCCCCTCTCCTCCAATAAATGTAATTATAAATTAAAGCAAAATTAAAGGAGATGGTTTGCTTGATTCTGTAAAGAAAACTTTTCAGTGAGAGATGTTCTTCACTCTGGCCGGACAAATATGACCGACAGTAACCAAGTGATAGCCATAATTAACCAGAATGGCGTTTGATAACCAGAACCAATACAGATATTCTCAAGATTCCTAAATAGTGCATGAAAAATGAAATGCATGAACTTAGTTGTTTCTGAACTTGATGTTAGAGTTCCTTCTTTGTAAGTATTTAAAAAAAAAACAAAAAAAAAACCTTTTGATCAATCAAATAGAATGGAATATTTTTAATTCTTTTAATATCGTTTTTTTTTTTTTTTAATTAAAACATTAAACAAATATGAAACTATTGTGTCTATAAAATACGAAACCTACATAAAATTAAGTTTCCTAAAATATACAATTTTCTATTCTGTAATCTCGAGTAGTGTATAGGAGTTTGCATAAAAATACTATTTTGGAATTGTAATAAGATTGTTTTTTACATGATATACTTAAGCTTTATGACCATTTTTTATGCTAAACAACTTTCCTGGAAGAAAAAAAAAGAAAAAAAAAAGAAAAAAGATTGTGTGCGTAAATATTGAGCATGGTTATAACATTTTAGAAAGATTCTTCAATGGGTGTTTGCCATTAAGGATCAATAAAGTTTCATAGCAACATAATTATGTTGACACACCGGTTATTAGTAGATCACTTAAGTTGAGCACTGTTAAAGTGTTAGTACTAGAAGGGTGACTTGAGAATACCAGCCACTGTATCTATGACAAACATCTTTCTTCAAGAAGTGTGAAAACCAAACAGCGTCATCTCCCCTGATATTCAAGTGATTTTGAATTTGATATTCCCATGAAACATCATCCTTTTGAGGAATCCAGTTCAACCCATCAACAGTGCGTTTTGGATACAGTACGATCTTGTGTAGAGAGAGTATTCACCTGGATCAGATCAAGATGACCTTTTCCCTGACTTGCAAAACATTCTGAATCACGCAGACTTATGCACAGAAATCCTGAGCACGGTCGCACAGGCTGGGGAGCCAATAGAGATTCTTTACCCCGCAAAGATAAAATTTAATTTCATAGTTTTTGCAATAAGTTTGAAAAGAGTTAAAATCTTATGCAATGGGTTAAAGAAATACTTAAAGAGTTTTTCTAAAAAAGTTCTTTAAATTATGAAATAAAATATTTCAGCCTCCAAGAAAATATTCAACAGAATAAAGAGAAACATTAGACATTTTCAAAACTTATTTAAAATGAACTTTTGTTTTTGCATAGATTTATATAGAAAAAGAACTATATAAATCTCAAAAAAAGGTCACTTTTATTAAGTTCAATAATGGCCTCTCCTGAAGGTTACATTTTAACATTTTGAATACCATTTTTGGATCTCTAAGTTAGATCTTTCCTGAAGATTTCAACTCGATTGGATTTCTTAAATTTTATAAGCATTTGAAAAAATTTTGAGACATTTTAAAATTAAATACAAACCGACCATGTGAGGTCCCCCTCCATGAATGAAAAATTTACTTTTACCATGACTAATTTTTGTGCAAAAAATTTTCAAATCCAAGGCGTGGTTACAATCCCCCTCCATCTTCACGTTCAGTCAATATATATAAATTATGAAAATGTATATGGCTTTTAAGCTACAAAGAATTTTAAGTGTTTCATTCACGTAGGAACTTGGTAGGCTGAAATGCAGAAAATTCTGTGTAGCTTAATATTTTTATAACTTCCTACCTAGCTCTACTCACATATTGAAAACTGTTCAAGTAAATACTGAAACACTCGATCTATTGATAAGATTATGTGGAGATATTTAAAGTATATATATATATATATATATATATATATATATAACTAAAAATGTAAACACCTTGGATACAGCATAATTTATTAGATATAAGTTTGCAATTTTTCCTAGAAAGATTCGAAATTCCCACTCACTTTTATTTAAATTTGAGTTTTTTTAATTTTAAAAACATTTGTTTCAGAAAATCTAGACTATGAGAAAGGTAAATTTTCAAGAATTACTTTTTTGGGGGAGAAAAAAAAAAATAGAATACATTTTTAAAATAAAAAAAGAAACTGAAAATTTCTAAAATTGCCACATTTCTTCAAAGCCTAGAATGTGCCAAAATTTTCAGGAAGATCTGAAGAGGTGATGAAACAAATTACAGAACTTTCAGGGCAAACTCTTGTTGAACTTGGCTGGAATAATCACAAACTAAAAGCAAAATTCTTATATAAAGTAATGCAAAGCTAAATAATGAGATGTTTGTTTTTGCTTTTTCTAAAAAAACAACATAGCTTTCGACCTTTAAAAGTCTTCATCAGATACCAACATTTTCTTTTTTAAATTGCAAATCATCTTTCCAGTCAGAGATGAAAAAAAAAAAAAACCTTTGTATATAGTAGTCTGTGGATGTGTTAATCATGGTTGATTTAAATGTTTTATGCCACACATAGCCGCATGGTATGGATTAAGAAAAATACTCGCACTTTGAAAACATTGTTTTATATTTGAATTATATTATCGAAATTAGAAAGCAAAAAAAGTTTGTTTTTTTTTAAACTATGTTTTCATAGTTTACTTTCAGAATGGGGGGGGGGAGAAAAAAAACATTTTTCATTTCGATTCTTCATATTCACTTTTCCAATAAGAAAAAAAAAAGCAATTTTTGAACAGGTCATACAATATCAATTTTTTTTTTTTTTTTTTTACACAATCACACTGAACAAAAAATAAGCAAGTGTAACACAACCGAATAAAATTAAAATAATTATTAATCTTTAAATAAAAATCAACAGTAAAAGCCGATCAAACATCAAATAAAGGTTTAACGTACATTAAAAACAGTAAAAGAATAAAACAAAATATTTTAATTATAAAAGAAAACACATATGCACAATACTGTACGAGCCGAATATTTTTGAATGAGTGAAGTGAACATAACTCAACCCACTATGACCTGTGGATGACATTGAACCAAACCTTTTTTCTTTTTTAAATTTGGGGGGGGGGGTCCTTTTTATATGAGGATTTATTATTTGGATTATTCAAACTACTGTTCTCATCTTAGTGTTATTTTCACATTTTGGTCGATGTAACCTCCAGCCTTCTTCAAGAATATCTTAAACTCTGGAATCTTTCTGTCGAATACAGTTAGACGGTTGTAAGTTATACTCTTCTAAAGAGTTGAAGGTTCAATCTTCAGTGTAGGCAACACAAAGTACAATTGCAAATTGCTTCTTATCAGTCACGACTGACAGAACAGGCGCATATTACCTCCGTGGATTAAGTAAAGGGCACTGTTTAAGACCGTGTACAGATCCCAGAGTTCGACGAGATACACCTCAAGGGGGTTAGAAGTTACATCAATAGAAACGTTGTGCAAATAACACTCAAGATGAGAACAGTAGTCCAAATAATCCAAGTATTTTTTTTTATTTAATACATTTATAAGGTTTTTAGTTCTCACTCATTGCATGAATTGTGACACCAGACCACATTTCAAACAGATGGTGTGACTTAAAAACACCAGAAATGGAGCGCATATCTACAATATTCTTTTTAGTCATATGTATGACTTCTCTTAAAACGAATCAGTGTGGCTAGATAAAGCTTTATCACTGGTTGCTGGGTTTGAACACAGCATTAAAATTAACTTTGACTTCCATCCAATGTTTTTACTTGCGTAATCATTGATATGACCTTGCAACAAAGGAAAACACAGCTATATATTTTGACAATAACGATGGATAGAGTACACTAACACAAAATTGAAAACTCAACGCACAATAAGAACATAGCGACAAAAAATAAATTCACCCCTTTAGTAAATTTTTTTTTTTTTTTTTTTTTTTTTAAAATGGACACAACAAGGAAAGAAATGAAGGCGGTTCTAATAAAAGGAAAAAAATAAAACCGGATTTTTATTTAAGAAAAAGACCTGAGTAAAAACTTAATTTGAAAAGAATTTGACAATTTAAGCAGAGAAGCCAAAAAATGAAAAGAAAAAAAAAAAGGACAAAATGTCAAATATATAACAAATAAATGTTACAAAAGGCAAGATAAGTTACTCTTCTACTTGATTAAGTTTTGTGGGTTTTAACAGAATTCAAGTGTTTATTTGATTTGAAAAACATGGCTGACGAAAACACGCTGTCTTCGGAGTAGCAATAATGGCTGAAAAGTAGAAAAATAAAACACTTATAGAAATCCACCATATAAGTCTTAGTGATACTTTCTGGTAATTATATGATGGATTTTTATCAGTATCTTGTTTATTTTTGGACTTTTGAGCCATTATTGACACTTCGAAATCTGCGTTTTCTCCAGCCATGTTGATTGCCAGTTAAATTTACCAACTTGGCACTGTTTTTTTGAACTGAATAAAAGCTTACAATTCCGTTAAAACAAAACCTACCCAGGTAGGTAGAAGAGTAACCTATTTTACCTTTGGTAACATTTAATTTGAATTATTTTACCCCCTTTTTTCGTTTGTTGGTTTTATAAAAAATTTTATATTAAAAGAAAAAAAAAATCAATAAATAGTAAAATACCACCTATAAATAACATTTCCTAATTAATAAAAAATATATTAAAACCAACTTAAATTGAAATTCATTTTTAATTGCTAAATTAAAAAGATGTTAATTTAGTTTGCTTGGGACATTATCTAGGGACTATATAAAAGGTACTTTATAGAAAGCGATACAATGCAGGGGAGTAACAGATTGACATAAACTGAATCCAATTACAACATAACGATGGGATGAGCTATGCAAATTCACCTTTTACAATGTGACCCGAATATAAAAAAGACATATACAAGAAAGATTTTCTCTGGTCCCAAATTAGAGCCTATGTAAATTAGAGCCTCAGTGTAACCAGGATATAAGAGCCATGGGGACTGGATACGAAGGCCGGGTTACACTGTATATGTATTTGAAGGAAAAAAAAAAAAAAAAAATGGGGGGGGGGCTTTTATAATATTGTATTCTACTTACTTGCAATTAACGTGGTCTGATGGGAGTTCTGTATCTTATATTTTGGGAAAATTTGCCTTCAAATACGTGATCAACTTTTTTTTTTTTGTTTTTTTTTTTTAACCGTGTATATGGGGATCCTACAGATTGACACAAATTTACGAAAATTAAACCTGCATATTTGTACTAAAGTCGAAAACATATCTGAACGAAAATTTTCACAAAATATACCGAACTTCATCCGATCACACTTATGCCAGTAAAAACAATACAATATTAAAAAAGTATATAAAACAAAATTAAACATTGTATTAATAAAAGGTAAATTTGCATAACGTATTCCAGTTACGTCATAATTTGCTTCAGTTCGTGTCTATCCATTACACTTTCTGCATTATATTACCTTCTATAAATTACCTTAAAAAAAAAAAAGCGATTCAGACATTTACTTCTGGATATTTTTGATTTAATAGTTAAAAAATGACCACCTGTTCCTCTGCCTGCCACTCTTCACGCTAAAATAACATTACTAAAAGTACACATTTAGTGGACACATCTTTCAAACATACGACCTTCTATTGTGATATTTCTTAATATCATAAATAAAATTAAAAGCAAATAATTTAGTTTCTTGCAAGAATAATGTATGAACAGAAATCAAAAATAAAATTGAATACAGAAAACTATTTTATCACATATTGGAAACTAATACTTATGAAAATTAATATTTACTAACATCTTGCGGTATATCAACCTGTTTTTGTAAGTCAAAAGCCGTTGTAAAATCAAATGGGCGAAATTTCTTTCGTTAGGAACCATTGAAATATCCTACAGCCACATCGAAATCAATTGTTTGAATCACAAGATTAGTCTTTGTTTTAATATAGTAAGAATATGGGGGCTCATACTTTTGTCCATAATGGTATTGTTATATAGACATTGAATGAAAGATTAATTAGGTTTGCACATCAATTTTAAATGTTTTATTTAATAAAAAAATACTTTAAAAATATACCTTTCTTAACTGAACTACGATTAAGTGTAAATACCGTTTTTGTTTTAAATACATTCACAATTAAAAATCAAAATACTCTTGTTCCATCAATTAAAAAAAAAAAAAAAACTATTCCATAAAGTTAATTTAGGACAAAGATAACAGAAGAAAAAAAAATAGTATATGATCGCAGTTTAATTAAATTATTATAAATCAAATCAGAATCATTGAACCCAGGGATACATCGAAATTACGATTTTTTTTTAAACCACAAAGTAGCCTCCATTTTGTTTCAGTATAATAAGAACATATGAACATTAAGATACAAAACAAAAAGTAAATACAAATAAAAAGAGGTTAAAAATAAATATATAAATAAAACAAGAGCTCAAAATTTTGGATTAATTTTGTTAGGGAGCCACACATATAAGACACTGCAGTTGTTACTAACACGAAGAGCACTGACATAGGCTACAGACGAGAATTAGAACAAACGGTAACATACCCAGCAATGATTTTCCATTTATAGATGATGTCCAGTTTTCTAAAAAGGTTGAAAAGGAGAAAATGACAATAACAGCGTCAAAATTGCAGTCGGCTGTTTTTTTTTTTTTGTTTTTTTTTTTGTTTTTTTTTGAGTGACAAGCGTAAAGTCTACATATGTATGTATAAATATATATATATATATTTTTTTTTTTTTTAATTAGACGTTCTGAAAGTAAATAGATTGCATTTCAGAATTTGTTCAAATGAAGATTAAGGAGGTTGATTATTCGGACAACTATTATTGTGGCAACTGATTTAATCTCCGACCTTCAGGCGCATCTTTATGTCGAAGACATCTAAAAAAATGCAGCACAAATGTTGGGCGACAATGTCCTAAGTAAAAACCTAGTATAAAATTTAATACAACCAATAATTACAAACAGAAGATTAAAATAGCAGTAAAGTAATATTGAAATAAAAAAAACATCTAGTATTAATAGTAAGGTTACCTGGCATTGCCCGGAGCAAAAGTGTAACATTTCCATTATAAATTGTACTGCTTTAGTTCTCGGAATCCACATCAATGTTCCTCTCTTTCCGTTTCCCCTTCCTCCATCCCTTCTCTGTCCAGTTAATTCCTCCCAAACTGGTCATACACACACACACACACACACACACACACACAAGTCTGTCATATTAAGATTTCTCGAAGGACTCGGTATAAGAGAAATTAATCTTTGACAAAAATCAATAATTATTTCCCTTCAGTAAATAAAATGGCTGAATAAATTTAACTGAACAACATAACCCTCCCAGTATAAAACCTGGGTCAGTTGACCTCCAAAGGATTTTTTTTTAATTCTAAATATTATTCATCCAAGACAATGCTGATAAAGAAAATACCAACTTTGTGGGTGTTTGTTTTGTAGTTTTTGACATGCTGAACGGATACACGCACACAATTACCTCTTGTATAATAGATTAGCAGGACTACCCGGCTTTTCATGGGAAAAGTGTACTATATTTTTTATTAAAATTTGTATCACTTTAACTATCTGAACCCTGTCTCTGATTCCCACACCTTAGTACAGAAAATGGATGAAAATATGTGCCGGTTCAGGGTCAGGTATTAATTTTATCTGAATTTTAGATATTCAATGGCAGTGCTGATCAAGAATATGTTGAACTTTGTGGTTGCTTGTTTTCTAACATTTAACTTTTAGCTGACCCCACCCCCAACAATTGTCCTCTACATAATAGATTAAAAGTAAAAAGTCACTGAAAACTAAAACTCACTGCTTTGTTCATTAAAACAGGATTTTTTTTTTTTTTTTTTACTTTCTAGAAACGTTTTCAGTTATTTTGTTTCCTCTTATACTGAAAAGCGAAAATTTTAAACTGACCTTTTCGTTTTATTAAACAGTTACAGAACGCAAAATCCAGTAGCCTTATCTATGTTAGGTGTATAAAATCAACATGGTACCTTAGATCTTAAGCTCTAATAGCAAACCCAAGTTCAAAATAAAGGGTTTTCTTTAATTTTCATGATCTACATGGAAGTTGACTTTCTGAAAGAAATTCCTTTTATTTTGTTATTTTATTTTTTTTTGGATGTTAGTTAAGTGATAAGAGTCCTTTTAAATGAGGGGGGGGGATCAGAAAAATATTGATATGGTGGTATTGAATACCATGACAATTTGCATAATTTTTTGTGATACATTCTCATGTAAGTTTTTTCTGATGTCAGGTTTAAATGATAAAAGACTAATCTTTTTATTAGTTCGCTGCATGCTTTCAATATATATATATGAAAAGATATAGTTAACCACAGGTATTTCACCGTCATTATGTTTCATCAGCATGGCTGACTATAACAGAATTTGAACTCATTACTTGTAGCTGGGTGCATTGACCATTATGCCACAAAGAGCCTGTTTGTAATTATTTGCTAATTTACCACTTAACATTTAATATTGCAATGTTTTTATTTTTTGTGACAAGTTTATTACTGATATGAATTAGCTCCCTTGAGAGTTGGGGAGCTGCCTCTAATTACGCACAGAAGTTTCCTCTCTTACATATGCATTGCGTTATGCAATACCAAGTTGTCAAATGGAATCCTATAAGTAGGATCATTATTTCATATTCTTAGAAAATATTACTCTTTATTTAGTGGCAATAATTGTTCCCAACACAATTGGTCTTAAACCACCAGCACCATTTATTTGGGAGGAAAATAAAAGGTTTTGATTTTTAAAAGAATCAGATTGAATAATACCGTTGGGTGTGAATTTACAGATATCAAACCATGATGCAAACAGCTGATAGATAAGATTGGGCCTCCCAGACGTTCTGTCTAACCAAAGTAAGCGGCATCACTAGCCACCATCCACGGTCTACAGATGGCCCAGTTTCCAGAGTGTACCTCCATGCAAATTTATATCACCACTAATAGATCAATACATGCCATAGGTAGTAATATCACATATCTAAAGATGGAGTCTTTGGCTCCCCAAATACGTGCTATAATTTTTGGAACAATGGATGGAACAAGAACAATATACCTGTGGATTAAATAACTAGCTCAGTTTAAAATTCCCTTCATGATTCCAAGTTTGAAAAAGATTCCCAAGTTCATCTAGTAGGTTCCTGAATTCGAAAGAATGCACCTGAAATAGGTCGGAGGTTACATTAGCAGGACGCAAAAAAGATAATAGTGCTCCAAATAATCCTCCATACATTGTATTTTGAGAGGAAATTACAGCCTTCTTGGTTTAATTGGGTAGAAAGAAATCCAACAGTGGGCACAATTGATTAAAAGTGTAACATTTATTTATAAGGTTACAAAAGTTCAGATCAACATGGTAACATTGGTCTCAAGATAAAAGAGGGAACCCAGGTGAAACACTTATAGTATCATGATGATCTGAACTTCAGATTACACATGTTGCGAGAAAGATATTCACTTTCTACAAATAGAAAAATCTCGCTTCAACTCCAAACAAACAACTTGTACTAAACAGTAACATAATAGACGCATATATATATATATATATATATATATATATATATATATATATGTGTGTGTGTGTGTGTGTGTGTGTGTGTGTGTGTGAAATTATCTGTGTGCGCAAATTTACCTACCAAACTACTGTCAATTTTCAGTCTACGGATTTGAGATTTGACATTTGACATAAGGGGTATTGAGATTTGGGAAAATCTTTTTAATAAGTTTTCTGCCAGAAATTTGGCTGTCAAGGAGTCAAAGTTCAATGATTTGACCTTTGAAAATTCTACCAATATTTTGGGTCTAAACACTTGCAATTTTAGATGTAGATTACTTGGACATGGATCAAACTTTAATTTGATTGGAATAAAAAAAAAAAATGTTATGGGTCAAAGTTTTTTTTTAAATTTGACCTCTGCAATCTACTAAATTACTCAGCCAATTTTTGGTCTAAACATTTGAAATTTTACATAAAGTGTATTAAGACATAGGGCAAGCTTTTTTTTTTTTTTTTTTTTTTTTTTTTTCTAAATCGGTTTTTGGCCGAAAATTTGGCTGCCAAGGGGTCAAAATTAAAAATTTGACCGTTGCTGTTTAGCAAACTATTAAGCCAATTTTGGGTCTAAATATTTTAAATTTTACCTAAAAGGTATTCAGACATGCATCAAGCTTTGTAATCAGTTTTTGGGCGAAAATTTGGCTGCCAAGAAGTCAAAGTTGAAAGAGTTGACCTTTGCGGACTCTACCAAACTCCTCTACCAATTTTGGGTCTAAACACTTGAAATTTTAGATGTAGGTTACCTGGACAGGAGTCAAACTTTAATATATATATATATATATATATATATATTAAAGCTTAAATAAATTAAAAAATAACTTCTGAGTAAATGATGAGATTGCTGTTCAAAACAAGGATAAATTCTTTTTAAATCGTGCATAAACAATAAAATGGTTTTATGTTGTGTTTTTTTTTTAAAGATTACATAAACCATTTAGAGTTAAAATCTATTTGTGTTTAAATTTGATACATAATACTAAACGTTTAAAATGAATATAATATCATAATCAGTTTTCACAAGATGGTGTCAGACTGCTCATGAATCATGATCTTGTTTTTTGTATCATTAAAAACAAAAAAAAAAAATGTTAAAACGTGCACATTTCATTACTATGTAAAATACTAAATTGATTTTAACTCCATAAGCTTTATCATGTCATAATGTATTGAAAATGTTTTAAATACCGCCTTTACACTATTTTTATTTGAATTTTTGAAGAAACTATTTAGCAAAGTGATCTCATTTGCCAAATTATGTTTGCAATTCAAATGTACTATTTCACAAAGCCACTGGACACCTAAAAAAAAAAGTGCCAAAGAACAGTATAAGAGTTGTTCACTGTTTAAATTATTTGTTTCTCCTATTTTCACAATTCAAACAATAACAAAAAAAATATTTAATATCTGATGCAGAGTTTCATAAACATTTTTTTTTATATAAACAAATCTAAATTGACTCTTCCAATAGCAGATTTCCAAAACAAGCCAGAAACTAAGCATTTTGCAAATCGGAAGCCATGAAAAAAGATTTCTGGCAGATTACAATCAAAGACAACGTTATAGGTAAAATGAATTTAAAAGTTAACAAAGGCTATTCACTACCACCCCCTAATGGAGTACTTGAATTTTTGCGAAGGAAAAAGACTATATATATGCAAGCAAATATAGGGGGAAAATGCAGATAGAGGACGATTTAAATCCTAACCTATGTAATATTTGGCTGCATTGCTCATAATGAAGTTCCTTTCAAAGAAATAAAAAAATAGATTTTTTTTAATTGGTTTAAAAAAAATTTGGAATCATTGCTTACCTTTGACCAAAATAAATTCTTCATAGAGAAAAATTTTTTTTTTTCCATTTTTTTTTTTTTTTCAAAACTAAAGATTTGATTTTTTTTTTTTTTTTTAAATCTTTAATGGAAAAGTTGTTCCAGCCAATACTGACCAACTCTTTGAGGAGTGTTTTTTTTTTTTTTTTTTTTTTAAAGCTGTTTACATGATTTCCATTTGGCAAACATTTACTCAGTTTGAAGAGTGCACAAGCACCAATAAACCTACATGCCATCATGGGTTGAGCACTTTGGTAAGTAAATTCACTAGTTACCATTAACAATGCTAATCTCTAAAAAGATTTTGGAGTTTAAGATTTGGACTGATAATTTATATATAGATCACTATTCCCATCTTTCTTGATATATTCAAGTTTTGAACGATGTAACCCCCGACTTTTTCTTTTTAGGTATGTCTTTTCAAACTTGGAAACCTTAAAAGTTGAATTTGAGAACTTGGATGGAACTTTAAATAGTAAATAAATCTTTCTTAAAAATAAAAATGTAATTTTAAACTCAACTATAAATAGCAAAGAATTTAGCAATTCGATGTTTGATTCTGACTATTATTGACTTATTTTTCACATTTACCATCGTATCATTTACCAGGGGAGGGGCAAAAAATTAAATTCAATTTCTTTCATCATTAATATATTCTATTCAGTCCAGTAAATATCCCAATAATAAAACATTGAACACCAACAATTTCATTGAAAAGCTGTTACAACAACAAAAAACAAAGAAAATAGTTTACTGTCAAGATTCATCAGAATAGAAGATTTGTCAGGATAAGGAACTTAAGAATCGCCACTCCCAAAATTAAACTGACTAGAAAGACTGCTTTCAACCAAAATTATTATATTTATTAAGTCAGACCTAAATAGCAATGAACCTGTCAAATCGATGTTTGTGACTAGCCAGGTAAGTTTTACATTTGTAACTATCATTATTTGATTTAAAAATCAAAAAAAGAAAAAAATTCCAATCATTAGCATTCCATTCAGTCCAATGAATATTTCAATACTAGAAACGTACAGAGATTCTGTGGGTAAAAACAAAATTCAAAATGGTGCATCAATCATATAGTTAGATATATATGATAGCAGGTGTGTTGTTTTCTGTGTCACGCTTACATTCAAGTTGTTTAATTGTTATGTACTTCCATTTCTTGTCAAATAATTTTACCAAGAATTCTCGTAAGTTTTGATTAAAGCTGATGGCATTAAAGTCATCTATTTTTTTTTTTTTTTTTACAAATAATTTTATCAAGATTTCTCCATAAGTTTTGGTTTCGATTATGGCTGAAGGAACTGAAATTACATATTTCATAAGTTTATTTTGGTTTCAATTCAAGCAAATGCACCTAAGTAATATGGATATATATATTTTTTTTTCTTATTTTGGAAATCGCAACTTTATAATATATAAAAATCTATAGAACATTAACTCTGCAAGAATTTAAATATATTTAAGCGTACCTTATGAGCAGGCTACGTTGGGTGTCCCTCCAAGCTTAGATAAATACTTTTGCAGTTTTACCAAAAGAGCTACAATAACATCCAAGCGTCTCCATTTACGCTGAACATCTACAGAACGCCAACATCAATATATTACATATGAATGGGTCCCCTATAAAATCTCCATGGGTCCTGCTAATCTATATATATAAAAGCCAAACGTCTGTGTGTATGTATGTTTGTTTGTAACGCTAAAACTTTTGAAAGACGGAACCAAACTTGACAAATTTGGTATCATATCGAAGCCCCATCACCCGGATGACAAATATCGAAATTTCACGTCAAACGGACCACTAGAAGTTGGTCAACTGATCAGTTATCTTCGAGGGGGGCCCCCCAAAAAACCTGTCATTATCTATATATATAAAAGACAAATGTTTGTTTGTAACGCTAAAACTTGAGATGTTCAATATCTGCTTTTGTTTTTTCATTGTTTATACGGTCTCGAGCAACGCCGGGTAGCCCTGCTAGTATGTATATATAGTACAAACTTAGCAAGCACACAAAACCCTTTAATGGTGAAGAAATGGCATAAAAGTTTTAGCTTAGCTCCAAATAATTAGTTTTTTTTTTTTGTTTTGTTTTTTTTAAATCAATTCCTAAACAAAAAAGTCACTCCTGCATGCAAATTAAAATTTAGACACACCAATAGAATACAAAGGGAGAGTACTCTTACTTTTACAATTCACAGGAGTTGCTTTTTTCAGTGTTTCTTTGGTATTAAAACAAAAATAGAATATCAAAATATCAAATTTCATTTAAAACCATTTAACTGTCATGTGGAAATAATTTACCTATCCAAAAATTACAAAAAAAATAAATAAATAAATAAAGTAAAAAATTAATTAACAAAAACAGATTGTAAAGAAATTACAAACTTTACTTTAACAGATTAAACAGGGCAGGTAACTAAAGTTGCTTTTATTACAGTTCCCTCAAAATTGAATAGTGGTCAATCAATTGTAAACTCGTGAAAGTACATACTTCATGTAATAATGCAGTAATGCGTTACTAATTACAACATAAATATTAAGTACATAAAATTGGTTTTTAATTGAAATTCAATCTTGCCACTTTCAATTTTAGTTTTAATACCGAAGAAGCACCCTTCTTTCTTATTCTATGTAAATACAATTACTACTGCTCACTAACACTTTCAAATTGTGTGTGTATGTGTGGTGTATCTATCAAGCCTAAACTTGATAGATACACATTTTATAGTATTGATATTAATAATAATACTTCCATCTTTACAGATTTGTCAAGTTCATCAATCTTCAAATAGATTGAAAGTCATACACTACTACTTAATACTTACTATTAATACTACGAATACCAATAATATTAATACTACAGGTCTTCTTCATTACTTTAACAAAATTCAAAAATTGAAATATTGAATTTCAAGTGAAACTAATATCTACTGAACCGTCATGTTGCATTAATGAAAATATCCAAAAATTATAAAAAGAAATTTAATAAAATTAGTTTTCGAAGACAATCGGTGAAAATTAAGTTTTGCTAAATTGGCCAAAGATTTTTAGTTTTCAGAAAATATTCACCTCCCTTTTATCATAAAAAGAATCCGGTATTTTTTTTTTTTTGGGGGGGGGGGGGGCTCAAAACTCAATTTTTGCAAATTGTCATCAAGAACTATTTTCATTAATAATTTTCTACCTCACCATGTTCCGTGATTTTGGGATATGTTCATTACTATGACATTACAATTCAGTAAATACCATTAGTTTTACTTGAAATTGAATATTTTAATTTTCAAATTCTACTACAATAACGAAGAACCATAATACTACCAAAACTAATAATTCTCAGAAAAAACCGGGACACAAAGTTCTTGTTGAATTTTTAACTTTGATTTCAAATGATGTATTTTCAAATAAGTTTTCATTATAACACATTTACTTCATATATCATTTTAAAGAGCGTTTTTTGCTCTAATTGTTTAAATTACAATCATTTTAAAAACAATTTACTTTTCAGAAGATGGAAAAAAGCAAATTCGTACAGTTTTCTCATTTCAATTCAAGCTAGGCCAAAGAGCAAAACAGCTTGTGATATCAACGAAGCGTTTGGCCCAGGAACCACTACTGAACACAGAACAATGGTGGTTTAAGAAATTTTGTGGCTGTGGCAAGAGTCTTGAAGATGAGTGCAGTTGTTGGCCATTAGATGTTGACAACGATCAAGAACCTTGGTCAAAGCCAATCCATGCACAACTGTTCGAGAACTTGCTTCTGAATTAGACACAATGTATACAACGATTTCCAACTACTTGAGAGATTGGAAAGACAAAACAAAACTTGACAAATGATTGCTTCATGAATTAGACGACAACCAAAAACACCATTATGAAGCGTCATCTTCCCTTCTTTTAAGCAACAAGCATCACCAGTTTCATGACTTGGTTGTGATTTGTAATGAAAAGTGGGTTCTTTACGACAACTGAAAATGTTTAGTTTAATGGTTAGATGCCGATGAAGCTTCACGACACTTCCCAAAGCCAGAATTGCACCCAAAGAAGGTCATGTTAACTGTTTGGTAGTCTGTGACTGGTCTCATCTATTAGTTTTTTTTTTTTAATGCAGACGAAACCATTATGGCAGGGAAGTACTGTCAACAATTGGATGAATTCATCAGATACTTTGACAATACCCAGCATTAGTCAATAGAAAAGGCCCAATTCTCCATGACAATGCCCAACTGCACGTTGCTAAACCAACCCTGCAAGTTAAACAAATTGGGCTATGAAACTGCCTCACCTGCTATAATCTCCAGACCTCTCACCTACCGACTACCACTTTTTCAAGCCATGACAATTTTCTGCGCGAGAAATGTTAAAAAACCTAAACGATATCAAAAATGCTTTCAGCAATTTTATCACCATCAGAACGCAAGATTTTTATGTTACTGGCATAAATACCCTTGTTTTGCATTGCCAAAAGTGTGTTGATTCTGACGGTGCTTATTTCGATCAATAGATTTTTGTTTTGAGCCGAGATATGTTCATCTGAATTTAAAAGCTAAAAACTGCAAGAACTTTGTGTCAACCCGATAGAAAAAGTTCATAAATAGAAAAAATTTATATACCAAACACTGATATGCACACTACTGTTGTATAGCTTAGAGACCTGGCACTTTTGTAAACATCTTAAACATTACATCATGTATCCACTCTTCAACCAAATCCAAAACTGCACCATCTATGCAAGTCGTAACACCACTGGCATCACAGACTCTTCTGAACAGGAAACTTTGCTGGTTTCAGCACATTCTTTGACAGTAAAATGAAATTTATCCGGAAATTAGTAGACCAAGTCATGCAAACAAACTCAAGAAAATATCGGGGCAGCCAACTAAAAACAATGAATTGCAATGGTGACAACAGACATGGAGCTTATAACTGGTTCCCGCATTCTTGGGGTTGGTAGCTGGAATGACTTCAAGTATTCCTCAAACTAAACTCTTGATTAGTCTGGGTTGACCGACTTGACACAGGATGTTGTGAACTTATTTTAGTCAGCTTAAGCCCACTCCAGAGAAATGTCATCTATTATAATAAATCTCCCCTGTCTGTTTAAATGTATGTATGTATGTATGTATGCCTAAAACTTTCGACAGAGGTGACGGATTTTCACGAGATCAGTATCATTTTGAAGCTAGATGTGTCTGATGTTTTTGCAAGCTATTTTTGCAAGTCATTGTATCGGTTGGATTGACTTTGCCTAATTTTAACGTTCTGAACTTCTGATCGCGTCATGGAGTAGCGGTAAGACGTCAGATTTTCTTTCACTTTCTTTGCCGCCTTCGCGGCAAGGGCTCGAGCCTGCCTGCCTACTACAACTTTTATTTTCTTTGTTTTTTACTCAACACACACCTCCAAACACCCGGGCAATGCAGGGCACACCAGCTAATTACAATAATAAACAAAAAAAAATTGCAAAAATCTGGTTAATTAATGAGAGTTCCTTTTGCATATCAATATTCATCAAACCAGCAGAACTGAGTATATTAAAAAGTGTATTTCTTTTAAATTGAAAATTAAGTTGCTCCAAGGCTTTATATTGAGTGAAGCAGTCACATTTGCGAATGATTTTTTTTCCAAGTGGCGACTAGAAATAATAAAACGCCCCCCCCCCCCCCCCCAACGGACAATCTTCCAAAGCTCATTACGGAGTGCAAAATGTCTTTTCAACTATCATTTTTCTTAAATAAAATGAGCAAAGTCAAATTATTTAAACAATAAAAAGTTTAATGGAATATTTTTTTTTTCTAAATGAAGACTGCTTTAAAAAACATCTGACTAAATTCCAATGTTCATACCTTCAAGTCTCAACATAAAATTAACCGCATATTTACAATTACACTTATTTTTTTTAAAAAACTACAAAAATCTGATGTATGTATTTGTCATGGAACGAAGATGTCATATTCCTAAAATCACATTAGTTTGGCTTGTAACTTTTCTACTTGGCTAATAAATGAAAATATTTAGTTGTCAAAGGTCAACTAAAAGAAATTTGTAAAGTCTAGCGATGCTTTAATCTAATTTTCAGTGCAACAAATGGCTAATTTTTTAATAAAAAAAAATATTTTTCTGAAAGGCAAAATTCATATCAGTAAAAAAAAAAAGTCAAAAATGAATCTAAGAAATTCAAATAAAATGCACTAAAAATCTTATTAAATGTTTTTGTAAACAACCATTTCACGATTGTTGCTTTTGAGTACCTGAAGAATAGAATTCCTACATATGTGGCTTTGAAATATATAGTATACACACTAACAATATACATTAAAAACCATTCAAGTAATAAGTATAATAATCAAAAATAAATTATATAAAAAAAAAAATAAAATAAAATAAAAAATAAATAAAAACTGAGGACCGAACTTGTCCTTTGGTCATTGGAATGTAACTGATTAAAATATAAGCACTGACGATGGAAATGTTGCTTGAGCTAATTTGTAACAATCAGATATAAAACTATGGACATTGGTAGATACAAGATGTAATAGCTAAATCTCATCTAATATTGATCAAACTTAAAATATTAACTTGAGCCCGATAGAACAAACTAAATTTTATTTCAAACTTGAGCCCAATAGAACAAACTAAATTTTATTTCAAACTTGAGCCCAATAGAACAAACTAAATTTCATTTCAAACTTGAGCCCAATAGAACAAACTAAATTTTATTTCAAACTTGAGCCAGATAAAACAAACAAAAATTATCTGTCAAACTTTTGTCTTACACACACACCAAATGGGCAGACAGACTCTCTTATAAAGATTGAACACACATCTAAATAATTGAGCATGCAATCCAGCCCATTTAGCAATGAAAATATGATTTCATTTTGAATCATGACCAACTAACGAAACCGCTCATATGTGGACAGATGTAAGAATGTGTGTTTGAACAAGCAAAACATTTGGATTAGTGGGAAATGAATACAGAGAAGAAAAACTCGAAAATCGAGCAGACGACTTCTTGGATCACCTAATCAGGTGCAAATGGTTAAAATAAATAAATGTTCACCTTTCGTTAGAAAATTACACAAATTGTAAAGGATATTTTAGAAGTTGTAAATGTATCTTCCTACATTAGCAGAGTTTTCAATTAAATTTTCTTTTTTTTTTTTTTTTAATTTCTAATCTATATTTTTACTAAGGATGGGACGATTCCAATATTTTTCCGATTCAATTACCAATTCCGGACTAAATTCCCAACTCAGATTCTTTCTAAGTTTCTACATATTTAACTATAAAGTTGTTATTTTTCACGATTACCGTAAAAACATGTTAAATGTGCAGATATTTTCATAAGGATAAACTTGTGAGGGATGATTTATCGATTTTAGTTTTACTAATAGTTCAAAATTAATATATATTAATTATTTTAGTATTATTACTAGCGGGAGAATGTTTAAAATTCTTTTTTTTTTTTTTTTTTTTTTTATATAGAAAATCAAATAAAAAGGTCAATTAAAAGAATCATTTTCGGTATCGGAAAACGGGAGCAAATTTTTCTGATTCCCATACTACAGCAAGTTGCAATTTTTTCGATTCCCGATACCAATTAATCGTCCCAACACTAATTAGTATGCTTGTCGCTTCGACAGTTATTCGTAAATATACTTTAAAATAAAAATGGGATATTCCAAATCGCACCAACTGTTATTAGACTGAATTCTCTTATGAAAATGGAATACTGCCAGCCAGTGTCTGGTGGCTACAGATCAAAATACTCAACAAGTTATTAATTACCAGCTAGTCTATCATACAAACGGAACTTTAGTGCGTGCGGGAGTTCGTTCCAATGGACTCCGAAATGGCTGGGCCGGTTTTATTGAAATTTCACACGAAGGTACTTGATATGTCTGGGGGTGTTCTTACATAGACGCATTCTGATACAAAAGCTAAGTATCTAAAATCAATAATAGAAAAAAGCCAATTAGAAGAGGAAGTCCAATTTTGATCAAAGCTAACACTTATACAATCTAGCATCATAAGTGCTTTTGATAAATTTAAACACCACACAAGCAGAAAGGCCCAACTTATAAGATCAACTATAGATTCTTTTATAAGACGGGCACATTTGAAATAGAAGTTTCTTTTTAGAGCACAATTGAATCATGATACTTGACTTTTGTATGTTTAACTTTAATTCAAGTGATTATGTAAAAATTTTATAAACTCAACAGTTTATCTGGTAGGACACGGGTGCGTTTAAAATTAATGTTTCTGCATTGAGCACAACTGAACCATGATACTTGACTTTTGCATTTTAAACGAAGTGAAACGATCAGGGCTTTATGTTACTTTACGAATGAAACAGTAGCAGTTATGAGTGATTTTTCCAAGTGGCAACTAGAAATAAGAAAACGTTTACCTTTTTGCAATTGTTTTTCACTGACAAACTTACGGAGCTTATTACTTAGTGGAATTTCAACCTTTTTTTTTTTTTTTTATAAAACTAAGTCATTTAAATAAAAGTTTAATAGAACTATATATATAATATATATATTAAACAAAAGGCATTTCAAAAAAACATCTGAAGAAATTCTAACGTTTATACCTTCAAATTTCAACATAAAATTCAGTGCATATTAAAGATTACAAAAAAGATTTTTAATAATGTATGTACTCGTCACAGAACGGAGATGTTATATTCCAAAAATCATGTGGGCTTGGTTAGTAATTTTTGTTTGGCTCGTAATATTTAGTTTTCAAAGCTCAACTAAAGATAAATTTGTAGAGCCCTGCCGAAAGACTTCTCTTGGTCAACAGTGATAACAAATCTTGGGCTGGAAACCTTAAAATTTCATAGAGGGGGAGAAGAAAAAAAAAAAAAAAAAAAAAAGAGTTCAATACAGAATCCAAACCAGTGCATCTAAAGAGAATTTAGCAATTTTCCAGAATAGTTGACAAAGCAAAAATAAAGAGGAGAAACAAAAAATATACAGACAAAAAATAAATGTTATCGATAGTTATTTTACTTTTCTACCTACATGGATAATTTGTGTTTGAACTTGAAAAATATGTTTAATTAAAAAGTTAGTGTAAAACATGTTGAGCTAAAATGAAAAACAATGTTGGTCGAGTCTTGATAATCGCTTCAAAATTTAAAATTAAACAAAATACTGGTAGAAACCCATCCAATAAATGTCACTATTCATGTTAAAATATAATCTAGTATTTTGTTTAATTTTCAATTTTTTGCAATTATTGAATTGCAAATGAGACCATTTTTTCTTCTTTTTTGTATTATATATATATATATATATATATATATATATATATCTTTCATCTTAATTATAAAACTCTGGACCGTCCGAGCATCCTCATTTGCTTGAATTTTGTAAATTTTAGTTTCAGTTTCAATTCTAGCTAATGGCACCCAAGTCTTTTTTTTTTTTTTTAAATCATGACTTGCATTTCATTAATGGATTTTAAATAATATAAAATAGAGAATTGACTATAATAATAATAATAAATGCGAAACCTGTATGACTCGTATTTAAATGTATTTTACAATTGGGCAACAAAATGGCACACCCTTGCTAGTTTTTAACTAAAAATATACTTTAAAAACACAAAAAAAATATTCAAGTATGTAGAAGAGTAACTTAGCTTGCCTTTGGTAACATTTGTTATACGTTTGTTTTATTATGCAACCACTTGTTTTGTTAGAGCTATTCACAGAAATTCTTTTTGTTTTTACTTCAATTTTTGGTGTACAGAATTTCATACATTAATAACTGACCCTATCTGCCGACATTAGTAAAAAACAGTACCCCCCCCACCCCACCCCGAAACAATTATCCTCTTGCTTGGTAAAAATAAAACGGGGGGGGGGATTGGGAGGGTTTAGTCCATGGCTAAAAGTGTCATTTCCTTTCGCAAGTTTGTGAAATAGAGAAAGTCATAAGAAAAGAGTTTGTTTTTTTTTTGGGGGGGGGGGGTCAAAGGTTGACCAGAAGCCCATCCAATTTAAACACCTGTATCCCCCCCCTCCACCTGAAAAGGAAATGACTCATCATAAAGGCAAAGCAAGTAAAAACTCATTTACTGTTGGATGAAACACATTTACAATTAATCCTCCGCCCATCATGGTCCAATTTTAACAAACACAGAAACCTTCACCCTCTCCCCAAAACCACTGACTGAAAGTCCATTAATGAAATGTAAATACTCGCCTCCAAGGCAACCCTGACCCTAACGCTAGTTAATACTGATTTGAGCTCTGAGCAAGCGGCCTGCCAAAATTTCACAGAAGCGTCAAATTTATCCTTTTTGTTCTCTTTCTGGTTACATCATGACACATAATTAGACTTAAGTGCAGATAATCCACGGGAAGTGCTTTTAATGACGTAGGGGGGGGGGTCGTCTAGTTTGGTCTGTTTGAAACAAAGTAGATTATGCCTGTGTAGCAAAGATTGTCAGAGTTGAAATAAAAGCATTATCTATATATAAAACAGATTGTGTGTGTGTAAATATTTAACCGATAAACACTGAAACTACTGGTCACATAACACTGAAATTAGTTTTTAACAAGTAAAATCTTTGTTTCGATGGATGAATAATGCATGCAGAAATATATCAGCAAGTTAAAATGCAAAAATGTTCATTTAAACTTGCCGACATATTTCTATTACTTTTGCACATGCGCAAATTCATTCATAGCTTGAAACGGTTTAATTTTAAATCTTATCTATCTGTTGAAAGCTCAAACGGGAGAACCTACCTATCTAATATTCATGGTGAACCAAGTGCAAAAGAGATCCAGACAATTGCACTTAAGGGAACAACAAGGATACTATAAAGAGCTCTCGGTTGGTTTCAATAAAAAGTAGGGCAATGTTGGCAGCTGGTTTGGCTGCCCCATACCCAGCGTTACAATCTTCAAAGGAAAAAGAAAAAAAAAAAAAAGGAAACACAGCGGGAGTGCTAAATGTTTTTGTTATGATTCTAGCAGATAGCAATAAAGTGATTTATTTTTTTGATATTTAATAGAGAATTGGCTTTGTAATAATACTAAATCTGAGTAAATTAAAATATACTTAAGCATATTTTACGATTAGACAAGGCCAGACCACCACCACCCCACCCCCGCTAGAGTGTGCTGCATCCCTGTTCCTGTTTTACAAGCCCTACTTTAATGAAATGTGTTCTGATGAACTTGTTGCATTTGTACCCTCCACCTTATATATTCCCGACAAACCTGTCTGGCAAAAAAATCCCACCCCTTCACACTAAAAAGGAGTCTCTAGATGCCAGAAAACCTACCGTAGTAGCCATTTCCTCTCAGTCTACAAACTTTGGAATTCACTCCCTGTTTCCAGCTTCCTTGACTGTAGTTAATATACAGGAGTGTAAATGTAATGTGAATAAATATCTCATCTCATAGTCTGCTATTGACATCATCCCAAATAGAAGCCCTTACGTCCAAGTGATAATATGACTGATACTTATATGGTGGATTTCTATAAGTAGTTTGTTAACTTTATAGTTTTGAGACACTATGGACGCTATTGGATGGTGTTTTCATCAGCCATGTTAATTGCCCATTTCTCCTACAACCTCTATACTGCTTTTTTTTTTTTTTTAACTGAATAAAAATTTAAAATTGTGTTAAAACAAAACTTATCCAGGTAAGTAGAAGAGCAACTTATCTTGCCTTTGGTAACATTTCTTCTAAATTGTACATTTTCTTTTTTTTTTTTGTGGGTTTCTCTGCTAAATCCCCATATTTTTTTCAGTTGTAATTTAATAAACATTTATATTTGTTGATCTATACAAAAATGTTTTCATATTTGTACCTTACTACTTTAAGACAACTTAAATCGTCCACCCCCATTCTTATTTTTTTTTTAATTTCTGGTTCATGAACGAAACAAAAGTCCACATCTACATTCGTAACTCTCCATTGACATTTTTAAGCAGTTTTACTAATCGCATCAAAAATAGTTTTCTTTATAAAATTTTAATTGATCAAAATGTATAAACAAAGTAAAAATTAAAACAGCACGAACTAATAGAAAAAAAAAATTAAAAAAAAAAAACTCGACTAGCTACAACCACTATCAACAATTTCACCCACTATCTGTGCCTACATCTAAATGCAGATTGTATGAACAAAGAACTTTTCCTAGAACTGTCCACCTGTGGAACAGTTCCACTGACATGCTTCCTGGCCAATTATAATATGGCAATCTTCAAATTCAATATAAACAAGTTCTTGTTGAGCTGTCCCCTTAAATAATCCAAATTCTACACAACCATTACTAACCTTTATCCTCAAGTGACCTTCGGGCCTTGATAAATGGTAACTCCTTAGTAAAAAAAAAAAACTCCCATTTTGATTTGGATTATTCCAACTATTGTTCTCATCTTGAGTGTTATGTGCATATTTCAGCTAATGTAACATCCAAACTTCAAATATATTTTGTCAAAATCTGGAAATCCAATTCCGAAATTTGTATGGCATTTCCAATAGAAGCCTATATCTAATCCTGGATTTTGCAGGGGGGTGGGGGGCTTTTGGTTTCACCCATAAACAAGTCTTACATCGCAATTTTGTTCCTTTGTATCGCCCACACTGGAGCATGAAGCTTCAACCTCTACAATAATGTCACAACGGAATTTTACTGTTATGCCATAGGTCCTTGCAAACAGTAGTCCAAATAATCCAAGTATAAATTATCAATCCTCATCAAAAAAAATTCAGAAACGTAATTCCGTTTTAGTTTATTAAAAAAATAGTTCCGAAATAAATACTGAAACTTAAAATTCAAATACAACTTGCAATATATAACAAAATCTTCATTGAAATAATCTGGGTTAGAATCCCTTTTCAGAATTATCTCCGATCAACATGAGTCATGTTTAACAGCTAAAAAGATATCTGCTAACTGGAAACCTTACATCGAATAAAAAAAAAAACTCCAAATAGAAGAATGGCCTTTGGTCAAAACTTTAAAACATACCCCCTCAACGTCAATACGCCCAACAAAAAGCTAAATTCCACTCCTTCACTGTAGAGATCCTTCCGTTTAAGAAAACCTTCTACTCCAATAGTTTCTTTCTCAGAACTGCTAGACTTTGGAACTCCCTTCAGGGATTCTTCCTTCCCAACTGTACTGACATACAGAAGTTCAAATGTAATGTGAACAAACATCTTGCTGCCAACTTCCCATCATAATGCTCCTGCAACTTATGTTCCCGATAGTAGCCCCCCTACTTCAAAGTGTCAATGTGCCTTGTTTGGGGTGAAAATTGAAGAAAATTTTTTTTTTTTAATTAAAGTTTTAACAGACTCTACTAACCCATTGTTAGTATTGAATTATTGGCACTTGTACAGTCTAATCAAGACATTAAAAAAATGAAAATATCGAAAAAAGATTATATTGTATGTATCCGTTTTGGACTGAAGATCTCCGGAAAAAAATTTAATTTAATTTGATCGAGTAGTTTTGTTTTTTTTTTACAGCGGAAAAACACGTTCTTATGAGAGCGCGTTGAAGTCAGCCATTGTGAAATTTGCTAAAGCTGAACAGCATGACATGGGGAGATAACTCAATGTAAAGTGCCGACACTCCCTTCCCATCTCTAATTCTAGCTTTTCTTCCTAAAAATCGAACCTTTTGCTCGGTATCATAACAAATTGTTTTTTCGTTGTAAAAAAAAATTTTAAAAAAAATGAAATTAAGTGAAATCTTTTTTCGGAGAACTTCGTTTCATAACAAATACGTGAAATATAACCTTTTTTTTCGATATTTACATTTTTTTAATGTCTTCACTAAACTGTACAAGTACCGAATTATTTACACACACACACACACACACACACACGGGTTGTTCCAAAAAAATGCCTTTTTTTTTTTAATTATTATTCCACCTGAATGGATCATCAGAAGGAATTACAAATTGCATTGTTATGATGGCTGAATTTATGACCAGAAGTTTCATTTGTTGCAGATAGTGACAGCATGAAAATTTAAGAAAGCAACTTCTATTATGGATGTGCATCAGAAGCAGAGAGATGTCATTGAATTCCTGGCAAAAGTATATTACGGAGGCAACTGTAGAAAAATAAATAGGAGAACAAGAAGATGGCTTGTTTTAATGGTACCATGCCAGCTTCATAGGCCTCAAACTTAAATAAAAAATAAAATTAAAATATGAGACTTCACTTTTTTTCGAACAACCCTTGGAAGTATATATATATATATATATATATATATATATATAAAAACACACATACTGGCTCACTTTGCCGGCTCAGTATAGCATTTCAAAATTTGTTACTTGAAACATTGTATTTAAAATGAAGATTAAATTCATAATTTTCTTGTAAACACAAAACAAAACCTTGCAACATGTGAATATATATGTTCATAAATGTCAAAATACAATTGTAGCGGTGATCTATAGATTTTAGTTTTACTAGTAGTTTAAAATCAAATATTTAACCACATTATTAGCAACAAGAATGGGGAAAATCTGTTTTAAAAAAAAAGGGGGGGGTAAAAAAAAAAATAATTCCTATACCGATTATCACAATACTAATTTGGACTTTTCATTTTGCTTTTTTTCTTTTTTCTTTCATAAAATAAAATTTATGCAATTGTGGGGGTTTCTAAATGCAATACGCACCTCCACAGCTTTGTAAAACGTCAGCATTTTACACAATAACAGTAACGTCATCATTCCATGTGTTTACTATTTTCTGTGTCAATTTCTATGGATGTGCATTGGTACTATAATGGTTAATGGAAGTGAAGTTTGTTTTTTTTTTGCTATCGGATTTTTATATTTATAATGAAGGTTTTTTTTGAACAAACTACAAATAAGAGTTAAAATAAAATTAATTTTAACATCTGTTGACACTTCTGTATGTAAAGATAATATTGCTAAAAGGCCTTCATACTTTTTTTAGTAAGAGGCACAAAAAATAAAGTTCACCCTCTAACAATTTAAATAATCAAATAAAAATGAATTTTTTAAGCCGATTTTGTATTTTTATTATATCCAGAGTCATATTTTTTTTTTATAGGAAGATATATTTTTAATATAGGAAACCTGTTATAAAAAATCTTTGTTTAAAGTTCATACCGCAGAATATTGGAATTTAATATCATTTAAAGCTTTTAAAAAAAAAAAATTTTTTTTTTAATAGTAATTCAAATAATTATATTACCAAGAAAAAAAATTATCAGGATTTGTTTTTTTTTGTTTTTTGTTTTTTTTTTTGTTTTTGTTTTTTTTTTTTTTAACATTGATTTTATCTCCAATTTTATTTACAACTTTAAGGTAAGTGAAATAAACAAGATATTAATTATTTGATCTTTTTAGCGTTAAAAAAATGTTTAAGCTTTTATGGACCTACATTTATTTTCTTTAGTTTTCCTAACACGAAATAGGGACGGACACACACACACACCTCTAAAAGGAAAATGACTCGTGCGCCACCACCGAGAATTGAAACCAAAACGTTCAGCTTATGATTTACTTTTTCCTTTGACGTTAATGTCTGAGCTATGAAGCAATGTTTGCTGCAAGGTTAATAATTAAAACATGAACCAATAGCTATTACGTTACACATGCAAATTTTAATGCTGTCGTTCGACCATCACCTGGAAAATTCCATTTCTTAATTTTCACTTTTGCACAAATTTTTCCCTAGTTAAAAATCAAAGAGATTTGAATCGATTCAATTACCCTATATATTGAGTATCATGTCTAAACCAAAAACCGAGAAGTTTGCTAGGCAAAATTTTATATATATATATATATATATATATATATATATATATATATATATATATATATATATATATATATATATGCATACAAACATTTTTAGAAAGAGGTTTGTGTTTACTATAACCTTTTTCCGCAAATATTACGCAAGTATAAATCATGTAGAATATCTGCATGAATATAATTACCTGTAATAGTTAACTAAACATCATCTCATAAGAAATCTGAATTAACTTATAGGGAATTAAAAATAATATGCAAATTAGCTAGATCTTCTGCAGATGAATGCAGTACCACGACCCATATGAAACGTGTTGTATTTTAAATAGTAGTTTTAAATAAATATTTGTATGTTATTTTTAAATAAATGCCAAATCCAGTGATTTTGAAGAAAAAATTTTTAATAGAATATATTTGTTTTTTGTTGTTTTTTTTTTAAGTCAGTTTCTATTTAACCCATAGTTGGGGCCCTAACAGGTACTACCACTCCGGGTCAGAGTGGACCTGGGAGCAATGGCAATTAAAGGGTGGCTCCACACTCCCCAAAGCCCACAAGCTGGGGACTCCCCATCGGATATAGTTTAAAATCATATCCAGGACCTTTAATAAAAAAAAGTCTAGGATGCTTCGGTGCAACAAGGCAAAAGAGGTGTCAAATACAGAACCCAATGTAAAAGCAGTGAGCCATTATAACACGTACAATAGATAATGACTAACTGCAGAAACAGTGAATGCAAAGTCATTTAACAGGCATAAAATATTTTTTTAAAAGTCAGGTTGGGGGAGTGGGGTAGCAAGTTTGTCTCTTCCAATCTCTCCTGTCCGCGCATGCCACAGTACCCTGTATTGCAACAATAAAACTATCAAACTTCCCTTTAAGTTTGACAGCGTACCTGTTACTTTGATGAATAAAAAAAAAAAAAAAGACTTACCTACCTTACTACAACCAGCCCCCTTTTTGTTTCAATCTGATATACGTTTTATTTTTTAAAAAAAGGAGTCTCCCTCAAAATTATAAGACATTGTTCGATATAACTGGGATAAAATAAGTCTATTTTTATTTTATTTTATTTTATACGAGAAAGATTTTTGAAAAATAGATATACAAAGATTTAACTTTTTCTGTCTTTGTTCAAACCTCACTGCAACATCCTATTATCTTACATTGCTATCAGTCTCCTCAAAAACATTTTTTTGTTATTTGAATTAAAGGTTCTCATCAATCGAGCTTCATTAAAACGGTATTAGATAGCGAGGAGATGGTTTTATAAAAAGTTTGAATGACACCTAACGGTCAGAGGTGACATCAAAGCAGAAATTGAAAAGGGGGCATAACTTCCAGTTGGCAGACAAGTGTTATACCAATTCTGGTGTTACACTTAATCTAATTTGTTCTTGATCAGCGAGTGAGAAATCCTTTGAAAGTGGGGGGTAATGCCCCCCCCCACACCCACCTATTAAAAAAAAAAAAGTCCCGAGTTCCCTTTTAAGGGAGCTGGATTTTCTCTTAGCTTGTGTCTACCCTAGCTCTTTCGGGGAGTTAAGTAAACATGAAACTGAAGCAACCGGACATGAAACGTGGGCATTCTCCCCCAGGATCCAATGGGAGTGGAACAGTGGTATACAATAAAGCTAGGTGTAAAGAGACAAGTCTCTCTATCATGCATAAAAACTCAATATTTTCCTTTGTCTTATATTCTAATTATACATAAATAAACTGAATAATTGACATCCACATTGTTTTTATCAGCAACCAGAGTTTCGCAACGACGAAAGGATTTACAGACATTCCTAACAATAAAGTACAGATTCCTAGCGTTTGCCGAAGTTGACAAGGTGTTATTCTTTTGAGCGTCTATAGCATCATGCCATCAGATACAGACTACATATTCTGTCGCGACTCTTCCCTTTGGAGTATACGATGTCGAATTAGATCTGCTATAATATAACAGTTGCTTCTGTTGCTTACAGATTATTTCATGGCTCTTGCACCGACCGCAATGCTTACATACTGCCCTGTGCTGCAGCTGAACAGACCAAACCGGCGAAGATCTACATTCTAATCAGACCCTCTGCATAATCACGCTGCTCAGAGATGTACCAGTGATCCTCCTTCGCATTGTGTTCTGCAATACTGAACGTGCCGCCTTAAAATTGTGAATCACTATCACATTTTTGGAGTTCTGTATTGTCTACCAATCGTGTCATTGCTAAGCTTTATGCATTTCCTAATTAGCTTAGTAGCCTCTATTTATTAGCAACAGTTTTATGACCATGGTTTAAAGAAAAAAAATAGAACAAATGATATGCCGGAGGGGGTGGGGGTAAGAGTTTATACACCCACCCTAACACAAAATGTACCACATGGTGTTGATTATCTATACTTTTTTTTTTTTTTTTTTTAAATAAATGTAAAGAAACAATTAGTTACCTGCTGCTTGTCTCACTCCATTTCTTTTTACAGAATCATCGCTTATTAATGCTAAAAGCTATTCGAGGGTAAGGGTTAATGCAATGAATAGCTTAACAGTTAAAGATTAAGCAATGATGCAAAATGAAATGAACAAAATTTTATTTTTAAAGTTTGTTTGGATTTGCAAGATGAAATCTGACCAAACCCAACATATCAGGTGAGACTATTTGCACAGCATAGAGGTTCTCTTTAGGATAAATCTTTCATACAGGTATTGTCATCTGGAACATTCCTCTTCCTGAATAGACCACTGTAGAAACGCATGGATGCCTAAAATCGCAGGAAGGTTGATCGGCCAAGGAAAACTTGGAAGCAAAATCGGAGAGGACGGAATCTGGAGACAGTTGAGCCACTAAACTGGAAAGCGGGCTCAAGTAAATAGAAAAAGTCTGACACCATAAGGGAAAGTGACATTAAATTAATAAGAATTAATGACATACTACTACTACTACTACTACTACTACATCGATTTGGGATGAATTGCCTTCGTTTGGTTAGTCGGAACCATCCAGAATAGAAATTTCCTCATATTAATGCCATATATACAGAGTTCCTATTTACAATGCCTCCCCACAAGACAGAGACACCAAGGTTGGTTTTTTAACGTGGAGAAAAGGGAACAAAAATGAATGATTTCTCCACTGACAGAACAAAAAATTGAAGTATAGAATTTGAGGAACAAATACTACACTTTGATCTTGGCCCGAAGGAAAGAACGTCTCATATGCAACACCATATATACAAAGTTGGAGCTCATTTCTAAGTATAAAAGAAGATGTCTTTATAATTTTTGTTCTCCCTCGGATGGGGAGGGAAAGGGTCTTTTATAAGTATGTAAATTAAGGACATTCCTTGGTCTTTTAGTTAGGAGCAAGACTATCTGCTCTGGTGCTGAACTTGAGCTTCAGTGTTATCGATCGGTGAAGAGAGCTATTAGACTGAGGTAATACTTTGTTTTGTCCCAATCCAGAGCCCCATTTTGGAGAGCTGGATTCTTCTCCCCATGCCCTGTGTCTAACTACCCTCATGGGGAGGCAAGTAAATATGAACAAACAAAGTTATTAATGGAGTCCTACTCACAAATTTATATGTGGAAACAGTTCCTCACCATATTCTAAAATATTGTTTTGGTGTTATTTCTTTTTACCACTTTCTCAGACTGATTACATGTAATCGCTTAAAAAAATAGAAATTTATGGCAAAGAAATGGCATATGATGTGTGGCTTCAGTTTTATCTAAACAAGAATAAAAAATACAGTTTCAGAAAATCT
Source organism: Euprymna scolopes (assembly GCF_053919585.1). Taxonomy (NCBI): domain Eukaryota; kingdom Metazoa; phylum Mollusca; class Cephalopoda; order Sepiida; family Sepiolidae; genus Euprymna; species Euprymna scolopes. Next base: position 50,374,562 of record NC_136523.1, on the reverse strand, counting down.
AGTTAAAGAGACTTTATGAATGAAAGGACGTTTTTAGAATTTTTACAAATTAATATATATATATATATATATATATATATATATATAACATAAATATATAAAAATGCGTCCCGTCAAAAGATGCGACTTAATGCAGGCATTTATGTGCAAGGGGGGAAATGAATTTCAATACAACGGCAGGATTCCCACGCTGCTTTTATCACTAATAAAAACATAACTTGCATAACGATGAATAAATAAAATGACTTGAAGAAAAACTCGCGCAAATAAGTGATTACTTCCCCCCTAAATTTTTTTTTTTAATTTTTGCAGTCAAGGCCGCACTAAGCTGACCAAACAAGCCCCCCCCTCTCCATTTCTGTATCCCAAAATGTCTACCAGTTAACACATAAGATTAGACGGTTAACAAAGGAAAAAAAAAAAAAAGAAAAGAAAAAAAAGAAAAAAAAAAAAGAAAAAACAAAAAGAAAAAACAAAAAGAAAAAAAAAAAGAAAAAAAAAAAGAAAAAAAAAAAAGAAAAGGGTGTGTGTGCGTGTGTCAGAGTCAGTCTCACCTGGTTTGTCAAAACGTGCTCTTTTGTTGCCGGGATCCATGTAAAGCCGCTTTGAACCGGTGTGGAGGGCTCAGAGCTCACTCCAGCACCACACCACCTTCAGAATATATAAGGTCACCACCTCCGTACTAATAGCCGCGCCAACCGAGGACGCTATCCACCTCGATATCTGTGGCACAATGGCCCACACACGCGCAAGAAAGTAGCCAACAAAAAGGTAATTAATTGTCAACCAAGGAACCTGAAAATAAAAAAAAAATATACAAAATTGTTAATGTTTTCAAGTAGATAACAAAAATATTGCAAGGTTCAGAAAATAATATAAAAATTAGTTTTTACAGAATTAAAAAAATTTAAACCAGATTTTTTTTGGGGGGGGGGGGTAAAAATTGCAACAAAATAAAACAATCGTATATAAAATAAGAAAATCCAAACTGGTGTTATTCTTAAACAATTCCATTATTTTAGGCCATTTTTTTTTTTAAATCATTTTTAAAAAGTTCAAATTTAAAAAATAAAAATATAATCATAAGCGTTATTTAGATACTTATTTAAAACATTTTAAAATATTAAAAAAACGTATAATCAAAAACAGTTTGAGGTTTATTTTTTTTAAAACGAATTGTTTCAAAATTAGAAAAAAAGCTGACTAAAAATAAATTCGGACGCAACGGGCACTGGTTGTTCTGTAACTTCTGATAGGGCGGCCATGATAAAGTGGAAACTTTCCATTTTATCATAATTGTTTACAGTAATAAAAAAAACAGAAGTCCCTAGATGAAAAAAAAAAAAAAAAGCTATTTTTAGTTTTGAAAAGTTTTTAATTCTAAAAAAAAAAAAAAATAATAATAAATAAATAAAATAAAATAACCGAAACGGCGAAGACGTTCAAATAAAGATCTCGGTATGGGGGTGATCGAAAAATAAAAATGCCCCCCCCCCTTACATCCACGTCAACACGACAAAAGGTTTATCTAAATTTAACAAAAATATCAGAGAATATAGAATAAGTAAACATTTTGTATTTTCAAAATGGCAGTCATTAAAAAAAATAAATAATACTACGGTACATTTTACGTTATAGTAAAAGTGAATTCCCCGCTCGAAAAGTTTTTATTTTCCTTGTTATGAAGGCAAAGGGTAAACTTTTACCAATATTTAGATCAAATACAAGGAAAGATCTTGCAACAGTGTAAAACTAAAAAAAAAAAAAAAAAAATGTTTATATTAATTCCACTGCGCTTTTAGTATAAAGGAAAGAAAATTCGAATTTCTCCGATGTAAAAACCTTTTGTTCGGTGTCGCTGCATATCTGAAACTCTACGGAACAGAGTTTAACGATGAAGTTATCTCCCTTGGACTAGACACATGGCGATCAATTGTTAGTATGTCGCCGGTCATAAAACGGAAATAAACGCGAATAGATTTACAAACGATAAGATTGCAAGAAACCCCTCCTCCTCCTCACTACCTCACAAATATTATTCGCTATTCAAGAAAAATAGTGAACTCAGTCAAGGGTTTCAATTAGATTAGAAAAGCGGGAAAATTGTATACATAACCTTACCAGTACCACCTTGAAAGAAATAGAGTAGTTTTTACTAAAAGGAAGGAAAAAAAGAGAACTCACGAATTTCTTATGCGCGGAATGATTGCGGTGTACAAAATGTTACGTGAATAAGAGATAAACAAAAACGGTACAAAGCCAGAAAACAGGAGTGCAACCTAATTCTACACATCAAGATTCCATGTCGGTTAACGCACTAATTTCAGTTGCATATTTCGTATATTAGCGCTTCTACACTATTAGGACGAAATTTCAGGAATCGTAATACTGAATTTCACATGAAAACAATGGTATTCCTCTTATTTTTAAGATGATTATATCCAAAATTACGAAAATCGATAAGTAAAAAATTATTTATTAAAAAAGAAAAAAAAAAAAAATAGAATTTGATGAAAACGATCGTAAGGCACAGGAGAGTTTAAAAGGGGGATAATTTTCCGTTTAGATTTAAACAAGATAGCCGCAACTTTTTACTTGCTTACACGATAAATTTTTTTTTTTTTTTTTTAATAATTCATTAATATTCGGGTAATTTCGACTGCATAATTTGGAAGCTACCATTGTAATCTATTAGAATTGACAAAAAAAATTTAAAAATCAGTAAAAACCCATTTTTTTTTTTTTTTTTTTTTTTTTTTAATCTGGTAAGAAAATGTAGGTCAGGATGCGGGGAGACCTTGCGTTTGGAATGCTACTATTTTGATAATTTCAAGCTTGAGACAAGAATGAAAACGTTTTATTGGTAGTATTTTGAGGTATATTCTTCAAATCGGCAGGTCACAAAAAAAAAAAAAAAAAAAAAAATTTTTAATAAATTTAAGGAAAGGAAAAAAAAGAGGGAGTACATCACCGATCAAATATACACACATAGAATATTAGTTTTCATTCCCAAAGCCAAAATATTAAATCAGTTCACTTAAAATTCAAGCATCTAATGAAATGAAATAAATATTTGACTACAAGAGCCAGGCATCCGTCTAAAAAGAAAACATGAATGTGAATTGATTACATCTTTAAATAATAACTAATGGTATACATGCTCTGAAGGTCTTTAAAACAAGGTGGCATGAAGCCAAAAGGGAATGGAGGGGGAGGGGGTCATCCAATTTGTCTATCTCTAAGCCAGTATCGCTTACCATACTACATCAGTCACTAACTATGGACTTAAATATCCCTAGAAAGATGAATTTATTTACAAAGCACAAAATAAAATTGTATTTACAAGCAGTTTTTATTTATTTATTGTATTTATTTATTTATTTTTTTTTTTTTTGCAAACAGGTTCAATTTTTGGTATTTGACTCCTTAACAGAGTTTAAGTCGCAACTTTTAACATCTGACACAACTATGATCTACAAACTACCCCTTCTAATCGAAGAAATTTTTAACAAAAATAGAACAGTATTTTTTATTTATATATATATATATAAAATAAAGACAATAGTAACACAAAATGGGCTTTCAATTGTTGCGCTAAAACATTGAACTATTTCTGAGAAAAAATTTAATGGATAAACTCTGAAATAGTAAATTGTTCAACTCAATTAAATATATGGTTAAATACATTCACTGGAAAATTTTAAATGCAGGATGAAAGAGTTTATGTTATTAACGAGATAGCATGTTTTCAAATAATAAATTCCTTAACAACGTTTGTCAGCTTCCATTGTATAAGTTTTGTTGAGAGTACTTTAAGTCACATAAGACAATACTGATTTAAATTTTAATGATTTATGTAATTTATCCTTCAAGATCATTTGATCGACATTATTGAATTAGGTAAAAATAAAAACGTCTACTCCCCCTCTTGTGATCAACTTTTTTTTAAATATAGTCGATTATTTACAGAGAACGTATTTAAAAAAAGAAATTAGGGTTTATTTTGCTTTTAAAATCATCCAAGCCAACTCCGAACAAAGTAGTATAGTATATACTACTAGAAGATGTATCCGGCGTTGCCCGGTATTAAATGTAACGTTAAATTACTTAAAAAGAAAAAAAAGAAAAAAGACGTGCATACGAGTAATGTTTTTTTCTGAACAGTTAAGTCCTTGTAAGTATATAAAAAAAAAAAAACTAATCTCGAAACTAAATCTTAAAGACAGTGAATCAAGTACAATAACCATTACACCAGCTTGCCATGATCTTTAAAGGGTGTTTTTAAACTTTGTGAAACAGTTGACGAACAGATAACAATTCGAAGACCCCCCCACCCTCCTTCAAAGTACCAATTTCTCAATTTTTACCCTTTAGCAGCCTTTTTTTATTTTTCCTGGATGAAAACCAATTAAAAAATTTTTCCCATGTCTGAATACGCTATATATCAAATTTCAAGTCTGAAAATCAAAAATTTGTTGAGTATATAGATTAAGTATTGCCCCCCCCACACACACACTTTATATATATAATAGATATATAATTATGTGCATATGATTTTTCAACTGATTAAGTCCATCGTTTTATCGTTATTTCCATGGCAGATGCTCGTCTGAACTCCAATCTCTGGTCCCCCCTCGCCAATCTTTCACGAAAAACACCCGTCTAGCTGAATCCACTGTGAAAAATTTCCCCCACTCTATATCTGTGCCTAAATCAAAACGCAGATTCCATGAACAAAGCTTCTTTGTTAGAACTGCACGCCTGTGGAACTCTGTTCCGTCTGCCTGCTTCCCTCCGGACTACAACTTGGATGTCTTCAAGTCCAATGTTAACAAATTCCTAATGAACCGCCCCCTTAAGTAAACATTTCAGCAAATCTCCTCACTAACGTAATGTACTTGCAATAACCCTTATCCCTGAGTGGCTTCCGGGCCTTGATAAGTGGTGATCACTGTGTAAAAAAAAAAAAAAAAGTCCATAATATGATGGCAACCTTCTGTCTAATTAGACAATGGCATTCAGCATCTAATCTGTTGTGGCTTTTAATTGTCAGCTGGAGTTACTTCTCCAAATGCAGGCCTGGGCAGGTGATACGGCAACTTAGGTTTGCCCGGTCACCAGGATCTTCCTCTTGGTGTTGCAGGCGAAGTCCAGTGGAAAGGCAAGCCAAGACGGTTGGAGCCAGCGGAGCTTCAGGAGTTGTTGGAAAGGTGTTGCAGAGCTTCGCCATCTGCCTATCGGGACTCCAAATCAGATTTTTGTCAGAGTTTACTCTTAGCCTTTACCTTTCCAAAGGCAGTGGAGCTATTTGCTCATAGCTGGTGAAAATTTGAATATGAATTGTCATGTACACATTTTATGGTGAGATAATCCATTGTGCATAGATTTATACTATTTACGAGGGGTGTGCAATAAGTAATGCCCATGACCAACTTCCATTTGTCTGATCTAGCTGAAATTTTGCATGTGCAATGATTTATATCTCTACGGGTTATGTGGCAAATTACAACTTTGAACTAATTGTGGTTTCTGTTTTACAGGTGTTTGAACTGAGTCAGGTGTGAAATGGAGCCTGTTGAATGTCGAGCAGTGATCCAGTTTTTGTATTTGAAAGGACGCACACCACAGGAGACTTTTTATGAAATGAAAGAAACTTATGGTGATAATGCCCCATCATATGACCTTGTAAAACGCTGGCATCGTGAATTCAAACATGGCCGGAAGTCTGTGAAAACAGCTCTCAAACCTGGTCGCCTCCCTTCTACCATTGATGAGGCATCTGTCCATCAAGTTGAGGCTGTCATTTTAGAAGATCGGCGCACTACTATTCGCCAAATAGTCCAAGATGTCAAGATTAGTACTGGGTCTGTGGAAACTATCATTCATGACCATTTGCATATGAATAAGGTGTGCCAGATGGATTCCCTGGTTGCTCACACCATTCCAGAAGTGAGAATGCGTTGAGTGCTCGAGGATGAATTTGGAGATGTGCCAAGAAGATGAGTCAAGGTTTTTCAAAAGACTGATTGCACAGGATGAAACCTGGGTCCGTCACTATTATCCAGAGACCAAAGCTCAGTCAATGCAGTGGAAGCACTTGGACTCACCACCTCCAAAGAAGGTAAGGGTGCAGCCCTCCACTGGCAATGTCATGTTCAGTCTTCTGGGACCAGGACGGAGTAGTGATGACAGATTTCCTGGCAAAGGTACCACAATTACAGGAGCCTATTATGCTTCACTTTTGAGTAAATTAAGGGAAGCTATCAAAATCAAAAGGAGGGGCAAGATCAGCAAAGGTACCCTGCTCCTGCAGGACAACGCTCCGGTCCACAACTCGCATGTCGCCAGATTAGAAGCATGTGCATGTGGTCATGAAATATTCCCCATCCTCCCTACTCTCCTGACCTTGCACCCTCTGACTTTCGCCTCTTCCCAGCCATGAAGTTGTTTTTTGAAAGGAAAGTGTTTCCCCAGATGATGCAGCCTTGATTTCTGAAGTCATGTCGTGGTTGGAAAAAAAAACGGTCTCCAGAGCTGCATCAAATGATGGGAGAAATGCATAACTCTGGGTGGTTCCTATGTAGAGAAAGACTAATAACTGTGCCAAGTTTCGTTGCTCTACTGCTATGAGAAGTGGGTCAGGGTCATTACTTATTGCACGCCCCTCGTACTTCAATGCTCAAGAATCTATTAGAACTTACTAATTAAGTATGAAAATACATTTATGGCAATTAACCCCCCCCCCACATACACACGCACGCATTATTTAACGAAAATCCACAAAAATTAATGCAGTTTGAAAATTGGTGTGGATAGAACAAACTAGTATTTTGGTTACAATTTATTGTTCCAGCTAAAAATATATATTGTTCCGCTGGATTCCAGGAGGCAATTCTCCTTGGCATTACTCCTTCCTTTGAGCGATGGGTATTGATGAGGAGTCCTTATTAAGAGATATCTATGGGCCTTATTTAGGTTTTTTCGGGGACCTTTTTGATTCCAAAAAGGTTAGATTAACCTACACATAAGACGGACTTCACTTCTCTCCTTGCAGAAATCTGAATGGAGTAAAAATAACTACGCTGAAACCTATATTTTATCCTTCACATCGAGGGCAAATAATGATTAGATGCATGGGTAAAAATTTTATTTTAAAACAGAGCCAAAAGTTTACTTTAAATATATACAAGACGTTCATAAATTCTGAACACTTATATGTTAGGACGATAGAATATGATCAAGCTAAATTCTTTTTTTGAATTATGCAGATTTTTAACTTTATGTGAATTTTTGTGTGGATGCCTGGGATAACTTTGAACCTGTTCATGATAATTGTAACACAAGCTTGAATATATCGGACTAAGACTGATGGATGTAATTTGTATCATTCTATGTGTTGGCTTCTTGTAAATAAAATTTCTATGTCAGGTCAATTGTGAGGATTCTCACTTCTGTTACTTTGTCATTCATGTTACACACACACACACACATTCATCTTAGAGTATAATCTGCAAAGCATTAATATGTCGACATCCCCCTATTCACAACAGCATAATTTTATTTTAATGTTTTTTTTTTTTTAAATTTTATCAAAGGTAAAATCTATTGATTTGAATTCATAAGTTTTGGAAAATGTTTCAATATTTGCTTTATAAATTATGGAAATTATGTCAAGGGTACGAATTCAATACAGAAATGATTTAATTTGAATAATATTTGTTCACTTTCCTACTATTACGTTGTGATTTGGCTTTCAAGCGCATTTGATGCGTATTTTTATATTATTCAAATTAAATCAATGTTTCTATATAGAATTCACACCCTTGACGTTATTCTTATATTATATTGCCTATGCACAGTTCCAACATTTCGAAATACAACCGCTGAAATACAACGCGTTGCTCTTTACAGACGTCTTTCTCCAACTTTACAACATGGCAAGGTATTTTATGGAAATTATATTGATCTTATTTGAATGTATGCTTGTATTTTTATTTACATATTCAAACTTCAATACCCAAGTCTTGCAAAACCTTGATTAGAGTAATATACAAAAACTAGAGTTCTAATATCTACACATGGAAATTGAAATGTAATATTTAGATTTGATGCCATGCAATAAAAATTACAGAGAAAATTGGAAAAATTACAATTCAGAGGAAAGTGACAACGATACTTTTTGAATAAATTTAACTATTTATACAGAAGTGCAATTTTACCTAAATATGAGTAGGGAATAATTTTCCCTTTTACCAATTTTGTATTCTCAAATGGGGAGTGGAGATATATAATCTTGGAAGTTTTCTTAACCTTGAAAATTATATTAAAAAAAAAAAAAAAAAAAAAATACAAATTTAAAAATTTATTTTAGTCCTTCATTGAAAAATTATTTTGTCAATAAGTCTACAATCTCACACAATCGCTGAATCAACTTGCTTTGATAATAGTTCCAAGTTTTCAGGGATCATCATTTGTTTACAACGAAACCCCGTTTCAGGGATTTATATAGTGATGAGACCATTCCAATATCCCTTCTCCACTTGATTCCGATACAATTATCAATTCGGTACTAAATTCCTGATTTTAATTCTTTATAAACCTCTAAATATTTAACTATAAAGTTGTTATTTTTCCCCAATTATCCTAATATGTCAAATTGACATATTTTCTCAAATGTAAAAACACACTTAGCTTTACTGGTAGTTTAAAAATAAATAAATATATCATTACTACTAGCAATGGAAGATAAAATTAAATGAATCATTTTTAGCATCAGAAAATAACCCCCCCCCCCATTAAATCATCCCAACACACATTAAAATGCTGATTATATACGAAACTGTACGAAAATTTATGCATAATTTGAAGCTTAGATATCAATTCTAATAAATTATTTTAGTAACAAAACTATTTCTGTGAAGGCAGTGAAATGGAAACTGTAAGATTAATTTAAAAACTTGTAAATAGCTTGAAGATTTAAAAAAAAAAAAAAAAAAAACGTTTTCGAAAAAGATGCAACTTAAATTCGTGTTACACACATTTAAATCATTTCAAACATTTTTTTCCGCTTTTTGTTGCTTCCTAGTTTTATTAGGTGTTAGTTGGTCAATTCTTATTTTAATCAACATTGTCATCTTTTTGATCTTCTGATTTCTTCAGCTTCTCGTAATTTGACGTCTTTAAGTATATCTTTCATACGCTAAAAACATCTGAAATGAATTTCCAGGAAAATATTTCACAATCTGATAAGCTGTAAATATCAATATGAAAAATTATTAGTCCTTTCTTTTCCAGAAAGTAATGTTTTTATTTATAAAAATAAAGGGGATTTCAATGCTTGACTGAAAGTTAAGTGAAATAAGTTTTGTTTTTCTTTTTAAGTCACTTAAAAAATACATCTCTATATCTATTATATAGAAGGAACTGTGTGTGTGCGCGCGCTATATTGACTTCTAAACGGCTGTGCCGATTGTTTCTTGAAATTTCACACAAATGTGCTTTATGTGTCTGGCAGTGTTCTTAGATAGTTTTTTTTTTATTATTGGAATGTCTTTGATAAGTATCGATAATCGAAATCAGTCCAATAAAATGAAACAGATGATTTTGACTAAAGTCGACACTTTATACAGCCTAACATCACAAGTGTATTTAAGTATTGTTATAACACAAGCAAAAAGGCCTGGCATATAAAAATCTACAGTAGGTTCTTTTGCGACGAATGGAAACATGATACTGGGTCCCTAACTAGAGCATGCAATTAAATCGCTTCGATTGGGGGGGGGGGGGGGTGATTTCACAGATTTCGATAACAAAATATGTGAGGGTGAAACATTTGTTGATCCTCATTCAATCTCTGGTAATGTCGGGTCTTCCTGCTAGTATGAATATATATATATATATATATATAAGGCTGAACGTGTGTGTGTCTGGTCACGAATAGGCTACTATATGGTTGACTATTATAGAAAACTGATCACATGATAGATGTATCGAGACACGGGAATAGGTATGTTTGATCTGGCATGATGATTCATTAAAATTGTGGGGTCTGCGTACGCGCCTGGTCCACAAAGTATGGAAATAAAAAAAATTTGAAATTAAAAAAAAAAAAAAAAAACGTTTACAAGTGTTTTTGATATAGATGTACATAATACTTTGATATGTTTTAACTTAAATAGGGATGGTATAATAAAATTGTGGGGTCTGCGTTCGCACATGGCCTCCATAGAATGGAAATAGGCACAAACTTTAATAAAGACTTTTCATATCTATCTGCGTAAGTATACTTTGATAATTATGTTTCAGTTTAAAGAAATGTGGTATAATAAAATTATGGGGTGTTTGTTCGCGCCTGACCTCCATAGAATGGAATTATGTTACAAAGTTTGACAAGGTTTTTTAATATAGATCCACAGAATATTGTGATAAGTGTTTCAGTGTGAGCAGGTATGGTATAATAAAGTCACTAGCGAATAAGAAAAAAAAAAACGTCACTAGCGAATAAGAAAAAAAAAAACGTCACTAGCGAATAAGAAAAAAAAAAACGTCACTAGCGAATAAGAAAAAAAAAAACGTCACTAGCGAATAAGAAAAAAAAAAACGTCACTAGCGAATAAGAAAAAAAAAAACGTCACTAGCGAATAAGAAAAAAAAAAACGTCACTAGCGAATAAGAAAAAAAAAAACGTCACTAGCGAATAAGAAAAAAAAAAACGTCACTAGCGAATAAGAAAAAAAACGTCACTAGCGAATAAGAAAAAAAACGTCACTAGCGAATAAGAAAAAAAACGTCACTAGCGAATAAGAAAAAAAACGTCACTAGCGAATAAGAAAAAAAACGTCACTAGCGAATAAGAAAAAAAACGTCACTAGCGAATAAGAAAAAAAACGTCACTAGCGAATAAGAAAAAAAACGTCACTAGCGAATAAGAAAAAAAACGTCACTAGCGAATAAGAAAAAAAACGTCACTAGCGAATAAGAAAAAAAACGTCACTAGCGAATAAGAAAAAAAACGTCACTAGCGAATAAGAAAAAAAACGTCACTAGCGAATAAGAAAAAAAACGTCACTAGCGAATAAGAAAAAAAACGTCACTAGCGAATAAGAAAAAAAACGTCACTAGCGAATAAGAAAAAAAACGTCACTAGCGAATAAGAAAAAAAACGTCACTAGCGAATAAGAAAAAAAACGTCACTAGCGAATAAGAAAAAAAACGTCACTAGCGAATAAGAAAAAAAACGTCACTAGCGAATAAGAAAAAAAACGTCACTAGCGAATAAGAAAAAAAACGTCACTAGAGAATAAGAAAAAAAACGTCACTAGCGAATAAGAAAAAAAACGTCACTAGCGAATAAGAAAAAAAACGTCACTAGCGAATAAGAAAAAAAACGTCACTAGCGAATAAGAAAAAAAACGTCACTAGCGAATAAGAAAAAAAACGTCACTAGCGAATAAGAAAAAAAACGTCACTAGCGAATAAGAAAAAAAACGTCACTAGCGAATAAGAAAAAAACGTCACTAGCGAATAAGAAAAAAAACGTCACTAGCGAATAAGAAAAAAAACGTCACTAGCGAATAAGAAAAAAAACGTCACTAGCGAATAAGAAAAAAAACGTCACTAGCGAATAAGAAAAAAAACGTCACTAGCGAATAAGAAAAAAAACGTCACTAGCGAATAAGAAAAAAAACGTCACTAGCGAATAAGAAAAAAAACGTCACTAGCGAATAAGAAAAAAAACGTCACTAGCGAATAAGAAAAAAAACGTCACTAGCGAATAAGAAAAAAAACGTCACTAGCGAATAAGAAAAAAAACGTCACTAGCGAATAAGAAAAAAAACGTCACTAGCGAATAAGAAAAAAAAACGTCACTAGCGAATAAGAAAAAAAAACGTCACTAGCGAATAAGAAAAAAAAACGTCACTAGCGAATAAGAAAAAAAAACGTCACTAGCGAATAAGAAAAAAAAACGTCACTAGCGAATAAGAAAAAAAAACGTCACTAGCGAATAAGAAAAAAAAACGTCACTAGCGAATAAGAAAAAAAAACGTCACTAGCGAATAAGAAAAAAAAACGTCACTAGCGAATAAGAAAAAAAAACGTCACTAGCGAATAAGAAAAAAAAACGTCACTAGCGAATAAGAAAAAAAAACGTCACTAGCGAATAAGAAAAAAAACGTCACTAGCGAATAAGAAAAAAAACGTCACTAGCGAATAAGAAAAAAAACGTCACTAGCGAATAAGAAAAAAAACGTCACTAGCGAATAAGAAAAAAAACGTCACTAGCGAATAAGAAAAAAAACGTCACTAGCGAATAAGAAAAAAAACGTCACTAGCGAATAAGAAAAAAAACGTCACTAGCGAATAAGAAAAAAACGTCACTAGCGAATAAGAAAAAAACGTCACTAGCGAATAAGAAAAAAAACGTCACTAGCGAATAAGAAAAAAAACGTCACTAGCGAATAAGAAAAAAAAACGTCACTAGCGAATAAGAAAAAAAAACGTCACTAGCGAATAAGAAAAAAAAACGTCACTAGCGAATAAGAAAAAAAACGTCACTAGCGAATAAGAAAAAAAACGTCACTAGCGAATAAGAAAAAAAACGTCATAGGCGAATAAGAAATAAAACGTCACTAGCGAATAAGAAAAAAAACGTCACTAGCGAATAAGAAAAAAAACGTCACTAGCGAATAAGAAAAAAAACGTCACTAGCGAATAAGAAAAAAAACGTCATAGGCGAATAAGAAATAAAACGTCACTAGCGAATAAGAAAAAAAACGTCACTAGCGAATAAAAAAAAAAACGTCACTAGCGAATAAGAAAAAAAAACGTCACTAGCGAATAAGAAAAAAAACGTCACTAGCGAATAAGAAAAAAAACGTCATAGGCGAATAAGAAATAAAACGTCACTAGCGAATAAGAAAAAAAACGTCACTAGCGAATAAGAAAAAAAACGTCACTAGCGAATAAGAAAAAAAACGTCATAGGCGAATAAGAAATAAAACGTCACTAGCGAATAAGAAAAAAAACGTCACTAGCGAATAAGAAAAAAAAACGTCACTAGCGAATAAAAAAAACGTCACAAGTGAAAGAAATAGATGAAAATTTCGAGTTCAAAATCTTAGAATTGAGGGAAAACATTCAAGTTTGTCAATTTAAAAGTAAATCTCCTACCCTAAATAAAATTCTATATTTATAATTTAGAACAGAATCGATAATTGTATTTGAATCAAGTAACATCTGGATCATTCCATTACTAGTCTAAATGGTATTTGAAACAATTTGGGAAAAAAAAACAAAAAACAAAAAAAAACACTAATGCTGTATACCATTTGAAGATTGAATTATAAATTATGGTAAAAAAATATTGCTGCTCAGGTCAGATTTAGAAACCGGTGACTAATTCTCATTTGAGAAAAGTATAATCCTTTTTTAATAAGATTTAATATTTCATCTTCGTACAACTTTACCTTTGGACCAAGTTTCAAATCTCGCTGGTTAAGCCACACTGATGAGTCCTATGGCAACACACGTGTCACTTCCTATCTGGAGTATTAATTTAATGAGAAAATTAGTATTTTGCTAGTATTTTCCATGCAAAAAGTACCGCAGGTAAAATAAATGACACGTGTGGTGTGTGTGTATATATATATATATATATATATATATATATATATAATAATGCACTCCTAAACTAACCGATCATTATGCATTTTGGAGCACAGCTCCCAGGCCTAAGGTTGTATAATGTGAACTATTAGTAATAGTAAAATATCATCATTCAAATAGGAATCTCATTAACTCGTTTTCCGTTCGAGTGGCTTTTGTCCTTAGTAAAATAATTTATTGGGATTTTTTAAATTGAGGGGAGAGGGCTAAATTGAATGTCGAGGTTAAAGGATTTAATATGTCCAGTTTCTTTGGAAAAAAAAATGTCTTACTGGAATAAAGACGGACGATAACAAGGGAGGAGAGGATGAAAGCGAAATGAGCTATCATGAAATGGAAGGGGGAACCGCACGGATTTGGGGGGGGGGGGGCTTTTGAAGATTGTCGTACTTAATATGCCTGCCATTTAAGTGGAGTGTTTATTGTATGCCAAATTCTAATTTCTGATTTTCTGTAACTATTTTCCTATTGAGCATGTCAACGCGATCAACGTAATAATTAGCATACTGATTTGAAAAATTGCAGTTAACGTGAAAGGCAACAATGTATGTACTAAAATGAAATACCATAGCACATTATTATATGGACTGAAATCTTGATAGTAATGTTCTGGGGCCATCGAAGCCATTTTACAAAATGGCCGGCTTGCTAATTGATGCATTATTGAACTGTCAAATAAAGCTAATTTATTTTAACGTTCATCTTTTACTTTAACCCCCCCCCCCCACACACACACACACAAAATACTGAAAAACTAAATTGGAAGTAAAAATCTCGGGCAACATCAGGTGTGTATGTATGTATGTATATATATATATATATATATATATACGCGCGCGCATATACAACTAGCAGTGCTACCCAGCGTTGTCCGGGACAAAAGTGTAACCTATTTCTATTATAACTTATAAAATTTAAATTTTCATCTAATTTCCGGCTGGTACTGAACTTAAGTCGAGCATTATGGTTCACAGTGGAGCAGAATATTACAGTATTTCTTTAAACCACTACTCATCTAGAAATATGAGGAGGGGGGGGGGCTTTTTCCCCCTCGGGGAAAAAAAAAAAAAAAAAGATAAGGATGCATCACCTTTATTAGTTCTGATGTTTCAATTAGAAATTCTGCGACTACAAGAGAAATTATCCTTTAGTGATAGTTATGAGATTCAGGAAGATCGGGATTCAATGCATGCAAAAACTGAAAATCTGAAGTGAGGAATTTTTCTTTAGAAAATAAAGTGTGATTGAAGTCTGCTTAACAAATGAACCATAAAAAAAAAAATTAAAACCAAAAAGTCTAAAATAATTACAAAATTTCCGATTAAAATCAAAATACACGGCTTCCCAAAAGCAACTGAACTGATCAAATTTAAAATGAAACAGGAGTAGCAAACCAGCGAAAAAAGATTTCAGAACATCTTGAGTAACTCTACCAAAGCCATGAATTCCTATTTACTTGTCTCCTCACAAGGGCAGAGTTAGACATCAAGGTCGGTTTTTAATGTGGGAGGGGGGGGGGACAAAAATAAAAATTTGTTTCAGTAGCAAGGATTTCTCTTACACTAACCGAAAACAAAAAATTTAAGTGTAGTATCAGAAAGATATTACATTTTGATCTTGTCTCAAAGGCCAAGAAATCTTATGAGCTGTGTCACAAGTTGATATTTATCGTTGAATTTCGATTACTAACGATTACTATATTGTCCAATGACTACTGTACACTCTTAACCCTTATCCTGGAGTGATCTCTGGGCCCTGATAAGTGGTGATGACTTATGCAAAAAAAAAAAAAAAAAAAAAAAAGTGGCACTTTCGGTTGAATTCAAATTTCAAATCCGTCAGTTTCTAGGACAACCTGTATAAAAAGTATAGTACACGGTAAGACTCCCCCCTCCCTGCAAATAAACAAGAAAAAAAAATCACCAATTGTATCATTAACAAGTCCGCCATCTTTTCTGTAATCCAAACATATTTGGTACAAATAAACTTGTTCCTGACTTGCCCACCGGTCATGAAAGCATAACCGTCTTTGCTTTCTCTGGCTTTACCATCATTCAATCATATGCGGAGGAGGACACTTTGAAAAGTTTATTTCTGAAAATTTGTAATGATCAAAAGATAAATTAGGCACAAGGTCATTCAAAAGTGAATGTGTGTTCGGGGGGGGGGGGTCCTTTTCAATTACCTTATAATTTTCTAAGCTATTCCTAGCTAGAATCCTTAATCACCATAATACCACATCCTACTTCGGATTCCCAAATCGATTTTTTTTTTTTTTTTTTTTTTTGAAGTATAAATATACATTTTTTTTTGTGTCCCCCCCCCCCCCGATTAAAAAATAATGGGAGAGGGCGAGACTTTGATGTCTATTGAAACTATCCCCAAAACTATTCAAAAACTGAAAATGGTCATACGAGATAAAAATCAAGGCAGTGGCCAAAAGACTGAGAAATATCCACAATTTTCCATGTCATATATTCACGCATGTTTATCATTAAGAAACGATAACACAAAATTTACTTGTAATAAATGTTCAGCTTGCAGAGAGGATTTTGATTTTCTTTATTAATGACTTCATGGTTTGCATTAGGAGGCACAATGTATTAGGATTCATTTGTTTTCTTTAACCAACGATAAATTATAGAAATACTAAAAGACGACCACAATGTTTAAAATGAAAATATGTCGGTGTTGAGAGAAGGAGGGGGGGGTCTCTACCTTTTCCACAGTAAATCTTCCTGTTGGTGACATCAATATTTACTGCCGTATAGCCATAAACACTGGTCCATAGGGGTTTTACGCGATTTGAAAGAGGGGGGGGGTCTCTCAAACTATGGAATATGGTCACATTAGATCAGAATGTAGAAATTTTGACTAATCAAGTAAAATTTACAATTGTTTCTGTCTTCTAAATGCCGACATATTTCCATATATTGCATTGTGATATACTTCTAATACAGGTATATACATATTAAAAGCAATGCTTCAAGCAAACTATATCTACTTATTTCAAAGATCAGATGTATTTCTCAGTGGAAGGGATAAGAAATTGGATGTAAACGTTATATAAATAGAAATGAAACATTAAATCTTTTCTTAAAGAACATTTTAAGTGGAAGAATTTAAGTCACCCGTTCCTAACTATGTCCAACATTATGACCGCTGAAGTTTTTTTTTTTTTTTTTTTTGATTCAGACAATTTGATAAGACGAATCGAAATCTAACAAATTAAAAACCAAACCTCTATTCTTCGTAAATCCCAAACCATTATGATCAAAAGTAAATTTCAAACACAAGGACTCAAGTTTGCCCAGCTGGGCAAACTTGAGTCCTTGTACCGGAAAAATATCCAGTAAATAAAATGTTTAGTAAATCGTTATTTTTTTTTTTTTTTTTTTTTTTTTTTTTTTACATTTCCATACCAAAACTTGGATATAAATATCACTAAAATATTCGCTGGATCATAAGCTTCATTTCGATACCTTACTTGGCTGGGTCGGTTGCCTGTAGGCTGAGATAAACCGCGTCACACACACACACACAGACAGACACATTAGGAAAATTATAAGATTATTGGCCAGATTCTTCTAACGTTCACTATTATTATGAGTGCATATATTCTGATAAGAATGAAAAAATTATGCTCCGTCAGTGTTGATATTCAGATTTCATTTTATAAAATAACGTTTTAATCAATTAAAATAAAATTTAAAAAAAAAAAAAAAAAAAAAAACGTCTAACTGAAAAGTTCAGGTAAAATAAGAATGAAAAAAGTATGATTTCGAAAATAGAGTAAATTTCTTTTTGAATTTATTTTAAATGTTATTTGCTTATCAATGCAGGTCTTTTTAATACATTTAAAAAAGTAATAGCAATAGTAGGAACGGCAAAGGAATTTTTAGAAGTCAACAGTATTTTTCCTTTAGGTCATCAGAAATGACTGGAAAAATTTTCACAGGCTAACTTATCGATACTTAATTTATATAGCTCCAAATGGATACTTAATTTATATAGCTCCAAATGGATACTTAATTTATATAGCTCCAAATGGATACTTAATTTATATAGCTCCAAATGGATACTTAATTTATATAGCTCCAAATGGATACTTAATTTATATAGCTCCAAATGGATACTTAATTTATATAGCTCCAAATGGATACTTAATTTATATAGCTCCAAATGGATACTTAATTTATATAGCTCCAAATGGATACTTAATTTATATAGCTCCAAATGGATACTTAATTTATATAGCTCCAAATGGATACTTAATTTATATAGCTCCAAATGGATACTTAATTTATATAGCTCCAAATGGATACTTAATTTATATAGCTCCAAATGGATACTTAATTTATATAGCTCCAAATGGATACTTAATTTATATAGCTTCAAATGGATACTTAATTTATATAGCTTCAAATGGATACTTGATTTATATAGCTCCAAATGGATACTTAATTTATATAACTTCAAATGGATACACATGGAGTGTAAGGGTGTTTAACTAAAGCCGTTTTTTTATTTTATTTTTTCACACTCTTTAATTGTTTAAGCAACAAATAAAATTAGGGGAAAAATTGCAGCTTCTTCATACGAATTTGATAGCACATAAACAGGATAAATGCCTACTAGACACTGTCGAAGAACTTTCTAATTGGGGTTTGTGAAAAAAAAAAAAAAAAAACCTGGCACAGAGATAATTCTCTCTACAAGTAAATCCTGATTCAAAATTACATGGTATTCGCTGTCCAAATAAGATCTTAGTATGGCCGACTTATACTGGTTTTTACGGAGAATAGACTTTCTCCAAGTGATGTTACCTCGTGCAACAACACAAAGCTGGATACTCCAAACTACAGGGTGGTCAAAAAGTCAGGTAACATGTTAAAGGTAGAAAAAACAATATGATCCATTATAATCTCTATTTGTTTAATATTATTTGTTTAAATATTTGAGTGTAATATATAAACTACCCCTCCTGATTTCTGGCTTTGGGGCTATGTAATGGATAGCGTTTATGGCAAGAAGCCTGATACAATAGCGTCTTTAAAGTTATTTATTGAAGAGGAGATTGCGCGGATATCAGCTGACATGATTACACGTGTTACACAATCAGTGGTTAATCGCTTCCAGCGATTGATAGAGAGAAATGGACGACAATTAACAAAAACATATTTCATGTTTGTTTCATTTTATATTTCAATGTATAGTACTTAAATATACGTGTATTGCTAATATCGTTTTTCTTTAAAATGTTACCTGACTTTTTGACCACCCTGTAGATGAATGTTTGTCCTGGAATCCAGTAAGAGACCACAACAATGGCCAATCGTGAAGAGGAAAATTAAGTTCTCAACTTCTTTACTAACTCTATTTGAGAGTTAAAGAATTTTAATCGAATATTCATGGATCTCAAATAGAGATCAAGTGGAGGGGGGGGGGGGCTTTGATTTATTAGAACTTTAACTGATGTAAAAAGAAACCAAAACTAAAATGAAAACGGAGACAAAAATATCAGAATTTTATTTTGAAATGCAAATGTCGATGTTCAATTAACTCCGTTTATTAACTATATGTATATGTAAATACTAGATGCACCAATGACCCATTGGGTCACAACTACTATTCCATTTTGTTAAAAGATAATTATCTACTAAATATTTAATTTCTTTAATCTCATGCTCAGGTTAGACATTTCGTGAATGACTTACAACTTTTGGTACTTCTACAGTTTAATCAAGACATTAAAAAATGAAAATATTGAAGAAAAAAAAGTTTAAATTGTACGCATCCATTATGGAATGAAGTTCTCAAAAAAAAAAAAAAAAAAAAAATTCCACTTAATTTCATCAAGTATTTTTTGTTTTACAGTGAAAAAAACACAAAACAATTTGTTATAACGAGCAAACGGTTCAATTTTTATGAAGAAAAGCTAGTATTAAAGATGGAGAGAGAGTCTCGGCGCTTTACATGGAGTTATCTCCCCGTGGGGTTTCTAACATCCAAACAAAAATTTTAAAAAATCCAAGATGTCTACCTTCAACGTGCTGTCATAAAAACGTGTTTTTCCGCTGTAAAAAAAAAAAAAAAAAAAAAAAAAAAAAAAATGCTCAATCAAATTAAGTGAAAAAATTTTTTCCGGAGATCTTCAGTTCCAAACAGATATGTACAATATAACCTTTTTTCGATATTTTCATTTTTTAATGTCTTGATTAAACTGTACAAGTGCCCAACTTTTAGTTCTATAACTATTGTCCATGTGCCACTCGCCAGGATCAGGGTGTCATCAACTGATCCCTTCATATCTTAAGTTGAGGCGTCTTAGTTATAGAAATATTCTTTCATATAGGAATATAGAAACTTGCTTTTTTATATAAATAGTCGAGTACAGTCAATTATTTATATATATATATATATATATATATATATATAAGCGAAAAGGTGTGTGTGTGTGTGTATGTGTGTGTTCGCTTTTTGTGTATGTCCACTAAAGGCTTTCCGTTCATTCTTAAAACTTTTTATATGCTGTCTAAATGATAATATCTATGAGTTAACGGAGATCGCCTGTCTAATTTGCCCGACTTTGAAACGTTACATATTCCACATTTTCAGATCGCCGGTGTGTTGCTTTCGTTTTTCGGTATTAAAAAAAAAAAAAAAAGCGAAACTCGATTTGAATCCCTGGCCCACGGCCAGTGGTTCCCAGAAAACGATGTAACGTTTGGTCAATGTCAGCTTATCACCGTCATATCAGACAGTTCCTTTCATTTCGAGACGAGACACTCCCCTAATAAACGGGGGAGCTGGTTTTTCCCAAAGCTGGGTAAAAACAAACAAACCGGGTTATTGACCTCATTAAAAACTGTCCCAAAGAAAATGTTAACTGCTGAATAGCTATTGCTTACGTCGTCGTAATGCTCGCACAAAATGTTAACTATGACTTCCACTTGACGTCATTAAGTGCGGGAACCTGTCAATTCTTTTCTTACTTGAATAAATTCAAACGTCTTTCAATAACTCATTCTTGCTGGCTGGTTAACGTGTCATTTTTTTTTTTTTTTTTTTTTTTTTTTTCCCCACATTTTCCAACTTCGCCTCAGGGCTTCGGGTTCGATCCTACCTACTTACCAAAATTTTACCCCCCCCCCCGTGTTTCTTTTTTGATTTAAGAGCACACACCTCGAAACACCCAGGCAACGCCGGGTACCCCCGCTAGTTGTAAATAAAATAAAAACGACGTATGTGTATTTTAAAATTAACCAGCGTTTCTTTTTTTCCTTAAAAAAAAAACTATCAAAAGCTTTTCAACAACGGAAGTGGGGGGGGTACCAACTTAGTGTAATACACTGACCCTGTAAACATTTGTAATGAATTCAATTTTTTATATAAGAAAATTTAGTTTTGTTATCTTGTTTGTTTTCTCACACGCGTTGTCCCAGAGGGAGAATGTTATCCACTGAAACATCTTAAGAGCCTATATGACGTCACAAATTTAAAAAAAAAAAAAAAAAAATGACTAACGGTCGACCCAAGACGTATGCGGATAGTAACTGAATATATACACTAGACGAATCGTCCAGATAGTAAGGTCTCGTAAAACAGAAATGTTTTACTTTTGCCAACCTTTCAAATGTGGAAGATATTTATGAGAAATGATGTTACTGTTGGTCAAACAAAGTCCTCGTTTAGTTGCTGCTAAGAATTTCATACTTTAATTGGTGATCCATATTCGCTATTAGCTATGTAATAAATTTCTCTGGTAGGAGGAGGACATACAGTAGGTGTAGATTCTTCATCCCTCAAGATGATGAAAACAATCTTCCTAGAGAAACAATACAAATAGACATATTGTTCATGCATTCATACATTGATTACAACAGATTACAATGGTTGCCCTTAACATACATCAATGGATATACTGATAAGTGTTGTGACCATTTATCGGAAATTAAAAATATGGGAACGTTTTGAGGGTATCAGGAAAAAAAGAATTTTTTTTTTTTTTACTTATTTTCCAATGATTAAAACGATTCTTTTTATTTTTATTTATTTATTTTTTTTTTTTTTTAGCCTGTTTAAAACTTGAATTTTCCACGGCCCGTATTAATGATGAAATAGCAAATATTTATTAATTTGAAACTACCAGTAAAGCTAAAAAATCTATAGGTCATACCTCTAAGTTTATTCTTATACTTGAGAAAATATGCATATTACATTAATTTTTTGCGGTAATCCACACCGTCCCTCCCGAACAAAAACTATATTTAAACGTTTATAAAGAATTGGAATCAGCAATGTATCAGAATTTGGAAAAATATTAGAATCGTCCCATCACTAATATTGATATTTATCTACTATACACTGTTGGAGACGGCTTCTCAAGTTTCCTATTACTCAAAAGAATCGTTGCAGATGGAAACTGGTTAAGAGTTGTTGATCATAGTTATCAATATCGCCTCTCCCTTAAGAAAAAATAAAATCCACACAATCTGCAGGATGCTGCCTGACTGCTTCCCAGCGTCCTGCCTTTATAGCGGCCGGAATTGCATAATCGCGCAAGACCACACGATTCTGCGAGAATTGCATGGAGGTCAGCGCCAATAAAAACCCATGGACGCCATCTTGGAACTCTGTTCCACTCTCTTCCCCTCGGCCCGCAACACAACAGACGTATCCAAGGTAAACTCTTTAACCCCCACCCCATTTCGGTTATTGCCAGTTCTGCTACACAGAAGCATTCACAACTTGTAAGAACATAATTTACAGGAACCTCTTGAAGGAGAGCATCACAATATGGTATGCTATTTCCCTTGGTTGTATTCGTTCGATTGAAAAAAAAAAATACCTGACGAATATACCCAGTAAACCAAGTGTAAGAGAAATACAATTGCAAATAAACGAACAATTACAATCTTTAAAAAGTCTTGATTGGAATGTCTGAACTAACTGGTTCATGTCTGAAATCTTAAAATTGTATAGATAGAAATTAATATCAGTATGTAGAATTCTTCCGACAATACAAAAGCAGAAACATCCTTACAAGCTGAACATGTAAGGAAACAAAAGAAAGTTTAACAGCTTCGAAACTGTCTGGAGTTTATGGTGTTGAATATAGAGCAGTATTGATTTTTTTAACAGCATTATTCTGACCCAACATGTAATTAGATCACAAAGCTTTCTATGTTGCAATTACAGATTCATCATTCTCCAAATACGTTTCTTAGAGCAAAAGTAGATGTGTACCAGTCCAAACGATATTGATTGGTGAAAGGATCTCAACTTAAATAACAATTCATTAGCTAAATGAAAACATTAACACTTGCCTAATTCATTAACAATGGTGTTAAATGTTAGCCAAGTATAATTGTTTTTTTATTCAGGATAACAGGAAATACAGTTCAGTCAAGATTAGTTAGTTTACTTGGATGTCAGCATGACCTTGTGTACCAGAAGTGGAAGTCTCGCCTTCTAGTTGAAGGAGTGCATGAGAAAATGGGAAGGAAGGAGGGGCAGTCGGTTGGAAGACTAATCGAACAGGAGGAATAGAGATGAACTGAAAACTTAAGACGCTCCCTTACTGGCAGAAAAAAAAAAGTACAATCAACAACTGAATAAAAAGGTCCCCCAAACTGCTTTCTTTGTGCCGTTGTGAAAGACGAATGGACAACATAAGGCATGAAATATTTGTGCGTTTATGATTGAAGTAGCCTGGGTGCCCGGCGTTGTACGCTTGTTTGGAGGTGTGTGTTGAGAAAGAAAGAAAAAAAAGAAGAGAAAAAGTAGTAGACAGGCAGGCTCAAACCCGTACCGCGAAGGAGGAAAAGAATGTGATGAAAAAAAAAAAAAAAAAAACTGGACGTTTTGTTGTTGCGTCCATTGCCAAACCGGAAGTGGTGGAGGTTTAAATTAAAGTTAGTCAATCGAAAAGAGGAGGACTTTCAAGAATATCGGCGAAAAAAAAAAAAAAAAAGCGACCCCTCCCTGTAGAAAAGTGCCCAGTTTACGGTGAAGAAATAAATGTTTTAAGCCAATTTTTCGATATTTGTTGGTAGGTAGAGCTTCAAAATGATACCGATCTCATGAAAATCGGTCGCCTCTGTCTTAAGTTTTAGGCATACCTTTAAACAGACATAAGATTTATATTATAGATTAATAGCGACAAATATATTTTATTTTGTTACGACTGGTGCAAGGTTTAGATCTCCCCTCAAACATCACCCAATATAACAATAAGTAAATGCACTTAAAACTAATTCAACTAGGTAGAAGAGTAACTTATTTTCCATTTAGTAACAGTTATTTGTTATATATTTGAATCGTTGTGCATTGTAAAACATACCCGAAATCCTTTACTCTAAATAAGGAGTTGACCTAAAAAAAATTTTTTTACCGTTATCAGAAATGACATACATACATACATATATATATATGTATGTAAGTTCTTCCATAATTCTGATTTTATACGAATAACAGTTAGAACACTGGTGGAGTATATTCATCTTCTACCCGTTATTTTTGACAGAGGATGTACACTACGAATAGATCTAAACTCCTTCCAAGATAGCTAAAAAAAAAAAATAAAATTTAAAAAAAACAAAAAAAAACACTGAGGTTTTCTACTCCTTGTCTGGCAGTTCAACTTTTTCTCGGAACACGGCCAATCTGGCTGAAACTTTCAATGGACAAATATTATAAGGTGCAGATAACTAAGTCCTATGGTATCTGTTCGAATAGGGATTAGTATTGAACCTCTTATGACGTGAATTATGATGTAGATTTAAAATACATTTATTGGTAATTTTAGATGGCGGCATACTGAATGTAAGCAATGGACAGTTGCAATCTGGAGGTGTCTGACATCTACCAAGATACTGAGCCAAGACGTACAAGGCATGTTTAAATCAATTCCCACTTTATAACGTTATATTAATTTATTTACAACTGAACGAATTAGTTCAACCAGGTCATAAAGGGTTAATGCAAAACTGAACACAAACTATCTTCAACCTGGTCAAGATCAAAGTGTAGTATCTGTTCTTATCATGCTACACTTCAATTTCTTGTTCTCTGTTAGTGGAGGAGAAATTCTTCACGACTGAGACAATTTTTATTTTTGTTCCTTTTCTCCACGTTAAAAAACGACCCTGGTGTCTAACTGTCCCGTGGGGAGGCATTGTAAATAGGAACAAACTATCTTCAACCTTCAATTTAGCATAAAGTATTCGTTGTAAGTCAACGTTATAAAGCATTCATTCTAAGTAAAAATTTACAAACTTTTACCCGCTTTTTAACGGGCCAGAAAATCTAGTATGAAAAGAAAAAAAAAAAGAAAGCCGACTCCTCTATTTATGGTTAATACAATAATTTCCAAATTTCTTGAAATGTCAAGCAGACATGTTAAGCAACATTCAATTGTCAATTGCAACATAAAAAAAAAATGCTTTAGTAGTTTTTACATGAGTCATCTGTTTTCTTTTGTATCAAGAAAACAAGATAATGTATTCATACCACGTCCAATTACAATAGACAGTCGTTTATGCTCAATAAAAATTACAATGGAAAGTAAAAAAAAAAAAAAAAAGTCCGAACTCTGGTATAAAGTTAGGTCTTACAAAACAAAATTAACTCCGAGCGTCTAAAAGGTTTCTTCATTTATGCGATTAACAGAAAACACCATTAATGAGCAACTATGTTGTACAACAATGAATGTTAGAATTAGGAAGGAACTTTTGTCATTACCAACCAGCAGAGCGTCACCACTGTCCACCAAGGAAAGAGTTCAAGCATGTGTATGCAGTGTGATACGTGTAAGTGAAACCTGGCTAGTGAGCATTGCACGGAGAAAAATGTTAAGAATGATATGATGTAAGGCAATTCTTAAAGACGTGTTTAGATCTATTAATCCGAGAGGTTGGTTGGTTGTTGGTTGGTTGTTTTACGGCATATCAACCTTTTTCAGGTTATTTAATGCCGAATCCAGTGATTTTGAAGAAAAAATTTTTGATAGAATATATTTATTGTTTTCAAGTCTGTTTCTATTTAACCCATAGTTGGGACCCTAACAGGTACTACCACTCCAAGTCAAAGTGGACCTGGGAGCAATGGCAATTAAAGGGTGGCTCCACACTCCCCAAAGCTCGCAAGCTGGGGCCTCACCACTGGATATAGTTTAAGGTCATATTCAGGACCTTAATCCGAAAGGAAAAATAAATCTGGAAAGTATAGAGATACATGCAGAGCAAAAAGCTGATACTATGGCCATGTTGAAAGAATAGAGTTTTTTTGTTTGTTTTTTTTTACTTAGGGGCGTCACCACTTATCAAGGATAAAAGTTAATGAAGGTCAGGTGGTAGTGTAGTAAACTGTTAAATGTGTAGATTGAGTAGAATTGGGTTATTTAAGGGGACGGCTAAACAAGAACTTGTTTACATTGGACTTGAAGGCTACCATATAATATTATAATTAGCTGGGAAGCAGGCCAGTGGAATAGTGTTCTATAGGCGGGCAGTTCTAAGAAAGCTGTGTTCATGGAATTTGCATTTAGATTTATGCACAGATAGGAAGTAGGGAAAACTGTTGATAGTGGTTGTAGCTAGATGAGGGTTTCCTTTTTTTGTAAAAGTTTGGCAAGAGGGAACCATAGATTTGAACTCCAGATGAGCACTTCCCATGAAAATAACGGTAAAGCAGAAAAACTTGTAATGTCTCTTCTGTGGGGGGGGGGGGTTGCAGGGAACAGAAAAGGTGATTACCTACTAGGTTTCCAAGCTGATTTTGAAGTATCAAGGCAGGATAGGATGCGCTGAGCAGCTCCTGTCCAAATGTGGCAACACACCATTTTAGGATGGACTTAGCCGTTATACAGAGGATAGTATCAACACTGAGCTAGAACAGTAGAATGATCCAACCATTTTTCTAGTGATCTTGGCAACAGAGGTTTCATTTTAGGTCAAGAGTGATGGTCAGTCCCAGAGGAAAATATGAGAGAAAGTGATAATGATGGAGTTCAGAGAAAGAGGGATGAATTAAGACCTGGCTAGAGATTACCTTAGAAACTAATTTCTAAAAGCCGCTCAACACATGTCAGCATGTAAAAATGAACGTCAAACCAGATATGATGATTAAATCTCATCAGATTACATTTAATCTGATACGGATGCATATAAATTCAAGTAAAATCACACCTATTTATGAACATGCATCAATTTTCTCAGCTGAGCAGGTATCAAGTCGAAATCTCGTTTATAGGTCTACTCCAAAAAGGTGTATACAAAGATGAAGATGAGGCATCTCAAACTACTACGGTACACATCTGGTTTCCCGGTTAGTCTTTAAGTGCTATCCTGAGGACGATGTTATTCTTTTAACAGTGTTCACACTGGTTGATTTGAGCCAGTTTCTTCTCTGGTCTGCAGTACATTGCGGATCATAATGGCTCATGCATGGTGATCTTGTGCAAGCTCGTAGATAGCTAACCAATTGCAATTCCACCATTGGTTGGTTGTGTAAAACGGCTTGTCAACCTTGAAGGTTCATTTAAAGCCAGAAACATTTTTTTTTTTAAAACTTATTTGATGTTAAAGTTTTCTAAAGCTAAACTTGTCATTTTCTTCGAAAAGTTTGTAAATATTTTTAAAGTGAGGAAGCCAGTATCTTCAGACATGGAAGTAGGAGTGGAGGGTGGGGGTTCCTCTTTGCAGAACATGATTAAGTTTTGCAAAGAGATAAAATAAATAAATAACTTTAATGTAAGGGAGATTTGAGTCAGGAAGCAATTTCACCATTGAAAGCCGCTCATTTGTGAAGCTCAACCAAGTTCTACGTTGTTCAAGTAAACCAATACACTCATGTAACCTAACAGTGAGAATTCCTTTCAATTAACTGCGTCTGGCCACCGAACTACATTGCTATAACTGAAGTGTGAGCATAATAGAGAACAGTGGTTCGGAGATGGTTGATTTGTCGGCAATGCAAGATGCAATGGAGACAGTACTTAAAAACTTGCAATTTCTTCTGCTCAACCACCTAGTGATGATCATCTTGACGGCTGCATGCAATAATGGGAATCATTTAAGAGTAACGCAGTTTTGGAAATTAAAATCAGAAGCATACAATGGTAATCAAATTTAGAAATCGTTTAACAAAAAGATGAATAAAATGTCATTTCATTATTTTTATTTTTCTAAATTCTTGAGATGAGGACTGATGAAAGAATAGAAAGCGGATCTTTGCTTTAATTTTAGCAGCTTTGTAACTCGCTTCCCTTTTTGTCCTTTAGTCCTCACATTCCAGGAGTAATGTCTCTGACACAGAGAGAACTGTTTTCTGGGTCAAGATCTATTCCATCTTTTGCAAATTTTTAACCTTGTAGAACAGGCAGAGGGATGCAACATTTCTTCAATGGGACAGAGGCTCAAGTTTACACAGTTCAGGATATATCAGGAGTCCAGGAGCGAGAGACTAGTAGCAGATGCACCAGCCCAAATGTGACAACATAAGTGAGTGAATGGTGGCCTTATAGAGGATTGGACAATAGATCATATCAGTTAAAAAAGTTCTTTGATATTGAACTGACCAAATCTTCATATTTTTACTTGCAAAAATTGTATTTCCCCCACACAAAACTGATACAAAATGGCCTGTTGTCTGAATAGAAGTTCTGGTTCTTTCAGAGAACTGTTTCTCCCTAATCTATATATCTATAAAAGTGAAAGTGTGTTTGTGTGTCTTTA
Organism: Euprymna scolopes; assembly: GCF_053919585.1. Taxonomy (NCBI): domain Eukaryota; kingdom Metazoa; phylum Mollusca; class Cephalopoda; order Sepiida; family Sepiolidae; genus Euprymna; species Euprymna scolopes. The sequence goes on along the minus strand of NC_136523.1, from coordinate 50,346,159 downwards.
TACACACTTGCCTATCAAATAACTCCTTTTTCGATCTACAGATTCCAGATTTGACATAAGGGGTATTTAGATTTGGGGAAATCTAAAATCGGTTTTTGGCCAGAAATTTGGCTGTTAAAGGGTCAAAGTTCAACAATCTGGCCTTTGAAAACTCTACCACACTCCTCCGCCACTTTTGGGTCTAAACACTTGAAATTTTAAATGTACGTTACTTGGACATGGATCAAACTTTGAAATTTGATTTAAGTATAAAACAATTCGACCTCTGTTGTCTCTACCAACTTTTCTATATGGTAGTTAAGGAAGCCTACTATATAGAAAGGCATTACCGTACATAGTCACTTTTTAATACATACATATGCACATAAAGCTATAAACAGTACATAGGGCCCAAGCAAAGCCGGGCTGAACTACTAGTTATATATATATATGAGAGAGAGATAAAGTTGTGGTTTCGTAGATATTATTCCAATGAAACAGGCGTTTATAAAATAGTGCTCACTAACAAGTAGAGCTGTATTGCATAATTTTCTTTCTATACGAACATCATTGTCTACATATACATACATACACACATGCATAATAAAAAATATATGAATTTGGCAAAGCCCTCAAGATATGTAACTTAGATCAAAAGGAATCATAAAAATTCCGTCCATTGCATTTTCGTGTGGTGATTGTGTGTAGGGGAGGAATACATGGCTGGAATGCTGGCGTTTCTTTACAAAGGAATGCCGATTCTGGAATTTTTTAGCATAGATCCACTTGCAGATAAATAATATTACATTTTTAAACTTTTTTTTTTTTTTTCCTTTTCTTTCTAAAAATTTAAACTGGCTAGAGAAAGAGGGAATTAAGTGTAACAATTTGTGTACACGTGTTATTTTTACAACTATTTAGAAATAAAATTATGATTATCCAATTTATTTTACCTTTTTATCTTAATTCCTGTTTTATGTGGAAAAAAAGAGGGGGGGGGATAATATTTCAGCAAAACAGCGCACGCACACACGGCATTTCCCGAGCATATATATATACGCTTGAATAAGATATTTTAATTTATCCAGACTTTGTATATATATATTATAGAGTCGTGATTTCAAAAGTAAAAAGTATTGGAGTGCTATCAGCTAGAATCGAAACCGAAACTGTAGCATTCAAAACTGGAGATGTTACCACTGTACCAACATGACAAGCATATAAACTGATTAAAAATTAAAAATAATCTAAGATGAATGTACAAATTGTGAAATGATTTTTTAAATTTTGACCCATTATTGACCCCCTTAAAAACTATTTTAATCGGCTAAAGAAACAAAAGAATGGTCCGTAAAAATCCAATCGTTTGAGAGCCCTTAGCGCCACTCTGCGACTTAGTTTCGGGGAGATAGAATTCAAAAATATGGAGACATCTATAGCCCTTTATATGTTAGATGCGCACGCACGCAATAGAAGTAAGCCTGGCATTGCAGTCATAAAATATGCTTATATTTTTATTTTTGAAGATTTCATATTATAGCGCCAATGTTATATTCTACCCTATATCAAGTTAAAGGCATTCAATAGAGAAAACATGAATTTAACAAGGTTATTAAAAGTACTCAATAAGAAAGAGCAAGATGTATTTTTATTGACACAAACAAATTTACATGGTTGCAACACTAGACATGCTAATGTTTCGGACAGATGGTCGGTCAAGACAACAAGTCTTCGTCAGGCGACTTAAGTCTGTCTTCCACTAAAGTCAGCGATTTAAAAAGTAAAAAATATGACTGTGTCATAAGCTACTATCAAAGCAAAAATCATCTAGAGTTCCAGGATTATTTGTTACCAACATTAACATAAATGTATATTTGCACATGCATACAGAAGCATTTTTTTTTAAATCTACTTGGACCTGCCAAGTTTAAATTTTTTTTAATTTTGATCCCTTAACAGCTATTTGTACCGGCTAAAAACCAAATCATTTTTTCACAGATCGGAATAATTTATATATCCAGTTTCAAGAGCAAAAATTGACAGTTTAGCAGGGATCATTCCTTGCACAGAAAGACAAGATTTCATACATACATAATTCTAGGTTAATATTTTTCAGAGATGAAGCAACTAATGCAGCTTTAATACAGTTAATGCAATAGTGCTCAATACCAAAGTAGGGCAAGATATACTTATATATATACATATATATATATGTAACTACTTCATTTACTCACATAAAATTAATACACGAAAGTATAAATTTATGCGTACATTTTAAATATTTACTTCAAAAGTGCTCAATACGTAGGTAGAGCTAGTTAGTAAGTTATAAAACATATATGGCGATTAAGCTACAATGAATATTCCACATTTCATCCACTCTAGGACTCTTCAGGCTCATGAGCATAAGCCTGAAGAGTGCTCGAGTGGATGAAACGCGGAATATTCAGTACAGCTTAATCGCCAGATATATTTTATAACTTACCATATATATATATATATATATGTGTGTGTGTGTGTGTGTGTTGAACCAGTGGCTTTATGATGCTGAATTTCAAAAGAAATCATAACTGAAACATATGCAAACGTGTAGCTAATATATAATTTGTGCATATATTTTGAAGTAAATTCAAGTTTCCAAAAAGCTTTTCAATTAACTTTTTTCTTAACTAAAAAAAAAAGTTAACATTAAAACTGTTCTCTTCATTTAACTTATTGAATCCTTTTTCCAATGTAGACAATGAACATATTTACATTCTTATGTAAATCAAAACTACTACTGGAAGGCAGTAAAAAAAATTCATTCATACTGTCCCATATTCAGTTGAAGATATATGAAATATATAATATTTACTTCGTTCCTTATGCTTTGAAAAAGCAAAATACAATTTTTGAAGGTCAATTTGCTTCTCAAAAAGAACCAAATCTTCAAAATTGGACTTTAAAAACGCTAAATTGACAACTCTAGACAAAAATGAATCGTCTCTCTTTGATGTAAACCAGTTTTCGACTATATGATCATTGTTGTGATGCCGTGAGAAAACAACTTAATTTCAACATGCAGAGCTTCTTCACTGAAGTCAGCAAAACGTTACATAAAAAAAGGGAACATTTGAAAGAACCAGGGGAAAAACGAACATTGTCTAGCACGAAATAAATTATTAAAAAGATGTTTACTAATTATATCATCTTTTAATAATTTACACCGAAAGCAAGTCACAGAATTTACTATGGTTTTAAAAGTCTGTATGTTAACCGAAACATACAAGTAGCTTACCAAAAAGAAATTATTCTCATCAGAATTCTTAGATTAAGAATATAAACAGAAAACCTGACGTTCATAAGATGTGACTGTACTAAGGTTTGCAATTCTTACCTCAGTGTAAGGGTGGTACAAACGGTATCAAACATATCCAATGGCATCAGGACTTCACATTGCGAGTGAAGCAGTCGCATTTCCGAGTGATTTTTTGAAGTGGCAACTAGAAATAAAACGTATATTTCTTTGGCGATAATTTATTTATTTTTTTCACCATTCCAAAGCTCATTACTGTGTGAAAAATGACTTTGCAATCTTTAATTTTATTTTTAAAACGAGCAACGTCAAATCACTTAAAAAATATTTAAGAGAATATACTTTTTTTAAATGAAAACTTGAAATCTGAAGAAATTTTAAACCTCAGCATAAAATTTAGTGCATATTTAGAATTACACTTAAAAACAAAAAAAAAACTATGGTGTACGCCATGGAACGAAGGGATCATATTCCAAAAATCACGTGGGTTTGCCTAGTAAACAAAAATATCTAGTCAAAGCTCAACTAGAGATGAACTTGTCCATAGCGACCTGAACACTGAAAAAATATTAACATCTGGAAATCGGAATAACCTCAAAAAAAAAAAAATAAATAAATAAAAATAAAATAAAAAAATATATATATATTTCTTTGTTGCACTTTTTCCTCAAACTACTGGACCGATCAGGTTGAAATTTTGAATGGACTTTCATTATAAGGTGTAGCAAATAAAGTATTACGGCATTCATTCCATGCAGTTAGGAATTAATAGCGTAATTGTATTGTGGCAATCAAGTTTAGCATAAAGCACTCGTTCTAAATAAATAGTCTTACTTTAGCTAGTTTTAAATTTTTCTAGTGTTTTTATATTTGTTACTGTATAATATGCAAATGTGTGCATATTTTTGGCACGTTTTTAATATACGTCCTAGTTTGCAATGGTTTATGCTTTTCTCCAAACAGATGTACATAAAAAAAAAAAAAAAAAAAAAAAAAAAAAGATCTGCTGACTAAGATTAATACAGAGACTTTTGTGTTGTATCGAATTACCATGACTTTGGAATAGTTTGTAATGAATAAGTTCACCATCGATTTGCCATCCATTCATGTATCAATTATCTCGTCACCATTTAAATATTTGAAATAAACTGATGATTCAAGATAACAATCCTTGGTTATGACGGTAAACACGATTCTAATTTTATGTTAAGATGACTAGTTAAATACCTGACATTTGGTCTAGGATCAGAGTCTAGTATATGTTTCATCCTTTGACAAAGGAAATTTATTTTGAGTTCCAATGAAAAAAAATTTGTTGCTCTCCCTCTTATTTCCTATCTTTAAATATTTATTCAGAGGGTTTCTTTTTAATTATTCAGGATAAAAGTTATACAGAATATCGATAAAATCTTAAATAAAGCCACCTTTTTATTTTTTATTTTTTTAGCTCAAAAAGTTGGAGAGGTATGAAGACAAGAGTGGTACCATTAAAACAAGCAACCTTTTGTGGTGAAGAATTTTATTTTCTACATCGTAACCACCATTGTCAACGCACTTTTGTCAGGAATTCGAGGATGTATATGCTTCTGGTGCACATCCATGACAGGGGTTTCTTTCTTGGGAGTCTCACACTGTCAATATCTCCAACAGAGAGATGAAACTTTCATTTCATGAATGCCTAAGTTCAATCATCATAATGCAATTTACAATCCCTCTGATCCATTCGGGCAGATTAAAATAAAATAGGAGGCATTACTTATGACACCCCTTGTATCTCCACAAAAAAATCCATCCCATTCATGGCCTCTGTTCAGTTTCAAAAGACAAGGCGTGCTTCCTGTAAAAAAAGGTTGTGCATCTAATTGTGGAGCAAAGGTTGTGGAATCTCCAACCACATCTCTCCTGAACGGGCACTTCCAATAATAAAAAATCAAGGATGACTAGAAATAATAGCAAGCTAAGCAGTGCACATACAGGATCTGGTACTCCCAAATGGTCAGCCATTTAGTACTGATCAGGCTAAACGTGACCTAACTTTGGTGACCGAACGGGAACCGATGTGCCAACGTGATTATTAGGGCTATGACAACAGAATACTCTTTTCATTGTTTTGACTCGAGTATATATCCTCCATAGGTAGACACAGTTAATCAACAGAGCATCACATCACTATATAAAAACATAAGATATCAATGGATACACACTCAGTCCAAACAATGGAAAGAATATGCTGTTGTCCTAGCCCTAGTGATTATGCCATATATTTTTTTTTTAAGTATTACAATAGGACTCTACAGACAAATTTATCTTTAGTTGACCTTTGATGACTAAATATTTTCATTTAGTAGCCAAATTCACGTGATTTTTTGGAATATGACATCTTCATTCTGTAACGAGTTCATACATTATAAAAATTTTTTTTTTTTTTTTTTTTTTTTTTTTTTTAATTCTAAACAGTGAGACTTGGAATTTTTAAATGATTTTTTTAAACTGCCTTTGTTAAAAAGAGTATATTGCCCCATTAAACTTGTTTAAATAATTATATTATACTCGTTTTATTAAAAAAAAAAAAAAAGTTTAATTCAGCAATAAGCTTTTGAATATTGTCTGTGGAAAGAAAAACAATCGCCAAAAGATTAACATTTCTAGTCGCCATTTGAAAAAAATTATGTGACCGTTTCACTCGCAATGTAAAGCACTGTACAAAGGGAATTGGTAAGATTAATCCATGGAACTTTGTTCTATTGCATCCAGTAAACTTTAAATAAGCTAATTACATTGCATTTTTGTGAGAACAGTAGAACAGTGTTTAATTAATGGCCACGCAAAATTTAGGTCATATTTTAGACTATAAACTCAAACACCATCTCGTTTGCAAGGACTTGCTTTTTATCAATATATTTTTAACAAAAATTAAAATAATCAAAGACAGAACAAGTTTAAAATTTGTAAACGAACAAGATAAAAAAAATTTTCATTAAATTTAAGTTTACTCGATTTCGTTTCAGTGGTATATTGAAAGAGTCCTTTTCAACAAAACTTAACACCTTTGATTTAGTTCGTTTTGTCTACAAGTAATTTATAATTGTACCTTTTAATTTTTTAAGGTAAAAAATAAAGCTTATCTTACTAAATCAACCGTGCGGTATTAAATTTAAATCAAGTTTTTATTTGGGGGGGGGGGTTCCTACTGTTATAATTGCTTTCTTTTATTTTCTGTAAATTTGTGATTTCATTGATCTTAAAAAATCGAACAGATTTTTTAGTTGTTAAAGGCCCCTGGTAATTTTAGACGAGGTGTCTTTTTTTTTTTTTTAGTTTTACACCGTGTACAGTATCACATGACCTAAATATTTTTGAGGCCAGAAATTCGGTGCTGCTCAAATAAACCAGCACTTTTTCTGTTGCACGCATCTTGTTTAAGGAAGCATAACTTGAAGTGGGAATGATGTGTTGAAAGACAATATCAAATATGTTTTCATTATTTTGAATTGTAAATGAACCCGTGTATATATACCACCGAACACAGTTACATGTTATTCTTAGGAGAAAATCTATTTAATCCATAGATGGACCCTGAGAGCAATGATAATTCCCACAAAAAAAAAAAAAAAAAAAAAAATCCCCCCAAATTGGAATCCAACAATCAAATGCGGTTTAATGCAATCCCAAGACAGTGACACCCTTTTTGAGCCGATGTATTTTCTTCATTAAAAACTGATCTTGTCTAACTTGGCTTTCGTTTAGGTTAAGTGCTTTGTATTTAAACGTATCACAGGCGAAGTATACAAACAAATCACATTTACAAAAAATGTGAAAACATTATTGATTGGCTCAGTGGTAATGCCTTAAGCTCCAGCCTCTGGGGTCTTGGTTTTGAATCTTGCTAGAGTCAGCCACGCCGATGGGTCATAAATAAACAAAAAGGTAAAGGTGTGTGTGTGTGTGTGTGTGTGTGTGTGTGTGTGTGTGTGTGTGTGTGTGTGTGTGTGTGTGTGTTGTGTGTGTGTTGTGTGTGTGTTGTGTGTGTGTTGTGTGTGTGTTGTGTGTGTGTTGTGTGTGTGTGTTCGTCATCTACGATTCATCAGAGTAGCTGAATCGAGCGAGAGTCAAATTTCGAATCTCGGTAGATTAGTCGTAGACGATAAAACGTGTCAGTGGATAATTATATTTTAAAAACAATGTATATGCCGCTCCACATATGGGGGTAACAAATTGGTTAAAGGGGAAATTATTCCCAATTAGCATTTTAGGTAAAAAATGCATTTTCGTAAATAATTGAATCCATTCAAAATGTATCGCAAAAGCAATATATGTGTGTGTGTGGTCAAACTAGTGTTTAATCTCAATGGGTAGACTTCTTCCTAGTGTTCTAAAATGATGCAATTCCTAAGAAGTTATAAATTGAGATTTTCTAACAGTGAATATGGGTTGACGCAGTTTATTTTGGTTCTTCCTGAATTTTACATATTACATCTTTATGCATTTAAAAAACAAAAATTCAGATAATCTAAAAACTTTTTTTTTCCTTTTTCCCTGACGAATTCACAAAACAAATATCCAATGTTTACATATAAATATTAATTTTTTATATATCATTAACATTTTTCTAAGACCTAAATATCATTTAAAGCTGACAAATCGAACTGTTTCTAACTTGGCAATTTCCATTTGTTATTGTTGCATTGTCATGAGCAATAACATACTTCACTACAATTTATTTTTAAATTACTTAGCCATCTCAGGTGATTGCGAATTAGAATTAATAATAACCATAAAAAATAAAAATCTGCAAGGAAGAAAACTTGTTTGAAAGTGAACGTAATAGATGTCTACAATTACAACTAAAATTATATTTCTTTCTCTACAATTTTTTTTTTTTTTTTAATGCAAGTAAAAATTACTAAATAAAGCATTTGATCAAACTATAAAAAAAAAATTATTTGAAAACCCATCCTTAAACTGACTTAATTACATTTAAAAATAAATTGGGGGGGGGGGGTCTTTTACACACAAAAAAAAAAAAAATTTGATGATTTTTTTTTTAAAGGCTAAGTTTTGGGCAAGATTTTTTTGGTCATAAACTTTGATAATCAACATAAAACGCATAACAAGTAGGTTTTGTTCTTTTAAGTAATTAAAAATTTAATAAACTATTACAGAGATCACGATCTTGCCTGCATATATGAGACTACAGTAATGCAAAGACATTCACTATTTTGACAAGTGCACGAAGCACCAAAATATGAAGACAGTGGTTATTTTGTACTGCTATAGTCAGACAAGATGGCAACATGTACCAGTTGATCATATTTGGTTTAACGACCATTTTACATGGTTGCATGCATTAAAACACCTTTTAAAAATTGACTTACTAACTAACCCATCTTTGGCCAGGTCTTTATCCCTCTTTTAAATTCACCCCTATCTCTTTCTTCCATCTCTTCCTATGCATTGTCATGCCAACTAGCCCTTCTACCCTAACTGGTCTATATCTAACATCGGAACTCATTCTTTCAATGTGACCATATCGTCAAAGTCTTGTCTGCTTACATCCTCCTATACAGTCAAAATTTAATCTTCCCCTGGAGTTATCAGATCTTGTCTTTAAGATAGGCATTATATCTATCATATTTCTCTCCATGCAACACATGTCCTCAAGCCTCACTTGCCAGGTTTCCCTTCCATAGATCACACTGCGACCACATACCTGATAGACCCAATAGACAGAAATAATTTTACTTCAGTTTTAAAAGGATATTTGAGAATTATTATTTACTAGTGAGGGGTACCCGGCGTTGTCCGGGTGTTTGGAGGTGTGGTGGGGGTGAATAAGTATGAGGATCGAACCCGAACCCCTGAGGCAAAGTTGTAAATTAAAGTGTGGAAAAAAAAAAAAGAAAAAAAAAACGTGCGACGTTAACCATTGCCCTACCGCGACATGCTTACGGAAACACGTTTGAATTTATTTAATTACTTGGATTTAGCAGATGCTCGTTTTAATGAGTTAATGAGGTCAAGTTTGACTTTAACCATAACACAAAGCAAAGATAGGTTTCGGAATTTGAGATTACAATTGATAATTTGTATTATTTGGACTACTGTTCTGATATGTTATTCTCAACGTTTTGGTCAATGTAAACTCCGACTTTCAGATATCTGTATTTCACACTATAACACTAAGTTTCAGAATTTTGAGATAAGGATTGATAATTTGCATATTTTAGACTGCTCGATTTTGGATGTTATTTTCATAACTTTTCAGACGTTGTAACCTCCAACCTTCATGGTATCTTGTTGAACTCGACAATCTGCACAGAATTTCAGACATAACCTTTTATTTAATCCACGGAGGTGGCTTGCGCCGATTCCATCAGCCATGATCAGAGAAATCTTAACCTGCAATTCGTGATAGGACGATTCCAATATTTTTCTGATTCCGATATAAATTCTTTATAAATCTGTAAATTTAACCAAAGTTATTTTTTTACGCCGATTACCATAAAAATACATGTTAAATGTGCAGATATTTTCTCAAGCGTAAAAACACTTGTGGGAGTGTGTGATAGAGATTTTAACTTTACTGGTAGCTTAAATATTTTATTACTAGTGGAGTTTTTTTGCTAAAAAAGATAAAGGAATCATTCTTACCATCAGAAAATATGCACCATTTTTTCCCCAATTCAAATACCCCCCCCTAAAAAAAAAAAGTTCTAATTTTCCAATTCCGATTAATCACAACACTACTTGTAATTGTATTCTTAGTATCAAACTCCATAAAACTTACTTAGAACCGATTATATTTAGCACTTTATCCATTACGCCATGTGTCCTTGCAGCTTAAATCAAAGTTCCATTCAAAATTCTCTACAGATTCCAGAGTTTGACAAGATAAACTTATGGTTGAATGAAAAATGAGAGCAGTAGTCCGAATGATACAAATAATCAAAACTGTCACTGGGGGAGGCAGATCACTTTATCTTAGTAACCTATTTCCCTAAAAAGGGGTCCACTCGGGATGGATGCAAAATTAGCCATGATTAACTCTCATCCATAAAAGAATGTATTAAAGTATTAATAACAGAATTGAAGATTTTATTTTTAAATCCCCATCAAATGGAATGATTCTCCCAGGGTGGAAGAATTAATAAGCCCCCCCCCCTCCAAACTAGCACGCTTTATGTCAATTTCTTTAACAGTGACAGGCTCACCTCTTTATTTTGTTAGAGGAGTTGCTAATTAAACTTAATTAGCAAGTCTTCAATTAAATTAGCTTTTATTAGACAAAATTACTGCTGTCATGGAAGGTTATTCAAGTTAAAGTCCAGAGGACACTGACCGGGTGAAAAGAGTAAATTACATACATACATATACATATATATATATATATATATATATATATATATGTGTGTGTGTGTGTGCGTGCGTGCGAAGATCATTATATAATGATCAGATCACTGACAGGCGTTATAAAAACATTTAAAAATAAATGTTTAAATTTTAATATTTCTTGCGGTAAACGGTGGCCAAGTGGATTAGGTCCTTTCTAATGGAGCCAGAGATGGCTTCTGTTGCCAGGTTCGAAACTACCGACCGGTGTTAATCATGACACCCTGCACTGTTAATTTCACGAAAGGATGAAACACTAGTGTCTGTGGGTATTTAATATATATATATATATATATATATAAGGAATAAAAGTTATAACTTATCAGACCAATAAGGAACAGTATAAAAAAAAAAATTAAAAAAAAAAAAAAAAAATTAAAAAAAAAAAAAAAGATAACTTTTAGACCATGACATTTCCAAGTTAAATATTTAGAAAAGGGCCAAAATTATACAAAATGTAAATATAGATTTTAAAAAAAAAGGTTCAACATTAGAAATTAAAGTACACTTGCCTGCTTTGAAAACTACTGTATTGAAACTTATATTTAGGAATTGTGGAGATAGAATTTGAATATCAGAGAAATAGTATATCTTAATATAAAAACCTACCAATTCCTTGAATTACCCTGTTATGGTTTCTATTTGAAAATTGTTGCCTGGATCTTGTTCTAATTTCATATCAATTCACAGGACTTTACTAGTTTTTTTTTTTTTTTTTTTTTTTTACAAGATTTTACCAGGATTCACAACTATTTTATCAAGACTAATTCTTCATGCATCTTTTCTTTGATAGATTCTCAAACAGTTGCCATATTCTTTGCTTTCTGGAACCTCACTATAAAGATTGAACTCCTATAAATAAAAAAAAAATCTATTTTTGTAACATTCTTTGAGCATTTGAAACTATTTAATCCGGATTATGTAAAGCTTTTGATCTTTACTTATAGATGATTTTATCATATTTGTATTTCCGTATCCTTCACTTGCTTTTTCTATTCCTACTTTCTTCACTTTCTCCTCTCTTTTTCTGTATCTTATTGTATTTGCTCTTTTTTTTTTATGATCCCATTATTTCATAGTGACCCCTATTCTCTCCTTTTCATGTAACCCTTTCCTTCTAATTTATAGTTTTAATATTTTTCAAACGGTGCTTACTCTTAGACGTTATACCTACTTTTGAATATATCAACCTATTCCTTCACTCTCATTCCTAATCTAAATGTTATTAAGTCAGTTTTTATATTTACATTTTTTATGATTTTGGCCCCTTTTCTGATAAGCATTTAGCTTTGAAATGCCGTGATCTGAAGGTTTCTTTTACTTTTCCTTATTGTTTTCATAGTTAGATTTAGCTTATTCATCTTTTATTCAATATATTCAACTACTCCTCTTGACAGTGTTGAGCCTTTTCTATCTGGATAACTTTTGCATTCTTGGATAACGTGTGTGTGTGTGTGTGTGTGTGTGTGTGTGTGTGTGTGTGTGTGTGTGTGTGTGTGTTACACACACACACACACTAAAATGCATCTATGTACCAAATCTCTAAGCTTGCTTGCACATTGAATGTATCAAGTGCAACACTAAATTAATTCTTCTGCGAAAGCTATTATTTAAAGGACAATTGTATGCACACATGTATCTAGCTTAAAGTAAAAAACTACCAAAACAAACACTGACAAAGTTGGTATAGGTCTTGATTAGCATATGAGGTGAATATCTAAAATGACGGCTGTTCATCTTTTTGGGGAATTAACTTTTAGACCAGATTTCGTGGGCTACTTTTCCGGTCATTCCTAATGTTATCTTCTATTATATGAAGGAGAGATTGATAACTTATTTTCACATAAGAGGAATAGGCTAGGCAGATGTGAAAAAAGGTGGGGGGGGGATGTGGAGAAACCAGGGAAGAGGAAGAAGCGGATCGAGAGATGTAGAGGGATAGAAATTTAACACATAGACAAAGATAAAATGAAAATCTACCACACGGACAAAGATTGAATTCAGACTCACATTATAGATTTGTGTACGATACACTACATCCTTACTTCATTTGTTCTGTGCAAACAACTAAGCAATCCAGATCATCCGGGGTACAGATAAATAATAATTCTTTATAAACACATTCAGAACCGTTTCATAACACGAAAGTCAGGCAAGATCCAATGTTAATCAAAATTCTGGAATCCACTCCAAATCTCACCAGGAAGATTGATAGGCTTCTGAAACACAGCGATATTTTTTTTTTCTTCTTTAAAGAATTTGTAGACATTAAAATTGATATTTCATATTTTTTTATCACTTTTTGCTGAAAGTAATTGAACAAATCAATTACAAAGCAGTCAGCTACTGCCCAAACGCTCGAATCTGACCGACATCTTAAAAGGATCAGACTCCATCAATCTTAAATCAAATTGTGCTCGCTCAAACTCAAATGTATATGTCGATAATTTTAACACATTACTTAACCATTTCTCAAGCTTAAACTTTACACATACTAAAATACAATAAAAACAAAATCAGCCACAAATACCAATTCACCTGCCATATCGATACTTGATTTAGATTAGCCTATTGTTTTCTATTTACTTTCCACTATATTATTAGGATGAAAATTATATTTTACACTTTAGTTTTTTTGTTTGTAATACTTCTTCCAGCTAAGAAATTGTTAGAGCAGAGACATTTTTTTTTTGTTTTACTTACCAAAGCAATTGAAAGGAAAGTTATCATTTGCATTTTTCATATTGAACTTTCCCCTTTAGTTCTTTACAGAAATACATTAAATTATTTGAATTTATTCTTAATTGGTGCTTACTAAAATAAAGTTTCTTAAAATTTCTATTAAAAAAAGGAAAAAAAAAAAAAAAAAAATACAAAATTTAAGTTCTAAACAAGTCTCATTTTTTTTTTAATTATTATTTACTCCTGGGCAATGTCAGGAAGACACAGCAAGTTCAGATTAAAACAACTTTATTTTTATCAAAAACTCCAATAACAATTGGATTTTTTAACCGAGTACAGGATAAACTCCACTGATTAACCAATCGTTATGAATTTTGAAAGGCATAAGGGATTAAAATGTGGGCTATACTTTGTTTTATTTGGCTTTATGCAATTGGGAGAACAAAAAGAGGGTGAATGTCCTTCATAAAATTAAAAAAAAAAAAGATTTCTGAATTTTTAAGACATCAATTAATAGGCCAGAAATCTAAAATTATTTTTAAGTGTTCTTAGAAGACAATACGATAAACCCATTTGAATTGAATTTGATTTATAGTCACCAATTAAGAAAGGCATCCTGAATTTTAATCTCTTACACTTAAACTTTAGATATTTTCTAGAATCTAAATCATTTAATGAATGTTTATCAAAATTAGAGTATGGATCATAGACATTAGGTTTAGAATATCTGGATTTCTGTTTTTGTAAAGGAGACTAAAGGTGCACAAAACCGTTCTTTTCGTGAACGAGTAACTATCCATTCGAGGATGGGTATTGTTTTTTTTTTCGTCTCTTGCTGTACAATTGAAATTGAATCCCTATAAACTGTTAAATGACTTTATGCAAATATGATAAACTTCATGTTTCTTCTAATGCATTAACCTGCAAAATTTTATATTTTGTGGCTCTCTTCCCTCTGATGAGAAATGCATACTTCAAAACTCCAAGGAATAAGGTTTTTCTTGTACTCCTTGTCGAATAATTAAAATTGTGTACCTTCCTTACAGGTTTAAAAGGTTTTTTGAAAATTTGAAACAATTTTTCAGCTTCAAGATTTATATATATATATATATATATATATATACACACACATATATACATACACACACACTATATATATATATATATATATATACACACACACACACTATATATATATATATATATATATATATATACACACACATATATACATACACACACACTATATATATATATATATATATATATATATATATATATATATACACACACATATATACATACACACACACTATATATATATATATATATATATATATATATATATATATATACACACACATATATACATACACACACACTATATATATATATATATATATATATATATATACACACACATATATACATACACACATATATACATACACACACACTATATATATATATATATATATATATATATATATATATATATATATACACACACATATATACATACACACACACTATATATATATATATATATATATATATATATATACATACACACACACTATATATATATATATATATATATATATATATACACACATATATACATACACACACACTATATATACACACATATATACATACACACACTATATATATATATATATACACATATATACATACACACACACTATATATATATATATATATATATATATATATATATATATATATATATATATATACATACACACACACACACACACACAATAATTAACCTGGTCAGTACTTAAATGAGTGACCTATAGGAAAATACTAGATGCTCCACTTATCTTGATACCGTTTCCAATAATTCTGGATTTCTTACTACTGGAATCCAGCAGTGCTGACTCAGATGTGATTGTAGACAGCCTTACAAGAGATATCCACCGTCTCACTACTGAACACAGGCCTTGAAAGAATAGATACCATTGTAAACAGAAAATTAAATGAAGATTTCAAGTTATTCATATAGAAGACCAATGTTGGTTTACCAATATTCCCCCCCTCCTCCTTTCTATTCCATATCTTATCCTTTTATGTTGGTGCTTTTAAACTATGAAGTGGGCAGCCAATGAAATTTTACAGACATGGTGTCACAAAACTTGCACAGCATGCACGACACCAGATTTTAACATGTTGCACTGATTTTATTTTATGATTTTATTGCTCCAGGTTGGTAAGCTTCCAACAGGAATATTTTCACATGTATCACCCCCGCAGATATGTAATGGGAAGTTGCTAGTCGAGTAGAGATCACAAAAGCTTCGAGTGATAAATACCATCTCTTCAACATATGAACCTGAGCTCGACAACTGAAGAAACTTCTTCAGCTATGTTCACTGTCCAACTCTAAGAACCTCTCAAGAGACCAGAATGCAGTTTTGGGACATAGAGGCAGAGAATAGCCCTCCATAAGTAAAAAATGAAGATCCAACAACAGGAGAGTGGTGATCAAAACTTATGCAGAGATAAAATTACAATATCACATTTTCACTCTGGGAGCCCCCCCCCCTCTGGGATACAACCTATTCTTTTGCTTTTCGACTATGTTATTTCCGTCTCCAATCTTGCCTATAGTTCTTTCTAATCCTGATTCTTAAAGAAACTTTTGCAAATTCAGTTTTCCATCATTTTCATATTCCCTTGCAAACATTAAAATCAAGCTACAATGTTTATTTGGAAAATTCATTACATTTGATTCTAGAAAATGTTTAAAATTGAAAGCTTAAGTTTCTATTTTAAAGAAATTTAAATTCATGGAATCTCGTTTTGATGGCTGCATTATATTCAGTGCAAATCTGACATTTGAATTTTCAAATGGGAGGTTATATGCCCATATTAATAGCCCTTAAAAATCCTTTAAAATGCTTCCAAAAAACTGAAATTTATGGAAATTTAATTAATGTCTAATATTAAAATTTCATAATTGGAGCTACCTGAATTTTCACAAAGGGGTTCCATCCCTCTTTTACGCACTTTGCATAAAACTCAACTAAATATAATCCGCATGGGAATCCTTTAAGCCTAACAGATGTATTAAAAAATTTATAGTGATCAGTTAATTAGTTTATGAGTGAACACTGTGCGTACAATATAAGCATAACCCTAAATTTCTGTGATTATACATCATCCACCATGCTCAATGAACTCCACACCAACAGATTAACACTCTAAAGTTTTAAAACAAATTTAGATTAAAACTTTAAAATGAAACCTTACATAAATTATTTTCCCTCTTCTGCTCAAAACCTGAGAAGGGGTTTTACGGACGAGACATTACAATGCTGCTTGAGTGATGGAAATAAGATACAGAAAAGGATGCTTGTATCAAAGTTTTTTTTTTTTCTTTTTTTAACCACGAAAAATCTAACAGAACCGATTCAAACTTGATATTTTAAGGGTAATAATACTACCCTTCTCTCCTGTATTAGTACCAGGATTGCAGAGTTCATATAAGATCTTATTCCTAGAATTCAAAAACAATTCTGACTTCGAGTTTCCAACTCTTAACATTCTTACGAGTTGGACTCCTTCCCAAACTTCCGGTTTCGCAAACCTGACTAACACAGCTTTTACTCTTCATTAAAATTCGAGCAATAATCTAAATAGGGAAACGATACTAATTCTTTAACAAAACAATAGGTTTCATTGTTCTGCTTTACAAGGTCAGATCCATTGCAAAGGAAGCAGTTCAAGAGTTCCTTGACACACAATTCTAACAAAAGACAAAGAAAATAAGCTTAGCACTCAACTTAAGACAATCTTGTTAGCATAATTCTTATTTTCCGATTTATGATCCCTGCAATCCTTATTTCCAAAAATCATGCCCTGTTTCGCATTCTCTAAAAGTATATTTTCCTATGACCGGAGAAAAATACCCTTCTGTCCCTTTTAATAATGGAGAAATAAAACGTTTGTGATTTTTTAAATTTTTTTTTTCAGCATTGAAATTAATAGCACTCAAGCTAATTTCCGGGTTGCTATTTAATTTTTGTCAGCATTTCATGAAAACATCTTGAATAGAATAACTTGTACGAGAACACATCAACCATCATATTCTCTAGATTCCACCTACCTGATAAACCTTTTTTAAAATTTTGGAAAAAACTAAATAAATGAAAATAAAATTCAACTGCTTTAAGGAGGTGTATATTTTTAATTTGTAAAATATACAAAATGTTTTTATCATTTTTACTTTGTTAAAAGTGAACTTGACTTGTACTGCTGGTATGCTGTAAGCAAGTACTATGATAGTCACGAGACAAACAGCAGAATTATAAACAACACCAGATGATAGTTGGGTAGATGACTGTTTATGCAGCATCCTAGATCATCCTCTGTACATAATAGGGTGGTAATGTTTGACAGAATTGTCTTAAGTGTGCGGCCTGGATCTTCGCCCCTGCTCTGAATTGCAGACTGTGGGAACGCAAAAAAGTTAGATCTTCGACGGTTCCAGAGGCGTCGACGCCAAGCAGCATTCCCAGCTACCAGATAAGGTAGTAAATCAGCCCACACTACAAGGCTTCAAGGCGGCCTTGGACAGACACTGGTCGGACCCACACGGTTTTCCTCCTGTACATAGCCCCCTAAATTCTCACTGATCCCCCCCCTGTAAATGGCAATCGTTTGTGCGTTTATTCTTTGCCAAATAAATGAATGAAAAGGTGTGCGTATGCCCAGATGGATATAAAATGCAACACAAAGAGAAATTCTTGTAGTGCTTCTATTCATTGGTGCAGTGACTAAGGGATTAAAAAAAAAAAAAAAAAAACCTTTGCTAAATTTTCATGAAAAGGCCTGTAAAGCTATAAAAATGTAAATGCTTCTTTTTACATATATGAACAAGAACTTCAAACAACTGTGACTGCATAAACACCGCATCACAATGTAAGGATCGACCAAAGTCGTATCTATATTTTTCATAAATGTATCTAGTATTCCCAAATTTTCGCCATGGAAACGCTTTCATAAATCAAAAATTAGTAATCTAATCAGACTAAAAATTTACATAAGTAGTTAGGGTTTCAAATAGCATCAGATCCATGCATCAAAATTTGAAGAATTGGTCATTGAAATCCTGTCAAAATTTTAACTTATCGAACGTTTCAAGGCCGAAGTTTATATAAGACTAGCAGGGGCGCCCGGCGTAAAATATGCTTAAATATATTTTAGTTTATGCAGATTTTGTATTATTTGGAGTCAATTATTTCATATTATAGTGTAAACAATCTATAGTCATTTCAAAACAAAATAAAAAATATGATTAGAGTTCTATTAGCTAGAATTGAAACCAAAACAGATTGAAACTATGTCTTCAAGTTAAGCAAAGACTGAAGTTTATCTGTGCTTAATATAGTTGGGTTGTGGAAAGTGAATTTTATGAAATACAAGCTAGTTTCCATGAAAACAATATTTTTGATAGACAAGATGTAAGCAAGGTCAGACGGTCCACAGTTTTATAATTATATAGATGTACGACTTTACTAAATTATGGGTCAAGTAGTCTATAATGAATAGAATAGGAGTGTGACCTTTGATCTAAATATTCCCAAATTAAATCAGTTCTAAGTTAGATCATGATATTTGGATCAAGTTTAGTAACAATTGGTCAAGCGATGTGAACGTTAGGCTGTACACAAACGAAACAAATTCTACTGAAAACATAACCTATATTTAATATCACTATCAAATCAGATAACATTACAATGGCATTTGATTATATATATATATATATATATATATATATATATATATATATATATATATATATAGGCAGGGTGTCCAGCATTGCCTGGTCATAAAATATGTTTAAATACATTTTGATTAATACAGATTTCGTAATTATATTGGACCCAATATATAGTAATGATTTAAAAAGTTAAAAAATGATTTGTGCGCCACCACAGAGAATCGAAACAAAAACGTTTAACTCCCGGTTTATTTTTTGCCTCTGTCGTTAATGACAGAGCTATGAAGACATGTTTGCTGCAAGGCTAAAAATTAAAACCTGGACCAATAGCTACTACGTTATGCATGTATATTTGTAATGCTGGCGTTTGACCTTCACCTGATAATCAAAATTTTTAATTTTTTTTTTTTTTTTTTTTTTTTTTTACTTTTGTACCGATTTTCCCGGGCTAAAACCCAAATATAAAGTTCCGCATGGGTTCAAATACGTAATATATGAAGTTTCATGTCTAGACAAAAAAAATTAAGAGTTTGGTAGGCAAAATATTTTAAGTATATAGGTATACATAAATATATGAAAAGATTTGTTTCCTATAAACTTTACGCATATAAATCATGTAGAATATCTGCATGAATATAATTACACATAATAATCAACGAAACATGATCATCCCATAAGAAAACCGAAAAAACTATTAGGGAATTAATTAAAATGAATGTTTAAAAGAATATGCAAATTAGCAAGATCTTTTGCTCGTAAATGCAATTCCATGACCCATATATAACAAAGCTGTATTTTCTTTTTAAATAGAAAAAAAAGAAGTGTTTTTAATATATCAATACACACAACAAAAGTTTATTCATAGATTTATAGGAGGGTACATACATACAGCTTTTTCGAGGTAACGTTTTCAAAAAGAAATCTCCATTAATTTCAGAGTGTTTTTACTTGTGGGTTACTCACCTATTTTATTAAAAAATATTTCCAGCACCTGCATTTTTATTTCTTGAATTCTTTCCATTTGTTTGAATTGAAGTAAAAAAACAGTAAAATAAAATTAGGACAGATTAAGATTCATTTCCAACAAAATAAGATATTTAATAAAAAAAAAAAAACACTGACTTATAGTTGTAGTTATAACTTAGCTATCACTTTTAGGGTTTCGGTCACTTAGAGATCTATTAATAGCCGTCGTATGTAGGTAGATTTTGCTTTTTACTTATAAGTTTGGCTAAAAAATAAATAAATATATCATTACGAAGCTAGGTGCCAAGTATTAAAAAAAAAAAAGAAATGTTAATGATTTTTGTAGATATAAAATACTTTGATGTGATCCTGTTTGTAAGGAAGTGCGAGTCAAAACTGATAAAATTGCAAAAAGAACTTTCATTTCATATGACACAGTTCTGATAATCTTTCAAACACATTTGCTTAACAAGTAACCACACCGACATTTTGCTTTCTTTTTTTTTTTCTTTCTTTTTGAAAGACTAAATAGAATCTGATAAAATTTCATTTTTTTTTTTTTTTTTTCCATTCAGAAAACAACCAGTAAAAATTACTCTACGAACCAGTATATAGTCATACCAATGTCATTTATTACTAGTATAATAAATTCTATATTTTAAAAGCAATATGAAGGAGAATATCCATTCCAAAATAAAACTTGATGAATTTGCGATTTAGGCTACGTGTTGTGTAAAATTACAAAGGAGACCAAAAAAAAAAAAAAAAAAAAAAAAAAAAAAAAAAAAAAAAAAACTTCAACTCGTATATATTTCTAACAATTTTTTCCTCCTTCTCCTGCTACATATAATTTCCCATTATAATTCTGACGTCACCCACGTCTCTAATGTGATAGTCTTCTCTAGAGTGTTTTTCTCCTTTGTATTGTCTTTTCCTTTACTGGTGACTTAATTCCGCATACATTTGCATACGTGTGTCTACATTCTGCTACAAATTTACAAAAGAAGTTTTGTGCGAACAGAAGCTCTAGAAAAAATAATTCTGAAATCGGTTGGATGAGATGGTTAAGTAACTACTCACACCAATTTCCACACAGGCCCGGAAAGAACTTGAATGCCTACTAGACACTGTCCTCGAGTGTCTAAGGTCTATCTGTACAGGGTTTTGTCAGAACAAACTGGCATGAGGATACTTTTTCCATAGAAGTAAACCCTGACCAAATATTCAAAATCACATAGTATTCACTGCCCAAATAAGATCTTCTCGCTATGGCTAACCCACATTAGCTTTTACGAGGAATGGTGCACCTTTTCCATGTGATGTTACCTCAAGTAACCGCACGACGCTGAATACTCCGCCAGACTAGATAAATTCTGGTCTTGGAATCCAGTAAGACCAGGAAACCAAAATAAACGATATACTACAAGATACGAAAATGGTTAATTGGGGAGAGGAAAACTATGTTCGCAATTTCTTAACTAACTCAGTGTTTGAGAGATAAAGAAGTTTAATGGAACATTCGAATACCTATGTATCTCATAAAGTTCAAGTGTTAGCCCCGGGTTGTGGGCCCCTTGATTTCTGAGAACTTTGAAGTAAAATAAAACAAAAATGTGATTTGAAACGAGCTTGCGGAACAGTTCCTTCACATTTCATAATGGGAATTGAAATGACATTCACTCCAGGTGTGTGTGCCAACTCCAAATGAGTTCATAGATCGGCAGCTGAGTCTTTAACATACTTTAGCGATTCCTGATTCACATGTTGAACACCAAAACCACGGACGCTAGCTACCAGCTCCATATCTGTTCTCCCTGTTCCTAAAATCTTTAATCGGATACCTCTGCACTTCTTTCAGCTGGCGAGTATGATTGGAACTACCAGCATGTGGATAAATTCTTCCTCAAGGCATGGAAGAACATAACCAAGCCAGCAAAGTCTTATTTTCAGAAGAGTACGTAATGCTGGTAGTGTTGCATCTTGAAATAGATTGCGCAGTTTAGGGTATGGTTTAAGCAACGAAAGCACGGAATAAAGTAGATATTGGAAACTGCAAGTGTGCAGATTTTTGCACAAGGGTCAAGTCTCATATGGTAGTACTGTGCACATCAGTGCTTATATGTTTAATTTTTGCAGTTTTAATCTGTCAAGACCACAATCTACTTCAGAGATGACAAGACTGAGCAAAAGTGATACATATTGCAATCACATCCTTACTTCATGCAGTAACTGTAAAGGTTGAGATAATATACTTGCTAGAGTTTTTCAACATTTTATAAGTGTAAAAGTATTCCTGTCTGGCTTCGGATCTAAGCTGTCGATCAGAGTGATGGCTCCATTCAGTCCTAGAAGACCATCTTCCGAAATATTACTTCCTAAAGGAGGAGGAGGAAGAGTTAATTTATTGTCAGTCACCCTGAACAAAGATTGCTGATAGGCCTAATCACAGAAAATTTTGAAACCATCTATTTGGGATGTCTTTAATGGATTCAGGAACCTATACCTTAAAGCAGGTGATAATAAGCAAGAATAACGTACCATTTTTACTCAAAGAGCAGAATTATCTACCGCACTATGAATTGGATTCAAAATTATAAGTATAAGTTCAAAAGTTGGGCAAAAATGAAAGTTTGAAATGATGCATCTCAAGAATATGGGTGGTTACATCGGCTAAAACGTTGCGTGCAAACAAGACGAGAATAGTAATTCGATTAATTGAAATACAAATTATCAATCTTTATTTTCAAAAAAATTCTCAAACTTGGCATCCAGACGTGCACTTCAACATCAAAAGATACTTATAAATCTTGGTTTCATTTTACTTCAAAGTAGTCAGAAATCAATCTTGGGAACGAACACTTGATCTCTCCAGGAGATTACATAGATATTCGAATATCTCAAACACTGAGTTAGTAAAGAAGTTGAGAGTATTTTCCCAATTGACCATTTACTGGATTCCAGGATAAGAATTCATCTAGTCTGGTGAAGTATCGAGCTTTATGCTGTTACTTGGAGATAATTTAACTTGGAGAAGTTGAACCATTTCTCCAAGGAGATGGTTTTTGAGTCACGAATGCTATGTGATTTTGTATGTTTAGTCAGGGTTTACTTCTAGAGAAAAGTATTCCCATGCCAGGCTGACCTAACAAGTCTTTGTACAGAGATCATAGATACTCGAGGACATTAGGCATTTAAGTTCGTTTCCATTATCATCATGCAAGCATTTATTTTTATTGATATATTAAAACACCCTTTTTTCCATTTATTTGAAAAGAAAATACAACTTTCTTATATATGGGTCATGGAACTGCATTCATCTGCAAAAGATCTAGCTAATTTGCATATTCTTTTTAACATTCATTTTAGTTTCCTATTAGTTTTTCTTTTTCTTTTTTTTCTTATAGGATGATCAAGTTTAGTTAACTATTATGTGTAATTATATTCAAGCAGATATTCCACATGATTTATACTTGTATAATATTTGCAAAAAGACGTTTATAGTAAACACAAACACACACTTGTTTGAAAAAAGTAATTTTGCCTACCAAATTCATAGAGTTTTTGGTCTACAGACGTGAAACTTCATATATAAAGTATTTGAACCCATGTTAAACTTTACATTTGGTTTAAGCCCGAGGAAAATCGGTACAAAAGTGAAAATAAAAATGAAATTTGCCAGGTGATGGTTGAATGCCTGGATTATAAATATACATGCATAACGTAGTAGCTATTGGTCCAGGTTTTAATTTTTAACCTTGCAGCAAACATGTCTTTATAGCTCAGTCATTAACGGCAGAAGAAAAAATAAATCGTAGGCTAAACGTTGTGTTTTTGATTTCTCGGTGGTTGCACACGGGGCAAACTTTTTAAGTCATTGGGTCCAACATAATATAATAAAATCTGCATTAATCAAAATATCATTCAAGCGTATTTAACGACCGGGCAATGCCAGGCGCCCTGTTAGTAAAATTATAAAATTTCAATAAATGAAATAAAAATTTGCTGCTTATGTTAATTTAATGTATAATTAAAAGGACGTTTTTTTATTGGTTAAAATTAAAAAGCCGTCTTTTGCGTTTGTATTAAGACATTTTTTGTTGTTTTGTTTTGTTTTTAGTCAATATATCGAAAAAATTATTTCAACAATTCCACAAAATTTTAAAGACAGTAATTTAAAACGGTGTCGCCATTACCAACGTTTTTTGAAAATGAAAAACTTACTTAGAAATAACTACCTTCGAACGACAAGATAACACCAAACGTAAGTGTTCATTTAATTTTACTGTATTTGAATATATCTAATTGCTTTATGTGCAATAATTTGAAAACGAAGACATGAAATAGTTTTGTTTTATTGAAATCAAAAACTAATGTTACAAAATTTTATAAATTTAATGGAAAACAAGTGAAGCATGGATGGTCCCCTATAAATGCACAGTGAACGAGGCATAAAAAAAATGACTAAGTTCAGCACCCCTGGCCCCATCCTATAATTTTTACAAAAATTTCTGAATAAAATAACTTTTACGAATGTTTCTTGGAGCCAGATTGAATTGAATACTTTAATAATAGGTCTATTGGATATTTAAGATCGAGTTTCATTTTTGCTTAGCAGAAATTCTTGGGTAACAAAAATCTTTGATATAAATCTCACCTGTTTGTTTAAATTTATGTATGTATGTATGTATGTTTGTATGTCTGCCTAAAACTTTCGACAGAGGCGACGGATTTTTAACGAGATCGGTATCATTTTGAAGCTCGATCCTTTGAATGAGAAATACCATAGCAGTCAATAAACATTAATTCCATCACCCTCAACTGGGCACTTTTCTACAATAAGGGATCGCTTTTTTTTGCCGATATTTTCGAAAGTCATCTCTTTTCAATTGATTAGCCTTAATTTAAACCTTCACCACTTCCGGTTTGGCGATGGACAATGGCAAAGACGTCATTTTTTTTTTTTATGCTCTTTTCCTCCTTTGCGGTATGGGTTTGAGCCTGCCTGCCTACTACTACTTTTTTCTTTGCTCAACACACACACCTCCAAACACCCAGGCAAGTTTATTAAAAAGAAACGAACACAAACATTCGTTTATAAGCAAGGTACATATTTTCCATTTATTTGCTGGCAAGTTAGCTCAAGACTTGGAGCACCGGCCCGTCAAATATAGTGACCAATGCCTGGGGTTTGAATCTCGAGGTTGATATGCCAGCTGTGTTTAAGCTCACTAGAAAGATGAAACACTTGTCAATGGATGAGTATTTTAATAGAACAGTGTGTGCATATATATATATATATATATATATACACACACACACACAGAGACACTGATGGTACAAATCCAATATTTTTACCGATTCCATATGAAATTCCAGATTCCAACACAATTACTGATTCTAACACAATTACTGATTCTAACACAATTACTGATTCCAACACAATTACTGATTCCAACACAATTACTGATTCCAACACAATTACTGATTCCAACACAATTACTGATTCCAACACAATTACTGATTCCAACACAATTACTGATTCTTTATAAATCTCTAAATAAAGAACTATAATTGTTATTTCCTCCACCCCCTGATTACCGTAAAAACACTTATTAAATGTGCATATGTTTTCTCAAACATACACACACTTGTGGGAGTTGATCATTAGATTTTATCTTTACTGGTAATTTAAAATATTTATTTTATGATTACTACCAGCAATGGAGGATTTTGTAAAAAAATAAAATAAAAAAAATAATTTTTTTTAAAAATCAAACAAAAATAATTAAAAGGAATCGTTTTTGGGATCGGAAAACAGGCATAAATTTTTCCAATTCCAAAACCTCCAATGTTCTGATTTTTCCCATTCCGATTAGTCATTCCAACACTAATACAATACATATATTTTTTTACCCTTATCCTTGAGTGGTCTATCGGCCTTGATAAGTGGTGACGCCTATGTAAAATATATATATATATATATATATATATATATATTTGAGATTGTTGTTCTTTAAAAGTGCTGCGTCGAAAAAAAAAAAAAAAAAAAAAAAAAAAAAAAGGACAGCTTGCCTTCGAATCCATTCTTCTGATAAGCTGCTTCAGTTTTAACCTTAGAATTTTCAAAGTTCTCACTTCAACTACCTAATTTTACAGCCTCCAGCACTGAACCAACAGATAACTGTTTATCCACTCTGCAAGTTAACAACCTACACGGATGCGAGAGAACTTCCGGGACAACAGAGTGCAGTTTTGGCAAAGTCAAGCCGACTAACAACATCCTGTTCAACTGGCAGAATTCTATGATTACCCTACAATCCGAATGACGTGGTGCAATATTTACTGAATCACATGGAAACGACATAATTTTGAAAACATTAAGAACTAAGAAAAATAATTGGATTCGGCATTAAGTAACAAAAGAAAGTATATGCAGTTGATATGTCATAAAGCCAAAACCCGTCATATTTGTTAATTGTTTTTTCTTTTCTTTTCTGTTTATGCGTCTTTCTGGGAGTGGTATAATGTAATGTTTACAGGTGCGGACTGCAGGCACTGTATGCTGGATTAGATTTCTGTCTAGGCGACTGTATCATTTTCAGTAATAACTTAAAAAATGGTATGCATGTATATATCTTTCATTCAGACAAAAGTAGACTAGCCTCTCAAACCTTGATTGTGCAACTAATCTTGGAGAAGGAAAATTAAAGTTTTTCCCTTATGCCACATCATTCCTAGTTGTCTTTCACTTCTTGCAGCTCAGTTAAAAAAAAAAAAAAAAAATGGGTAAAGTAGGAATTTTTCTACATTATCGATATCAGATTTATCATCAATCTCCATCTTCGCTGATATGGCAAATTCTTAAGGTCGGTGAGAGGTGATAACGTATGTACGTACTAGCATAAGACGCTATAGCGTGTTAGATTTATTTAAAATCAAAACAAGTAGTGTAGAGTAGTTACAGGTACAAACATCAATCTCAGTGTGCTGGATTAAAGAGCAGACTAAAACATAAGGACGTCGACACACCGGTTCTCGTTAGATCACAAAAGTTAAGCAACATTGAGCCTGGTCAGATCCAGATGGGTGACCAATTTGGGAATTCTAGGCGCTGTATGTAGGAGGCCGTCAACACCTCCCTGCAAGAGGAGCAAAAGCCTAACATCATCATCATCTACCCTAATGTGACTAGGAACCCCTTGTGAATTTCATACTCCCATGGAACTTCCTCCTTTGGGGGAAACCGGTTAAACCCACATAGGGTCAGTGCAGTTTCCATTTTTCCCTTCCAAACTCGCACCTTTGCTCATAAAATTAATCTAAGATTAGTATTAATATGTCCGTTGATGTATGTTAGAGACAACCATTGTAACCTCTTGTAATGAAGTAACGAATGAATTAGTAATGTGTCCTATTGTAATGTAGTCGTTACATGTTAACACTCGGGACCCACATGTTGTATGCAGATAGTTTAAAGATGTCGACTCACTTTTGTTTTAGTTGAAACAAACATTTATTTACAGGTACTTCCTGAATAACGCTTTGTCTTGTTCAAAAGTCTTCTTAACAAGACTGCCATGTCAAACACATGGTACTCTGTCCAGCCAGGTTTAGAACATGTTTTCCCTGCCGCTCTCGGACCATGTAATCTTTTTTCTTCCTTGCTGCAATGTCACCTCATATGCTGCTGCTGTCGCCACCGCCACACACACGGCTCTGCTCTGTTACACTATTTGTATTATTTCCTTAGGAAGTATACTCCCGTTATCTTTGGAGATAATGAATAAAAGATTCAGGAGAAATTAATCTATATGTTAAGTAAATAGCTGAGTGTTAAGTAGATTAGACGTGTAAGCCTTGATTGTGCAGAAGGAAAACTGCTTATGCCAGCAGAGTTCCTATTTACAATGCCTCCCCACGGGACAGAGTTAAACATCAGGGTCGTTTTTTAATGTGGAGAAAACAAAAATAGTCTCAGTCGTGAAGGACTTCTCCTCCACTGACAGCGAACAAGAAATTGAAGTGTAGATCTGAAGAACAGATACTACACTTTGATCTTGACCCGAAGGCCAGCTTCTACCAGCAGAGTTTCCAGTCGTCCTGGACGCCACTGAATTCAAGCAACACTGCTTCAGGAGAATAGGATTAAGGATTGCGCAATCCTTGCTTTCCTACACTGTCTGCATTGGCACCCTTACAAGGGAGGTCCATTGTTTGAAGAGACTGAACATAGATCATCACAAATTTTGATGACTAGATATGCACCTTACATGAACTTTTATTGAATTGCTCATTCGTGGTGCTGTCTCAAAAGAAGCGGAGTCCTTAGATCACTGAGGAGTGGCTATTTATTGTAGAGTAGTATTTTCGGTTGGATTCACATGTCTAATTCGTTAGCTTCTTTCGGGACACGCTATATAAACATCAAGGTTGCATTTATTTGTGGTTGGTTTTCAATAGCCTAACAGTTCAAAGTTAGGAAGTGTGATTTTATTTTTAGGCACTTGCCCGTCATATAAAGAACTGTGATACAGTGCCTATGTATTACAATTATTTATATAATAAAGTTAGTTTTGTGCATGTATTTCTATTTAAAGGATTTAGTCCTAAACTAGTTTATTGATTATGAAACTTGGACCAAAGCTGTTAGGAATAAGGGATCCACACTTATATGCAAGAGATTAAAAACAAAAAAACCTGAAATCCTTCCTCAAAATTCAGATACCTTCGATCTGTCTATAAAAAAAAAAAAAATTGAATAGATATTCGGCATCAATAATATGAGCACAACATCCCATTTGAAAATTTAAATATTTCAGATTTGCATTAAATTTAATACACTCGGTAGGGCTATGACAACAGCATATTCTTTTCCTTGTTTTGATTCTCAGATATATATCCATTGATATCTTATGTTTTTATATAGAGTGATGTGGTTCTTGGTTGATTACTTGTCTGTGTCAGATATATACTAGAGAGTCAAAACAATGAAAAGAATATGCTGTTGTCATAGCCCTAGTCATTAGACACTAATTTAGATTCCATGAATTTCAATTTCTTAAAACTTAACTTATTACCCTACACTTCATTCTAGAAAAATGTTTATGTAATTAATTTTGATTAAAGTAAGGATCCTAGAAATAACGTTTAGTAATATATCTTGATATTCATCTTTGTAAGGGGGAGGGGTATAAAAATATAAAAATGGTGCAAAGCTTATATTCAGTTTAAAATCCATTTTACATGTTAGTAGACATTAGATGATTGTATGAAATTAACTTAGAAAGTAACCCATCAGTCACGGTTAATATTTATTTCACCTCTATAGTTTATTTGGATCACATCTTTCCTTGTTTTTCCTAGGTCTTTACCTGCAAACTGAACCTGCCACCTCAACTGTTCTCCATCTAATCCAAGAACATTAATCCATTCTTTTAATGTTATACCATCAAATCTCCCGTTCTGCATACATCTCTTCACTGCTCAGATTTCCTCTAGTCTCAACAGAACTAAGCCTGTCTGTAAGTTTTAGATTACATCTATATTATATTCTCATAATTACTCTTCATGCAACACATGTCCTCAACCCTCAATAGTCACACTTCACTTTCAAACATCATTGTTTCTGTTAAAGAGGAATTAATTTTATCCATTTTGCAATTGGCATTCTTCATAATCACAATGTTTCAAGAAAACTTCATTTTCTTATTCTGTTCTAGCTGGAGACGAGGCATCCTGCCAGATGTCAGACATTTGCTCACTATCTCATATCCTAACATATTTTTAATATTTTAACTGCCACTTTAACTGCAAGTGTTTGAATCTTTCTTGCACTTGGTTAACCAGGTATATTTGCCTGGTAGTTTCTGAAATCAAATCATTTTCCATGATTCCAGTTCCTCCTATAATTACTGAACTGGTGGAGATTTCCCCAAGATTCCAGTGTCCTTTCATGTCGAACATAAAATCTTCGTATTTTATTATCTTTCCTTTCTCAGCTCTGTTTAACTCAGCATCATTGGAGACACTAACTTCTAAGGTTTCTTCTTTCTCCTTGTCTATGTCAGGTGCATTTTGAAATGAGAACCGATTTGCTGCAAAACCTTGAAAGCTTTAAAAGATAAAACTAAAGAACAGTCTGATTTTATCATCATCCGGACAGAAAACAGTGCATATAGTTCTATTAAAGTGCTAAGAAGGAGAACAGTTGCTCGCTTGTGTTTATTTAAAACAATTAAAGATCTGTGAAAAGCCGTGCCCACACCCTTCAGCTACGCGGCCACATGGTAACAGAGAAGCTTGAAGGAGATGACAAAGTCATAAGCTAGGACTTGGTGGCGACCAGAAACCAATTATCTCAACTGACCACTATCGACAACAACAGGTTACAAATAGAAGTGCGTTTTTTTTTTTTTTTTAACATTCCCAACAAATTGAATAATGCCTGCTTTCATAACGTAAATAAACTTGACAATTATCAAAGAATGAGAAAATGGGAGTGGCACCAAGAGAGGCCATTATCATCCTTGCCAATTCAGTAACACTATGCTATCAACAAATTCATTTTAAAACTTTCCATCTATAAGTGGGAAAGGGTTTCAGTTAAAATGTATACATACAACCACAATTAAACCCACATGGCTCTACATTGCGAGTGGAACAGTCGTATTTGCGAGTGATTTTTCAAAGTGGCGACTAGAAATAAACGCTTATCTTTTGGCGATTATATTTCTTTCACTGACAATTTTTTAAAGCTCACTACTGAGTGAAAAATATCTTTTTAACTGTTTTTTTTTTTAATAAAATGAACAAAGTTAAATTATT
Source organism: Euprymna scolopes (assembly GCF_053919585.1). NCBI lineage: Eukaryota > Metazoa > Mollusca > Cephalopoda > Sepiida > Sepiolidae > Euprymna > Euprymna scolopes. The sequence continues at coordinate 50,315,275 of NC_136523.1, read as the reverse complement.
TGAATAAAAGTAAGAACGATATAAACTTTTTTCATGAAGGCTGTTCAAAATAAATCCTCTGATGAATTTAGAATGTTCATACCTTGAAGTATCAACATAAAATTTGTTGTATATTTAGAATTACACTGAAAAAATATGTTAAAAAAAAAAAAAAACTTGTATATAATCATCACAGAACGGAGATGCCATGTTCCAAAAATCATGTTAGTCTGGGTAATAACTTTTCTATTTGGCTAGTAAACGAAAATATTTAGTTGTCAAAGGTCAACTATAGAGCCCTGACCCAGTATATCAGTTTTGATATATTGTTTGCAAAATATATATAAGCCAGAGTTGTGAATTCCGTAATAAAAGTCTTGACTGAATTTTAAAATAAAATGCATATGAAATACATTTGAAAGCAATATTACGAAAAATAAACAAATATTTGTTTAAAATTAATATTTCTGAATTTTATCAGAATTTTATGTTTTTTTTTTTTTCTTCTTTCCTGCTATGATGTTTAATTGAAGAGAAAAACAAAAACAGTAAAAAGTCTTTTTTAATTCAATTTTAAACCCAAACAAGGCATAGTGCCACTTTGAACTAGGGGCTTACTATCGGGGACATAAGTTGCAGGGATATTATGAAGGAAGATGAGTAGCAAGGTGTCTGTTCACATTACATTTGAACTTCTGCATGTCAGTACAGTTGGGAAAGCAGAATCCCAGAAGGGAGCTCCAAAGTCTAGCAGTTCTGGGGAAGAAACTATAGGAGTAAGGCTTTCTTACACCTAGGGATCTGTGAAGGGGTGGGATTTAGTTGCTTGTCGGGTTTGTCGGGGGTATTCACGTCAAGGGGGCACAAGTGCTTTTAGTTTGTGTGTCTGCGGTGTTATTTTGAAATGTCGGAAGAATCCGTTAACTAACGCAATATTAAAGTCAGGATTACACACGCACACACAAGCTCGTTACTATCATTCGACTGTTTGGCTCTATTGAGAGGAACTACTCTTAGATGGAAAAATGCAAGGCGAAAGATTGGAGGAAAGTGGGACGACCCAGGAAACCTGGGATGAAATCTTATCAATCAGGTGTCGGCATTTAACTATTAATGCTTTGCAGATTATGCCAAAAAGACGTTTGTGCATATCTCTGTAGCATGTAATTAACAAAAAGTAGTGCAAAAAATTAGTGTTGCGATGAGTGTTCAGAATCGGGAACCGAAACTTCTGGGGGAATCTGTATCAGAATCGGCATAAAAAAAAAAAAAGTTCCTATTTTCTTATGCCAAAAAAATTTTTTTTTGTCTTTATTTGATTTTCTTTAAAGCACAATCTTTCGCTGTTGGTAATAGAATATTTGATTTTAAACTACCAGTAAAGCTAACATCTATAATCAGACTTCTTGCTAGAATAAATAAGACTAGAAAATACTTGAATGCATTGTCTTACTGATCTCTCCAATCTAGCAATGGCAGGTAAATAGTGAGTGTGTGTATAAGAAAGGAAAAAAAGCTATCGATTATCAAGTAGTAGACTTCACTTTAACATTGAGACCAGCAGGGCTACCCGGCATTGCCCAGATCAAAGGTGTAACATTTCTATTAAAATTTTTATCTGTAACTCCCATTTTCTCTCTTCTCCCTTCCCAAACCACCTATTTCTCCTTGAAGACGAAAGCAGGCCCAATTGACCCAGAAAATGAATAATTTATTTTCTAGATTTTTATATTACTTATCCAGATGAACACCGATCAAGAATATACCAACTTTGTTGGTATTTGTTTTGTAGTTTTAGACTTCACTGGACATACCGTCAACTGCCCTTTATATAATAGACGAGATATACTGAAAGCTATAAACACAAGAGTTCAGTGCAACTTATCTCTAAGAGGAACTAAACATTGGAATACATTTTCGAGAATCATGAAGATGACTTTCTCGCTGTCAGACTGAGGTGTGGTCCTGTTTAGTCTCAGGAGCTCCTTCCTCCCAGGCCGTATCTTCGCTTTGATAAGGGTTATTTATTACTAAATAGCTTTCAGGGAAGTCCTTTAATGTAGCAGATAATCGAATGTTCTACGGACAGACAGTAAAACTGAACAACAAAACAAAAACTACTAAAGCTGCACTTAACAAGACAAAAATAAATAATCCTTGGAATATATTTCTACACATACACCCCCCCCCCCCCCCGGCAGATTGTGTATTTAAATGGCTCAGCAGAATTATTCATCCTAGTTATAATTTAGGAAAAGCATTAAATCAAAACTATTTCAAAACTTCTAGTTCATTCACACAACAAAAACTAGTAGGACCCATGAAAATTACATAGTTCTATCAGTCATCCTTTGTATATTGGCGCCATGCTTGCGAGACATATTCCAAATCCTTGTGTTTGCGATAGATTTCCATTCTGTAGATGTTCAGCACAATATTGTACCACCTTTGTTCAAATTGAAACAAACAGATCGGATTGATCTAATTTCAGAATATATATATATATTGTAGTATAGTACGTTTTGTAATATCCTCCAAGGCATTACCTCCTCCATTAGAGGGAATAGTGTAATATCTTCTGTTATGAGAATTCTAGGTATGGGCAGCATACATCAGAAAGAAATTGTTGCTATCGGCTATTTATTAGTGAATCGAATTCAACACACACATTAACAAAAATATGTGACAGGAGGGGCATATTAATAATAATAATAAGTAAAACTGGTGAAAATTCCAGCTTTATCTTTCATCTATTCATATATTGTTGCCGGGCTTACGGGAGGAGGGGGGTCTATCTCAAAAACTGTACGAGTTGGTGATATTTCTATTCTTTGAACATCAGACAAACGTAGACCCCCCACAATATTATTGCACGACTTTTTTGTCCACATTGAAACAGCTCTGATTAATGCAATTTCAGAATATATATGATTACGTGGGTCTATTTTTGAAACTCTGTAAGAGTTACACTATTCCAATTTTATGGACATCCGATACGAACTGACCCTGCGATATTATTTGCACCATCTTGAGACAGAAGAGACTTTGATCCTAACCTGAAGCCATATTTTAGAGTTTTACATTTAATACAAGATGATTTTTTTAATACTAATTTTGCATTGCAGCTTCGAACACTTGGTTTGGTTGTTTTATGGCATATCAACTCCTTTTCCATTTTATTAAATGTAGAATCCAACGATTTTGGTATAAGTTTCTATGTTTTGAGTGCTTTTTATAACTTCAATTATTTGTTCATGGTGTTTGGTTTGTTTTGTAGATGAAAATTGTTTTTGGCTTTGCTGAATATGATTCAACTTTGCAAAGAGAAAGAAATAAGCATCAATGTTTGGTCCATTTTAGGTCAGGAAGCAAATAGCTTCAGACAGCCTCACCTGGTAGCACTAGGTTCAGTAAATTGGGTGCTCACTTTTAAAAAGCAGTAGAGAGTGATAAAGTATGCAGGAACGTGAAATAGCCGTAATGTATTATATATAGATTATAAATGCGAATGGGAACAACTTGTGAATTTTATACTCCATGAAATTTCCTTAGGATGAAACCAGTTTAACACACCTAGTAGTAGTGCCGCTTCAGAATGGTACTTTGGTATATAGATTATGTTTACTTTTTGTTTTAAACCGGTCGATCTTTAGAGAGGGTAGCACAAAAGTGTTAACCTACCCCAGAGAAACAGCAACACTAGAGAAATAAGTAACGCAGCAATACAAAGCACATGTTATTGGTTAGGCCCTTTTTTTTCTTTCTTTTTTTTACATTAACACTGTCACCCATTAAAAAGATTTGTATGGACATGACATTATTTTCACTTTCCATTTTGTCTCATGCGGAGGTCAGACACTATGTGGATGAATTCTAACTCGGGTCCATTTGAATCATCTTAACATTGTTAAACAGAATCTCTATGCAACCACTAATGGCAATCAAAACATACATTTTACATAAGCATTAAAATGTCGCTACACATTCATGAGCATATTTCGATCAGTCATTTACGAGTAATTACTAGTGCTAGGATATTAGCATATTCTTTTCGTTGCTTGTTTTGACTCAAGTGTGTATCCGTTGGTATCTTATATGCTTTAATATAGAGTGATGTGGTTCTCGGTTGATTGACCGTGTCTAACTACGTCGGATATATACTAGAGAGTCAAAACAATATTCTCTTGTCATAGCCTTAGTAATTACAAGACTCTTCAGGCAAGATCGCTTATAAGCATAAAAAGTATTTCTTACCCTACTTCGGTATTGAGCACTCTTTAATTATAACCTCATTAAAATTTCATTAGTTGCTTCACCTTTAGAATATATTTTTATGGTGATTAATGCTTAATCGCCATATATATTTTATAACTTACTACCTAGCTCTACCTATTTATTGAGCACTGTTGAAGTAAATACTTAAGTTTACGCATAAATTTATACTTTTCTATATTAATTTATGTGATTTAATGAAGTAGTTATTGAGATATACACACACACACACACACACACACGAGAGAGAGAAAGATATTTAAAAACTTACTTTAACATATATCTCAACCTCTGCACTGTTTGGCCTTCTTTGAATTACTTTTATATACACACTAAACAATGCTTGAAGCAAACTACATTAACCTATTATTTTTTTAATGTTTGCAGTATTCACTTGTATATAGTATGGCTGAAACTTGTGTTTGAGTATTACAATCAACTGAACTTTGAATATTTTTTTAATTATTAAATATATGCAGAACGAAACACGATTAAAAAAAAAAAAAAAACTCACCTGAAAACACTCAGACCTACACTGGCTGAAGCATTGGGAAAATAACAAATATGGGAATAGTATTACTATTTAGATTCTTCGGACTACTACTCTTATCTTGAGTTGTATTTTTACATTTCAGTCGGTGTAAACCTCCAACCTTTTTCAGATGTAATCTTTCTAAGTTTGCAGGGAATTTCAAACAGAACCCTTTATTTACTTCATGGGGGTAGCATGCTTCCGTTCCGTCAGCTATGACTGGATAGAATACCTAAATAATTTACAACTATATTTTGAGTTTGACTACACCTTAAACCTCCAGAAAAGTGTCAATTATGAATTAATTCTTGTCAAGTACTTTATCTACTATGCCATGGGTCCCGAAGAAGGGCAGAAGTTACATGGACGGAAACGTTCTGAAAATAACATTTAAGAGTTATCAAGAATTCAGAAACGCAATGGTAGTAATGGAACGGAATGTCAGATTACACGATGAAGATGAAGATTTTGTAGTTTTCAGGCTACAATTCTCATTTTGGTTATTCCTATTTACTTGCCTGTCGACAAAAGCAGAGTTCGGCAGCTTTTCTTTATGTGGAAAATCTAGCCATTTAAAAAAAAGTCAAATGTATCTGGCTTTCAGGCTAAGATCCAAGTGTAGTATTTGTTTTGATGTCACACTCAATTTGTACTTGGTCAATGTAGAGGAAACCCTTCTATACTAAAGCAATTTTCATTTCTGCATACTGCAAGAGTGCCCCTTCTTTTGAAAGGGGGGGTTTCCCTTAGATTAAAAACGCCCTTGTGTTACATTTTGCTCTCATGAGGAAAGAAATACAAAAAAGAAAACAATTTTTTTTTTTTAAATTCAAGCCTAAAATTAATTCTACTTCGTTGACCAAAGACAAAAGGATAAAGTATAGAATTTTTAGCGATCCTAACTAAAAGATCGAGGAATTCTATTCTAATTTTAGTCATGTCATATTTTGACCGATATAACCGAATTTTCCTCATGTCTTTGAACTCGGTAATATCTTTAAAAAAAAATTTAAAAAAATAAAAAAAATAAAAATAAAAAGGCCAGAAGTCACATTGACCGAAACATTGCAAAAATAACCAATGTAAGAATAATGGCCCAAATAATAAAAACTAATTGTTAGATTGTGTTCGCTGATAATTGTGATTTTTATAGCCAATTTAATGCAGAAATCCAAAATGGCAGCTGATTCAAGATTAATTTTCTAGAGAATGCAAAAAAAAAATCTGGGTTTTTAAATAAGTTTTAAGGCTGTTTTATTTACATTACTTATAATAAAAAGGTAATACAAACATACAGCAGATAAAATTTCTTTTGGAACTTGTTATATATATATATATATATATATATATATATATATATATATATAAAGCTGAATGTGTGCGTGTCTGGTTACGAATAGGCTCCTATATGGTTGACTATTTTAAAAAACTGATTACATATAATGATAGATGTATCGAGGATCAGGAATGGGTATGTTTGATCTGGCAGAACGGTGGTTTATAAAAATTGTGGGGTCTGCGTTCGACCCTGTACTCCATGGAAATATGGCACAAATTTTAACAAAGACTTTTCATATCTATTTGCTTAAGTATACTTCGTTTGAAGAAATATGGTATATTAAAATTATTGGGTGTTCGTTCGCGCCTGACCTCCATAGAATGTAAATATGTCACAAAGTTCAACAAGGTTTTTTAAAAGGGGCGAGAGTCCACAATAACACCTTAACTTTAATCTTAAATTACGTTAGCTTTTATTTATTTTTTTTGAGTTGAATCATATCGTGTCGAATAAATTCACCTCATAAATTCACGTTCTTATTAAAGTGGAAAAAAAAAAAAAAAAAAAAAAAACAGGCGGAACTTTCGACAATTCTTGACACAAATTTTGCATAACTTTTTTCCTTTTCCACTTGCACATGATACTCTTTAGAAAATAGATAAATAATAAAAAATAAGAACGTTACTTGTTATCGTGTCAAAAGAAGGAAAAAATCCTGCTCACGTGATTACGTGTCTTTTTAAAAACATTTACATAACCTTATTTTTATTTATTTATATATCTGTTTAAGCTTTTCTTTTTTTGTCAGTATACTAGAAGGAATTCAGTTGATTACAACCCTTTCTGCGTGTTCGTTACATTACAATAGTACAATCCAGAATCCGACAGCGCAATACTACACCGTTCAATACTGTAAAACTGAAACGAAGCTGTTCTGCTTGAAAAGGCCGCCATTTTCTCCTTATTCGTATCGATTCTTTGCTTCAAAAAACTAAAGTAATTACGTGTTTACTTTTTTAATATCCCATTTCGCTGTTTCGGATTATTTTACTAAAGTAAGTAAAGCTTCATTATTTTTAAAAACTGTTTTTGTTTCTTTGTTTTTCGATATTTCGATAATATTTAGGAAGAGTGTTTAGCAGAAAAGCCAACAAACTACCCAAAAAAATAAATATACAAGAAAGAAATGTTACCATAGTCAATAAAAGTTCAGTTAATGTTTTTTTTGTTTTTTTTTAAGTTTTTAATGCTCTTTACTTGAAATAATTGCAGTGACTTGAAATTAAAACGAAATTTGAGGTGATAACTACTTAAATGAATTTTTATAAGCTACACGTCATAATCGAATATTCCTCAAGCACAAAATAACGGAAAACATTAAAATATGTTTATAAATATTCCTTACGTTGACGGAACTCTCTAAAATTGTTAACACAGAATGCTTAGGTGCTCCTCCTTCAAATTGAAAATGGGGCTCTCCATTTCAAAGTCCTTGCCATTTTGATGTTTTCTTTAAACGGGTTCGTGAATTAAAAAAAAAAAAAATTTTTTTTTTTTTTTTACAAGCTACTTAAAAATACAAATCAATGAACTTTTCTACTATAAAAGAAACTTTCATTGACTATGGTAACATTTATTTCGTGTAACATTTTCTCTTTGTAAGGAAACATTTTGTTGGTCACTCTTGGCTACGAATGGAAACAAAATATTTTCACAAAAATTATCTTTAGTTTCATATTTTGCTTCGGATAAAATTTTTGAGTATCAAAACCTATCTCTTTACAATCCCCTCCTTTTCATAACCTATCATACTTTCATCAATCACAGTCCATTTTCTGTAGGCTGTTTTTGAACCCAGTCAACGACGGGTACTGCTGTTATATATATATATATATATATATATATATACTATGTACAGACTATTTTTGGTTTTAATATGGATATTTTTATCATAAATAATTTCTTTTAGAACTGCATCATATACATATGCACACACAGTTTAAAATATATAGAAATATGCAAAAAACCTACATACTTTTTTATATGGATGCTTGGAATATTGTAATCTTTATTAAAACAAAAACAAATGTTTTTATAAAACTAAATATTCATAAAATATGTAAGGCCTCCCATGAGTAAATAAGATATTGTTTTTGTTTTGTTTTTTAAAATCTATGCTTCTAGGTCAAGTCACAAATATACAGCATAATCACGTTGACACACCGATTCCTGTCAGATCACCGAAATTAAGAAACGTTGAGTCTGGTCATTACTAAAGTGAGTGACCAATTAGGGTTTCCAGGTGCTGTATGTAGGAAAACTTAGACACCTCCCTGCAAGAGGAGCAAAAACCTAATACGGTCATCTCCCCTAACAGGGATATATATGTGACTGGGGACCACTTGTGAATTTCATACTCCCATAACACTTCCTCCTTTGAAGGAAGCATGTTAAACTCAAATAGAGTTAGTGTCGTTTCACACACATAAATCACAAATAGGACAGTCCCATTGAGAAAAATCATTTTAATTTCACCGGGAAGATCATCTTTGAATGCTATCATACTTTCTGTAATGCCAAACCAATTTCTGCCTTCAGTATATACATTGTTGCATTTGATATTACAAGACTTCCCATTCTCCCTCACCACTACGAGAAAAAAAAATGGCTTTTTGTTGCAATGATTTATTAGAATTGGGAATGTGAGAGAAAAAAAAAAAAAATCAAAACTTTCAGGTGTACTGAAATCGGTAAAAGTCAATTTAGTTTGGTTCATATTCTGTAGGAGCACCTACAAAACACATTCATCAGAAATCACTATCCCTCTGCTTTCAACCTCCTTTTTCATTTTTCCAAGTTTTTTTTTTCTTTATTTGTAATACTATCTCCAGTGTAAACACCTTGTTTTTCTGGTCTAGCGTATATTCAATACAAAAAAAAATCAATTTACGTATGTTTTTCTGTATACAGTGTTTGGTTATCAGTAATTTTCATCTTAAAAATATTTGGGTTTCGTTTTGCTGAGCAACGTTCGTGCATGTTCTTCACAAGAGAAAAAAATGTAGATTTCAGAAAATTATCTAACCAAAATAATTTTGGAAACTATACCATCTTAAAATAAAAAGTAACTTTGTATTCGTCAATCTAAAATTATTTTAAAAAGATGCATATTTTTTTTTTTTAATTTTCAATCAAGTAAATTATTAATGAAGTAAAGACAATCCTAGGCAGTGCCATATAGAGACAGCTAGTACAACAAAATCCTCTATTGGAATATTTTTACCAATTACATGTAATTTCTAATCAACTTTTTCTTAAAAAAGAATCTAAATCTCTTGGTATGCATGTATGTTTATTATTGTATTGCAGGAAATTGAATAAGATTATTTAGGTCATTACCAGATGGTTTCATGGAAGTTAACACTTGAAAAACACTTTATACCAGACTAATCTGTATTAATTCAATTATTCTAATTAGATCAATAAATTTGTCTGGTGTAGACATACGTGTATACTTTATGGCTGCAACCCGCGTTTGAGTATTGCCATCAACCGAATGAAAAAAATTAATAAATTTCAGTACTTGTGCAGAATATGGACCATGCTGAGATATTTAGAAATCTATGGACGTGCTTTTTATTCATTCTGCACTTTCACAATTTAACAAACAAGAGACACCATACACATTGAATTTAACTTGAAAATCTATAAATATAAAAGCGAAAATGTATGTATGTGTGTTCGCTTTTTCTGTGTGTCTACAAAAGGCTTTTTTTCAGAGAAGCGGTCGCTCGCTTCACAACTTTTTAAAACTTTTTATATCACATAAATCGTAATATCTCACAGTTAACAATGAAGCTCACCTGTCTATTTAATTTGCTCGATTTTGGGAAGATAAATATTCAAGATTTGTCGCTTGCCGCATGTGGGTTAGTCTTGGGGGGGGGGGATAAGCGTTCAGCAGTAAATGAAATCCCGCAGTCAAACTTGACCTCATTAACTCATTAAAACGGGCACCTGCTAAATCCAAGTAATTAAATAAATTCAAACGTGTTTCCGTTAGCATGTCGCGGTGGGGCAATCGTTAACGTCGCATGTTTTTTGCTTTTCACACTTTAATTTACAACTTTGCCTCAAGGGTTCGAGTTCGATACTCATACTTTTTTAAACCCCCCCCCCACCCACCCCCGGAGTTTCCACACAAACACACACACCTCTAAACACCCGGGCAACACCGGGTACCCCTACCTAGTCGTATCTAAAAGGATAGCACAGTCCATATTCAACATAAGAACTGCTGTTGGGATGATTAATTGCAATTGAAAAAAAAATCTTAACTTTTTGGGGTATCTGAATCTGGAATATTTGTACATATTTTCCAATGCCAAAAACGATTCTTTTAATCGTCTTATTTGATTTTGTTTAAAAACAGCATCTACTGTTGGTACTAATGCTAAAATAAATATTTATTGATCTCAAACTACCATTAAAACTAAAACCTAGAAATCATCCCCACAAGTGTATTTTTACACCTGAGAAAATATACGCACATTTAACAAGGGTTTTTACGGTAAGCAGGAAAAATGGAAAAAAAATCTAGTTAAATATTTAAAGATATATAAAGAACCGGAATCACAATCAAAAGTATGGAATCTGTAAAAATATTGGAATCGTCACAACACTAATAAGTTCCAATTTTTTTTTTTTTTTGTTTTTGTACGAAATATCTGTAGTCATGTCAATAACTGTCATAGCTAGCACAAATACCACACAAAGACCACACAAAGACCACACAAAGACTTCTCCAAATGATTGATTTTTCTGATGGATCTTCATCTAAGGTTTGAGGCCTTCAACTCGAGATATTTTTTCACATACTCTGCACATGGAAACCGCATTCATTGATAAAATTCAAAAGCATCCAATACCTCTTTCATCAGATTATTGCGATAAACTCTTCAACATTCATTACCATTTGAATCAGTTTGAGACATCTGATTTAGACAGTTACTATTTACTTTGTCTACTCACGAGAACAAAGTTACGCATAAGGTTGGTTATTTGTGGAGGGGGGAGGGTTAAGCTCAAAAGAGCACTCTAGATTGGAACAATAAAGAGCAACTCAATGCTTTCTCACTATCCAAACACAGAACAGCATCAGAGCAGACTCTACACTGTTCTGAGCCAGAAAGTCAAGAGAAATTGACTTGCTACCGGAGTTTTCCCGGAAAATCTATTCTATTACTTTCTTTTTTTACTCATTATGTTTAATCTTTGTACAAAATTTTCAAAAATTCCAAGGCGTAAATTATTGAGAAAAGTGCGGACAAACGGACAAGGGTGAATTTACAGGTCCACCCTCCTTTTGTTGGGGGGACCAAAAAAAAAAAAAAAAAAAATTCAGCTTCTATAATTATAATGCAGCTATGGTGCCTATACTCTTCTCATGCTGGTCATGAAGTGATCGACAATAAACAGGCGTACGCCAAAAATCGGACAATATCCAGATCTAATTTATACTGTACTATCATTTTTGGTACTTCAGTATTTAGTTGTGAAAGACTTTACCCTGGCCTTCAGACTAAAATCAGAGTATATGAATAATAACTCCCAACAAATTTTGGGTTATCTTAAATAGGACAGTCTGTTAAGTAAATGTGGTATTGTGGCAACATGATTCCAGTACAGAGTAGGATGGATATTTCCATAACTTTAGAGTAAGGATAACCAATGCTGTGCATTTTCCTCAGATTTTGGATGACCTTGAGCCTAATTTGTTCTAAAAATTAAATTTTTTCCTTTTCATATTTTCTGCAAATAAATTTAAAATCTATAAGTTCTATTTCCTGTCTAAAAAAAATAAATCTTAACTTGAGGGGAAAATCCCCCCCCCCCCGAGTGCCATCCAGAGTTTTTTTTTTTTTTTAAGGAGAGCTAAATAAGCCCCAACACATTTGACCTTTTTTGGCTAGAAATAAAAAGCAGTATTTGTTCTGGTGCTACAGCATTCTTTTCAATCAAAAAGGAAAAATCCTAAATTGCAGTAATTTTTATTTTTGTCCGAAACCAGAGTGCCCCTTTTTGAGGAACTTGATTTTCCCACATTTAAAGCCGACCTTGTGCCCAACTTTGTTCTCGTGAAGAGGCAAGTAAATAGGAACTCCTTACATGAATAGAATTTTTAAATGAGGATTTGCAAGGAACAGACCGACAGAGATGTCTACCCATAGTTGAAAATTTTTCCTTTGATTTCACCACAAGCAATTACTCAATAAATATTTCTGGATCAATCCATTCTGCGGTAACCATGTTTATCTGCCACGTTACCACGGCCACCAAAACTTACTGACAGGTTCTTTTGTTAACACTATTACAAAACAAATCTATTAATCAAATCGAAATAACTTCACGATTTTCTCGTTTCAACGTAACGTTGATAATTACATGGAATCAGTTTTATTTATTATTAGCAAGAAGACCCGATGTTGTCAGGGAATGGATGAGGATCAATAAATGTTTTACCCTTCGATATTTTGTCATCGAAATCATTAAAATCGCATATTTTTCCATCCCCCCGCAGTAATTTAATTCACATTGCACTGTAAAGAACCTGTTGATTTTATCAAATTTTTATATAATGGCTTCAATTAAAGTTTAAAATGTGAACGTCAAGTATCATAGTTCAATTTTGCTCTAAAACAGAAACATTCATTTCGAACGTGCCCGTCATTTCAAGAGAACCTACTATTGATTTTATATGCCGAACCTTTCTGCTTGTGCGGTAATAAAACTTCAAATGCATTTGTGATGCAAGTCTGTATAAGGAGTCAATTTTAGTAAAAAATCGCCCTCCTGCTTTTATCAGATTTTTTCGATTATCGATACTTATCAAAGACATTTCGATACAAAACTTATCCAAAAACACTGCCAGGAACAAAGTACATTTGTGTGACATTTTCAAAAAGTGTTTTTTCTTTTTTAAATTAATCCAGCCATTTAGGAGTCCATAAAGAACGAAGTTCCTTTTATGTAATAGTATAGAGATTAAATAAAAAAAAAAAATAAAAAAATTACTTTTACGTAGACTAAAATTAACACGTTCCTGTATTTAGACGAGGATCAATAATTAGTATTGTGTTTATAATTCAGACATCTTGGTTTATTCACATGTTTCGGTCGATGTAACCTCCGCCTTTTTTCTGTCGAACTTAGAAATGTGCACAGAATTTTAATTAAAAACAAAAGCCCAAACTTTTCATAAACTCCAATTTCTACATTTTAAAAAACAGACTCAGCAGGGATCTACGGATAAATTTTATCTTTAGTTGACCTTTCACAACTAAATATTTTATTTTACTAGCCAAATAATTAAAAAAAAAAAGTTACTAAGTAAACCCACTCAATTTTTGGAATATGACATCTTCATTCCATGACGAGTACTTACATCATAAAAACTTAGTATTTTTTTTTTTTTTTTTTTTTTGTTAAATAAGTGTAATTCTAAATAAGCACCAAATTTTATGTTGACATTTGAAAATATAAACAGTCAAATTTCTTCAGATGTTTAAGACATTTCGTTTTGAAAAAATAGTATATTTAAATTTGCGTTTACATTTAGGCACAGGCAGGAGAAATTGTTTACAGTGGTTGTAGATAGACGAATGCTTGTTTTGAATATTGTGGGGTGGTGGCATTCATTCAGTTGAACACTTGTTATAAAAATAACAGAGATAGACTCTCATCCCCTTTTATGACAAGGAAGAGAAAAGGATATCACTAACTAGATTTCGAAGCCGGTTTTGAACCATGTCAAAGCAGGAAAGGTTGCTTTGAGCAGCTCCTCCCCAGAATAAAGGATTAGGTTATGATCAAGAATTCTTTCAACTGTTAAAAGAAATGATAACTAATTGTTACTTATTGGCTTGTGACTAATTGGGTCCCAACCATTATACCACTATTCTTTGATTTCATTCAAAAATGTATAACCTGTTTGAATGCCTATGGGCATCTATTCTCAAGTAAGGCCTCTGTACAGGGATACGTCAGGACAACCTGACACAATTATACTTTCTCTGCAAGTAAAATTAAATATTCAAAATAACAGTATTCGAAACTAATCAGTCAGGATGGTTACAGCATCATGGCTTATGAGGAATTGTGCATATTTTCCAAATAATGTTATCTATATATATATATCTATAAAAGTGAAAGTGTGTGTGTGTGTGTGTGTGTGTGTGTGTGCGCATTTCACTAATAAACTAGTTTCAATTTTCAGTCTTACAGATTCGAGATTGACATAATGGGTATTGAGATTTGGGAAAATCTTTTTAATCAGTTTTCGGCCAGAAATTTAGCTGTCAAGGGGTTAAAGTTCAATGATTTAACCTTTGAAAACACTAACAAACTCCTCCGCCAATTTCGGGTCTAAACATCTGTCATTTTAGATGTAAGTTACCTGGACAGGAGTTAAACATTTTAATTAATATATATATATATATATATATATATATATATATATATATGCACACATACATATGTACATTAAGTTATGACCAGTACATAGGGCCCGAGCAAAGCTGGGATGAACTGCTAGTATCTAATAAAAGCACTGAACAATTCCTTTGAAACGGGCAAAAAAAAAAAAAAAAAAAAAGTTTCACAAGCATCTGAAGGTATGCATGCATTTAACCCCACCCCCAAATGAAACCAGTTTATCTTTGTATGGTTAAAGTAGTTTATTGCCAAGAGATCACACCTGCTTCACTTGCTTTTGATAATTTTTTTTTTTACTCCTCTAGTTTACATATCGACATCTTGCAGGTTACATGAACAGCCAGAGATGCAGAAGCTATTAGCCAGTCAGCTTCCAGAAAATAAGTTTTCAATGAAAACGAAATGTACTAATCAAATTAAAACCCAAAAAAATTTTCAGCACACTATATCAACGCGAAATTCTCCATATTAAAAATGACTTTATATGAAAGGCTGCGTTTTGAATTGTCTTGCAAAGTCTTTGTTTCAACATCTTTCAACTGCTTATCAGTCGTTGGAATATGTCGGTGTGAAATTGAAGATTAGATTATAAACTGGATAAGTGCTAATTTCTTTGATCTATATGTTATATAGATTTATGAATAAAAATTCTAATCGATAAATGTTATGGAGATTTATGAAAGTTAAAAAAAAAAAAAAAAAAAAAAAAATTCTTAACCAGCAATTATTTTCTTCAGTAAATATCTCAACGGATATTATATCTATAAATCTCTTAATTTATCTGAAATTCACGTTTTTGTAAATATTAGTGCTCAGACGATAAATCAGAAGCGGGAATCGTAAAATCAGAACTGTTGAGGATCAGTAAAATCTGTCAAGTTTCCAATGAACAAGAAAAAAAATGTTTGGTTTGTTTATGTTAAAAAGTTTACATTGTTGGTATTAATGATAAAATGAGCTAAAAATCTAGATATTTGCTCCCACCCTTCAATGTATTTTCAGTTTCTAAAAATATTAATTATAATTTAAAAAATAATTTACAAAACTAAACATTTAAAAGATTTTTTAAAAATTTGGAATTTGTAATTTAAAACAGAATCTAATTACTTCAGAATTGTCACATCATTATTGGATGAATCTATTACATTAAAGTGATTGCATCAGTTTGTTTTCCTAACGCGAAATACATGCTAAAATATACTTTAGTTCTGAGATTGAGTAATGTTTGAAAAACTTGTTTAGGCACCAGTCTGTCTCTAAGCTATCCACATATTTTCCACTGTTGCGTTCACTATATTGATTGAAACAATATTGTAGAAAGAAATAAAATACTATATAAAAATAGTATGTAATACAAAAGCCCCACTTAATTTCTCTGAAACTACTGAGCTGATCTGTCTAAAATTTTGTATGAACCTTTGTTATAAGACTCAGCTAATTAAGTATTATCGTATCCATTTGATACAGTCAGGGATTGAAAGGAATTAATATTTAATGCAAAACTGAACACAAATTTAATCATATTCAACCATCAATAAAGCACTCATTCTTAGTAAACAGGCTACACCTTTTGACAGTTTTTCACTCGCTAAAAAGTCAGATGTATGTGTGTCTATAAAGGATAGATCAATTTTTGTAGGAAATCTTAAGCAAGCTCAATTTGTAGCAGAGCAAGAATAGAAGTTAATAGAAATAAGCAACCAAAAATTTAGACATTTCATTAATCTATAATATAAATCTCATTTGTATCTATGCATAAAACTTGACAGAGGCGACGGATTTTCACCAGATCGATATTGTTTTGAAGCTCGGTCCTTTGGACAACAAATATCAAAAAAATTGGCCAAACATTCATTCCTTCACCCTCAACTGTGCACTTTTCTACAGAGAGGGGTCGCTTTTTTTTCGCCGATATTGTTGACTAGCCCGAATTTAAACCTTTGGACACATTCTGTGTGTTTGGACTTAACCTTGATCCAAACTTTCTTAGTTCTTAATTTATCGATATCTCTTCAATTCCTGTTCAATTTGCGATCAGTTAAATTTGATACTTACTAATTTTTCTAATTATTAATTAGTTCCGTTTCAAATGGCCCCAATGCTTGCATGTATGTGTGCATGCGTACGTGTAAGAGTTTCCGGCATGAGATCCATAGTTTTTCAGTAAAGAAACAAAAAAATGATACAATCAATTTTTTTCATAAACTGCGTCAAATTATTTTCAGAGTAAAACCAGTGGCAAAGTGGTGTATATAACTAACGCACATAAAACGAAAACAAAGCCAGACAGAGTCTCGTAACCATGACCAGACCATCGAGGTGTGTCTGTATAGTTCTCGTACGGCTAAGTCAGGAAGTCGATTTTCATGCATCATAAATCTAGAAGTCAGGTTAATAAATAGGATAAAATATCAGTTTGTCGACGTCTATAAAAACAAAATAAATTAATTTTCACTGACGCATTTATTTGTCATATTCTAAAAATCACGTGGGTTTGGCTAGTAAGTTTTCTATTCGGCTTGTAAACGAAAATGTTTGGTTGACAAAGGTCAACTAAAGATAAATTTGTCCGAAGAGCCCTGCATAACTACACAAAATGGTTCTTGTCCAGATTCCTTCCCATATTAAAAAAAAAAAAAAAATCTGGATAATGTACATGCTCGTGACGAAACATTTAAAAAAAATTTTTTTAATCACATAAATAAAGTAGTTTTGGAAACGGGAAACCCAGATTTTACGAGCATCTGAGAAGTGACCGTCTCACGCACCAATTAAAAGTAAAATTGCAAAATACAAGAGATAATTCGACAGTTCATACTTAAATTTGTGTTGTAGTGCCTACGAATTTCCATCAATAGCTTAAAAATGATTTTTTAATAAAAAATAAAACCTAATCAAATTACGTTATTTTTGGAATCTGATATTTTCGTTTCGTCACAGGTACGTACACCAAATTTTTCTTCGTTTTAAATATAGAAGGAATCCTGGAAAAGCACCCACAAAATAAATGGTATAACATTTAACTTTTGGATTAATGTTAAAAATTGAAAATTTAACTTCACTTTAATCAGCCATAATTTGCAATTTATTGATTCATCTACGAAGTTTCTGCGTATCACTCTCACCCCTATCATTAGATGCTTGACCTTTCCCTGACGTGAACCGTAGCAAATTAATATCACTTTCATGTATCCTGACTTAAGCAACGTCCAGCCAGGTTAGTACTAAAATGAGTGACCATTTAGAAATACCAGGTGCTGTGTGTGCTCTTTGCTTATATTCAGTGTTTAGTCATCCTTGAGTTATCCTTGGCACTGGAATCATGCAGTGCCGATTCAGAAGTGGTTGGTGATTGCGCAACCCTTGCTTCACAATTACATGTGCAGCTATTCTTACAGAAGGTATCCATTTTTTATTCAAACTGACTGAAGGCCATGACCTCTCTTTCTCTTCTCGTATTTCATGTGATGTCTATTACTCTCGCTTAGGTTACCCTCTTTCTGCTTATTATCGAAAGGTAGTAAAACTATAACTCGAGATAGGAAGAGTCCATTATTTACATTCCGGGGAGGGGGGGGTCAAAGTTACCTCGCTGCATTCGCACAGATTTCAAATTATATTGATGTCAAATAACGCCTATAAACTGCAGAACTTATCAATACTTTACATCCTAGCAAGAGAAAAAACAATCGTATGACGGGACAAATGGATAACCGATCTAATTTTCGATTCCTTTAACTGTTCCTAATTTTTGCAAACATGGATTTTAATGTCTCTGAAATCGTTACTATTGGCGCCATAAGTTTTCAAGCAAATAAAAGTTTGATAAGTTCAAAACTATTTACTTAATCATTCCTGAACTATTTAAATTTTAAAAATAAGTTACGCTTTAAAAATGACCATAGACATAGATTCTGAACAATTTGTCATTTCGTTTAATCAATTGTTGACCTCACTTTCTGACTGAAATGACTACTTCGTTCACTGTTCCAGAATCAATATTTCCGATAACTTTGAAAGATTATAACTTGCATCCATTTTTTTTTTTTTTTTTAAATCGCGAATTTATCACAAATGTAAACCAAACTACTTTTCAATTAATTTCTTAACACTTCTTTTAAAATAATTTCTATGTTTATAAAAATGATTAGCTACAGCAGCGATACATTTTTTTTTTTTTTTAACCATCAAGTTGTTCGGGAATAATGGCCAAACTGCCAATAATTTTGCTGACTAAAATAGAACGTAACTATTGTACAAATTAAACAATGTTCCAGCATATAAAACCAACATTGCGTACATGTGAAAGTCCAAAAGGAAAACCGGCAAGAAAATATAGTTGCCATCTTTATAAGCACGTCAGTAAAGGCTAAGGTATAATGATAACTGTAGTTCATAACATACAGCTTTAACTAGATAACTATTCATTGAAAATAACAACTTAGGTAGTGCCCCTCCCCCCGGACTTTCAAATGTACAATGAAACTTATATGAAACATGGTTAAAGTAAGACAAATACATCGTGGTAAATATAGAGATCGCCGAAAATAAAAAAAATTTTAAAAATCGAAATCTTATTGCAATTCTCAACTGGAGACGTGTGTGAACTAGGAATCTCTTGCCTAATATTGAAGAAAGAGCGTGTCTTTCACATTCCATGAGCAATATACAATACCAAACGACCCTGGTGTCTAACTCTGTCTCGTGGGGAGGCATAGTAAATAGGTACAATACCAGTAAGACATCCTTTTGTAAAAAAAAAAAAAAAAAAAAAAAAAGAAATCTCGATTATTCTAACATATCTATACATTTCAAACTTTTTTTTTTTTTACGTAATCTTCTCTATATAAATAAAATGAACTCATTTTTTCCCCGTCTGATTTTGACATTAATAGGATTAAAAATCAAGATATTTCATGCAAATATAATATGCACAAACGGCAGAACAATATCTGAGGTGTGTTATAGGCTTATTATTTCTCAAATTCCTCGATAATCTTAGATTTCTATACTTTTTCTGCTGAGAAGTCACGGCCAAAATCGGTTAAGATCAATGGAAGTGGTAAAATATTTTCTCTCTGATAAATTCCTCCTCCCCCTGCCACCACTTAACACCGTTTGGGGATCGTTCACAAGGAACAGTTGAGAAGAGAACACCGGTTTGGCTTCGTAGTTCTTTCATGTGAAGTTATTTAAAATCACTAAACTAAGCTGCAGTTCTGTGGCGTAGTGGTTAGCGTGCTGGACAATTTACATTATATTTTCACGTTCGCGCCAACCTACCGTAGTCGTTTTTTTTGTTTTTTTTTGTTTTTTTTCCTAAACAACTGGAATGGACTTTTCTTGGTGGCCGAACTGTTAACGTGGCAGATGTTTTTTTTTGTTTTGTTTTTTCACACTTTATTTTCCTACTTTTACTCATGACTCCGGGTTTGATCCTTCCTACTTACCTACCATAACATTTTTTAAACCCCCCCCCCCCGTCCCGGAAACAAACACTCGGGCAACGCCGGGTACCCCCGCTAGTACTAAATAGATTTGAAACTAAAATATTTTTTATGTAAAAAAAAAAAAATTCAATCGCTACACGCAATTTTTTTTTTTTTTTTTTTTTAAATCACATTCTGTTTCAATCGGCAATCTCAACATTCAAGATGTTTGGGGGATAACACCAACACTCGTTCCGGTTTAAAACTATAGGTGACTAAAATAGGAATTACTTCAATTTATTTAAGTACCGTCAAAACTTTTAGGAGCTATCGTTAAAGATGAACGATACAAACGGAGATTTTGGGAATTTTTTTTATCCAATATTGGCGAAAGAGTCCGAGACTGTTTTCTAAATAGAAATGGGAAAGTGTAATTGAATAGGTTGCCCAGTAAAATATCAGTAAACTGCTGCTTTTGGAGGGGGGGGGGGGAATGGCCACTCAGCGGTTATCTATAAATTTCAAAATCGCATACCAGTACAAAGGATACGATCGTTACCCAACTTGATTTTTAGGCATTCGGGTTATTATCAGAGTAAAGCTAGAAATCTGTTTGAGTTCCAGGAAGCTACTGTTTCAGGCATCACTTCCTTGTTTGGAGGAGAGGGATTATCTTGCAGGTTAACAAAAGCAGATCGATACAATCACGGCAATTTCTGCGCCAATTAGGAATGGTTTTTTTTTTGGGGGGGGGGGGTTCAAAGTGACCCCACTATAAACTGACCTTATGTCTAACTTTACTTCAGTGGAAGCCTAAAACTTGCCTCAATCCAAAACGTCTTTTTTTTTCGGTGGGATTAGAGATTGATTTTCCCCGACAGTGAGAACTGACTTTGACCTATTTACCTTCCCATACGAGCAGTTAGACACAAGGTAGGTTTTTAAAAACGTCGAGGGGGGGGGGATAAATTGCTTAAGTCTAGAAGGATTTTTTCTTAGACAAAAAGTGTAATATCAGAACAGACGCAACACTTCTAGCCCAAACTTTGCAATTAAATATGAATTAAAAATGTCTGCTCTTGGAATTCACTAAAAAACTTGGAGTTAAATATTTTAAAGGAAGATTCAATCGAAATAAATTGCCACGAAATAGCATCGTCCTCTCACCAAATATTTATATTTTGGTGTGCTATATATGAGATATTCTATGGATTGTTTTGAGTAAGGTTTTTAAATATTCTTAAATTATCCCTATTTGTCTCCCCCATGAGAGTCAAGTTTAGCAAGTTTTTTTTTGTTTTTTTTTTAAATAAAAAATAAAAAAAAAAGGAGTGAGAGTGGAAGGCACTGTAAATTAATGGTTTTAACCCCGAGTTAGTCACCTAGGTGTTCCGAACATGGTTAATCCCTTTGGGCATTTATAAACATTTTTGTATTGGAGTGTATAGTGTTCCTATTTACAATGCCTCCCCACGGGACAGAGTTAGACACCAGGGTCGTTTTTTAACGTGGAGAAAAGGAACAAAAATAAAAATTGTCTCAGTCGTGAAGAATTTCTCCTCCCCTGACAGAACAAGAAATTGAAGTGCAGCATCTGAAGAACAGATACTACACTTTGATCTTGTCCCTAAAGGATTGTATAGTGTTATTACTTTGTGAAATAGTTATCCTGCTGGTTCAGGATATATCTAAAGTCACTGGTAAACAGTTTGAATCTTGATATTAGTATAAAAAAACAATAAATGATAAAACTAAGGAAAAATTAACAAATTACATTAGCTAAGCTCATAGTTACATAACCGAAAGAATAATAAATTGTAAATAAAATAATCGCATTAAAACTTTTGATAAACAAAATACCAATACATTAATTCCATATTAGAGATTAACCTAAAGGATACATAATATGCGTTTATAATTTTCATTCCAACTGGAAAGATACAAAATATATAAATCATAAAATCATACCTACGTTAGTCAGCTAGGGGTGACTGGACACCCCAAAAGGACTAAGTGACAAGGAAAACAGATACAATTGTGCCATACCACGTGTGCTATACCCTCACAGAGTCAGGGGTACTGGGAGGGAGGAAAAGAAATAAGTTTCCAACTAGGAATTGTGAGCACTTAAGCAAAATTGGGGTGACAAAACGCCCTACGGAACTAATGCAGGGTTTAAAGAAACAGAATCCGTAATTTTAAAACAGAATCTAATTATTTTAATCTTAAATTTTACTGCATCTATCAGGAAGGATTTATTCCCTGGAGGATAAAAGAGTTAACTTTGTTTTTTGTTGATAAAAGTCCAGATTCGTGTAAGGGACAGATTCTTCAAAATCTATGTCCAGGCAATATTTTTGTTGTTGTTTTGTTACATGGTGAACGTTTAAGAGTTAAAAACCAATGTGTATTACGTAGTAATAATGAAAGAAAACGTTTGCATTAATGAGCAATAAAAAAAAAAGCATGGCGCCATCTTACAAATCTGTCAATTTTATAATGGCATATTTAGTTATTGAAAGCGTTTTTCGTCAGATTTCATGTGTAATAACTAAATTTGGACTCCAAAATATTCATGTGGACCTGAAGAAGAAAAAAAAACAAAAAACTATACAATTTTATATATCAATCTGTCTATGATGCGAATCTGAACTTTTACATTTTTTTAAGGATTCATCCAATTAAACTAAAACAGGTACTACACTTTAAAGTATTTGAAAATAAAAAGAAAAATCAATTTCGTTTAAATTTGGGCATATAATCATCAAAAGTGTGGGGTGGTGGTGGTCATCTACCCTCATCTAAAAAGAGATGTATTTTGATCAGAAGCAATACGTACTATAAAAGTAGGGACCATTCGTCCAAGCAATGCCCCCATTCTTTTACCATTTGTGCATTTCAGAAGCCATAAAAAAAAAAAATTATACGGACTACTATAGTTAAAATATACTCAGTTTTAAATTTTATTTAGAAAATATATTTACCATTTCACTAAAAAAAAAAAAAAAAAAAAAAAAAAAAAAAAAGATGGGGAGCAAGCAAAATATAAAAATCTGGTACATGCAACCCTTTATTTTTAAGAGTAGATCGCCTATCTAGTTTACTTGGAACCGAAAATAAATAAGTAAATCTAAGTGGGAGTGGGATTGAAGTGGAAATAAAAGAAACAAGGACGGAGTAAATGGTGTCCTTCCAAAAATCAATTTGGGGAAGCCAAGTGCAAAATTAGAAGTGGGTATCTTAGAGGATACCTTAGCAAAGGGACAGGACCTATTCAACTGCCAAGAAATTAATGAAGGTGGGTTTGGTTGTAAAAAAAAAAAAAAAAAAAAAAAAAAAAACCTTGAGCACTACCTTCATGCAAAAAACGCTTTTGTACAAACAAGTTTGCAACTTGTACCAACTTCTAATGCATTCTGTGGAATTCAATCCTTTCCTATCACATCTAATATTAATCCTAAGCTGATGCTTAATGTATAAAAGATTTTGATAAAAAAAAAAAAAAATTAACCTCATGAGTGGTTTACACTACCATTCATTTCTGTCTAAAGAGTGTATATTTTTTTATATCACATAACAACTAACAGTGACAACTGCTAGAGATAAATCTGAGCCATTACCTAGTTGCCATTTCCGGAACTGAAGTTTGCTACATGCTTAGTCGTGGCAACAGAGAATCAAATCATATCTGCTAAAATTGAGCTTATAAAACAAAATGCCATTCAGAGTTAATACATGCCAAACTGACTCCCAGGTTATTCAGCCCTGATGTAAAACTAATGATAGACGGTGATTTAATGGAGGGCTCTGTCTGGTTTAGATCGACAGATGTCGATCCAAACCAGACAGAGCCCCCTATTAAGTCCCTAATAGCACATTTCTGGACAATGAAATTTAAATAAAACGAGGAAGCATGGCTCAGTATTCAAAGAAATTGCTCAGTTTACAGCAACGCTCAACTGAGGAGCTTAGAATAGGGTTGAGACAGACATTTTAGGCTGCAAGTTACCATGGAGACTCATGTCCACGTTAGACACAATAAAGCCAGTCTCTTAACATTTTGATAACTTTGCAAGTAAGGCATAAGCATTTCACACGGATATTGAATACGGATCTGTCTGAACCCATGATCTCCCTCTTCTCCAAATAATCAAAGCCACAAAGCATAGAAAAAACAGTTACATAAGTATAGTCAGTCAGTAAAGGAGAAGAGGAAAAACATGACACATGCCTCAGCTCTACACTTTAAGATTCCTTCAAAGCAAATCATAATGAACTAATGCTTCGACCTTTGATTGCACTTCTGATCAATTTCTATCAAGCTGGATATCGGGTCCAAACATGCCATGGGTCTTAACTGGACCATACATGTACCAGAAAGACTTGACAGTGAAAAATTGCTTTCGTGATCCAGATCCAGATCCAAAAGAGAATTTTTGATTGTGCGTTGTCGAGGTTTATGGACTTCCCAGTGTGGCAAGATGCGACATGCTCAAAGAAGTGGGTTTCGAAAAGTCAGCACCCTTAATGAAAAGCACTTTCTTGCAAAAGATGCCTGGACAGCTCTGGCGGCATTCCCCTGTAGGGTAATCTCAGACAATTATCAATAAAAGAATGAGAAAGCAAAGCATGAGAGACTGGATTTCCTTGAACTGCACAGGGTCAAGACTAACCAACAATAAGCCGTATCAACAATGGTCTAGACTGGTGATTTTGGGCTGAGGGAAAAAAGACAACTTGCCCAAATCCTAAAGTAATTACATCCGATGAGCCTATTAATTTAACATTAAGCTGCATTTTATTGATCAAACTTGATATTCATGTCAAACTCAGAAACTTGTTTAGTTTGTAATTCTGTACAGGCTTCAGCGTTCAGATAAGTTTCATCTTTAATTACACCAAGGTTTTGTTTTAACCGAATTCCTTTTTGCTCCTGCTATCAACCTGGCAACATCAAACACCACTCTTACAGACTAGCACATTCCAATCATTCCTAGAATACAATTTCGCATATTCTCTCTCTCCAAGAACAATCGACGTTAATTGGTCTGAGTTGCCTCATAAAAAACAATGCTTCCATGTTTCGAAATGGGAAGCAGATATCTGGGTAGGGGGTCTTCAAAAATAAATAAAATAATGTACATGTTTTTTTTTTTTCTTTGCCAATTTCCTCTTTCATGTCATCAAGTATGAAAATAAGATTCCATTCGCCACTTCTTTCCTATTTTTGCCATGAAAAATGATAGATACTTTATGTCAGGATAACTTCCAGAATGGAACAGGAACATCCGATTCTGTGCTTACTTGCAGACAAAAATAATTGGTAATGCTTAACCAAAAGCTAAGAGTGGCTGGATTAAACGTAGGCACCGCCAAAACTGGGGGGGCAGGTCAGTACTTTTTGACGGACCGTCTTTTTAAAAATCTACCAAAAATCAGGTAATTATCCGATCAATACGAAATTTTCAGCGATTATTAGGAGAAGAATGAACTTTATAACAGTGTACTTATTTTTCATAAACGATATTTATATATATTTTTTTTTGCTTACAAAACCCCCCCTTGTTTTGAAGTGGGAACAAATATGCTTAAAATAATCATCTGAAACTGAACAAAACATATTGTGTTGTTGTAAGGGACAGAATTATAGATTTAAAAAAAAAAAAAAAAAAAAAATTGTTTGCATACCTTATTTTGACGTCTGAATATCAGAACTTCGATTGTGTTTAATTATCCCGCTTTTGAGTTTTGAAGTGTGAAATTCGGTGAATATGTTAAGTAAAATAATTAATTTAAGTTAAGCAAAACAAAAAAAAAAATTTTTTTATATTTATACGAAAAAAGCCATTTTAAAATTTTTGATAAATAAATTAACAATTTTTTTTTAGCGAGCCGAATAATGCATGACCATTATTAAACAGAGCATGCTTTGAATAATCGATACAAAAAAAAAAAAATCGATAAATATTGTGCCCTTTGTGTTAAAAATAGCATCATTTTTTTCGATCTCGTTTGAAAACGTTTGCCGCCTTTCGACTACGGTGGACCAAAAGCGCTGAAATAATTTTTTTTTATTCTGCTTTAAATTGCCCCCTCCCCCCATTTTGGGGAGCCTGGCCCCCACACACATACACATTAAAAACCAAACTCATACAAATGGTCACCCATCTGGTACTGGCCAGCCTCAGCTTAATAATACATTGAAATTTTCGTCACTGAAAAATAAGTTTTTTTGGCCTGTTTAGTCTTCCATAGTTTTCGTCTCATCGAAAGAAAACGTAAACAGAGTCGATCTGAACTCTTCGGCGACGCGAAATATCTGGTTACATATATGAATAAGTGGAATTATTTGAAATTCAGGTACTTATATTATAATATTTTTGCATATTCTCTTAGAAAATCATCCTAAATCTTAGACAATAAATGAATAAATAAATTATTTCAAAAACCCTTTTTTTTAAATATTTAAGTACGTTTTTTGTGCAAGACAAAAAATAACAATTGTTAACTTTTTGGGAAAATTTAACATTTAAAATTGAATTAAAAATAGTAGAAAAAGTTTTACATTATTCTGTTTTCTATATGATAACATTCAGGGTTTTATCTTTCTGGAAAAAAAAAAGTTACTCAGAAATAATGGATTTTAATAAATGTAATTTAGTTTTAAAAAACAACAACAACTTGATTTTGCGGCCATTTTTGGCGGTGCCTAATTAAACGAGACAAGCAATCATGAAAGGCATGAACATTCACTGTTCAGTTCCGAGTGAAAATAGAAACTTCTCTTCAATTCTTCGTATATAATGAATCATTTACAAAAATGTAAAGAGTTGTAATTATTACTGCTATTAAATTTGTTGCACACAAGTATTATGTATATATAAAATCAATAAGATAGATTGATAAGGAATTCGCCACCAGAAAAACTAGCCATAAAGACCTAAAATAGAGCAACAACAATCATGGGGGTATAATATTAAGATTCAAAGCTAGCACTGAGAACAATTATTAGCTGTCAAATTTACATGAAACCGATACCCCCCCCCTCCGTTGTGACAGGTTGACCAAACCGGATATTACTTCCCTCCTTTTCTTCCCCAACCCTACTCCTCTTCTTTACTACACATCCTTCCTAAACCCCTACAGTCTACCTTCATAAACTATACACTCCCCTTTCTTTTAGAGTGCATACACCCCCAAATATTTTTTATATATACATATAAATAAATATAACGAATAAACCTTGAGTGTTTCAGAAGCATTTCCTTCCCTGGTCTGATGAGGTGGGTCTCTTTGAACAGAGGTTCCACTGAAACATGTATGCACATATGTAACCAATAATGTTTGAATAATAAACAGACTATATATAAAACCATCTAAATGCAAACTCTTTAGCTGCTTAAGTACTCAAAGCTGATGAGTTTGGAGGGGGGGGTCTAGCTTTTATCCATTGTGCCATCGTCACAAATGGAAAAACAAATTTTTTTATGTAAACAAATTTGTGGTGTGGAGTAACTATCTTCCATCCACTTGATCATTAGGTATTAGATGGTGGATAGGGGGAACGGCCTTTAGATATAGAGGTTAGTTGCAAATACCCAATAAGCAGACACAGACCAATCGGCAGCCAAGACAAAGAGATATGTTAGAGTCCATGAACTGCATATAGATGCCTTATGTTACGTTTATAGTTGGCAGGTCTCAGCCACCACAAAAACTGACCGATGTGATAGGGTGCAGGCTGTTGACTTTGGTTGGTGACACAATGTCGATCATAAAAAAGCATTGGATAAGGAAGGGCATCAGTCATAAACTTTCATGGATATTGCACTTACTAGATATAGTAATACGTGGGGCTGGCAGACATAATCTACTTGCAGTCAGGTCTTCACCTTGGCACTTTCACAAGATCTTCAATGCCTGCAGCAAGCCAGCTACCTGGACAGGGTGGGCCCAACCAAGAGGAATAAATGATACACTAACATGCATGTTTAAAAAAAATGGTGAATATTATATCTCTAAGCGTGCTCTTTGTTGATAAAAAAATATAACAAAACCATTTCCCCTCCACAATATTTAAATTGTATTTAGAATTAATGCAGTCTTGAATAGTATTGTTATATTACTTTATATATTCATGGCTCTATGGACAAGTTTATCTTTAGTTGACCTTTGACAACTACATATTTTTGTTTATTAGCCAAACAAACATTACTAGCCAAAACCACGCAATTCTGGGAATATAACATTTGGTTTTCCATGAGAAGTATGTACAAAGATTTTTTTTTTTTTTTTTTTTTTTTTAAATAAGTTAATTCAAAATTAGCACCGAATTTAATGTTGAGACTTGAAAGTATAAATATTCGAATTTCCTCAGATTTTTTTTTTTAAACCTTGTTAAAAAAAAACATTTTATAAACTATATTGTTCTATTTAACTTTTTATTGTTTAAATAATTTGACTTATTTGGGTTTTTTTTTTTTTACTCACTAATGAGCTTTGGAACATGGCCGCGATAAAAAAAAACAAAAAAAAAAACGTCAAAGTAAAGTTTTATTATTTCTAGTAGTTGCCACTTGAAAAAAAATCAGTTGCAAGTACGACTGTTTCACTCGCAATGTAAAGCTGATATTATTTCTTTGTTTCAGATTATATTAACCACAAGGGTGTAATCTCTGTCAACATTTTATACATTTCAGGCTTATTTATCTACCCCATCGCAGGAAGCTTTGGCACAAGATCGGAAAATAGAGATTGAAAACCTAGTGCACTTTCGCCTACAAAAAAATATCCAGGAGTCCTGTCGATATTCCTTAGTAGGGAAGCCTCAGATGACCAGCAATAAAGCCCGAAAAGTGGACACCCAGGAGGTTGAACCTCCTAGAACTGGAAAGAACCTTACCAGGCCAAGAGAGCAATATACAATGGTCAACCCTTTGTCAAGCTAATCCTCAGGAATTTGGTTACAAGAGGAAATGTTTTAAATTCTTTACATTTTAAATCATTACAAGATGGATGATAGCATGCACTATGACACCATATTAAAGCCGTTTGTTGAAATCGGTTTTCATAAGAATTTTTATTTTAAGTTTAAAAATATGCAACCAATAAAAATTGAAACGGAAATGACTTCATGTCATATATAAGAATCAGTAACACACACAAACGTACCTAATCTTGTGTTAAAAAGATCATAAAACGGAATTAATTTTTTTTTTTAATTAGAATTTCCGCTAAGAACCCAAGTGGAATATACCCAATTATTCAAAAATGAAAACTTTCTAATCTAACAGTAGTTACTCTATAGGGACCCACTACATTGTAGATTGTCGCAAGGAACCAAAGGAAGAGGAAAGAAATCAACTCGCTGTTCCAGGTTTTAACAAAAGACCTTTATTTCTTTTGTGGCCACGTGGAACTTCTCGTTTCGGCTGTAACATTACACATATCTAACGTTATTATCGATCTGCGCACACTTTTTCTTCTTTGCTGTGACCTCACACATGGTTCGGCCATTTGCATACAGTTACCATACGCACTGTTACACTATAAGCATAATTCAAGAGTATCTTTAATCTTTAAGTGTGTGCGTGTGTATATAAATGTAATGCAAATGAAAGGGTGGGTGTCGTGCGTGAGCACATTTCACATAAAAAATTTATTTTTCCCAATTTGTGATGATAGCACAATGGATAAAAGCTAGAAGTGCCCCCCTAACTCATCAGCTTTGAGTTAGTTTAAGCAGCTAAAAAGTTTGCGTTTAGATGGTTTTATATATAGTCTGTTTATTATTCAAACAATATTGGTTACATATGTGCATACATGTTTCAGTGCTTGACAAAATCCTAAATCATTGCACCTATCAATTATGAAATATTCTAACAGAGTGAGTAATGTGAGCACATTAGGTTTTTGATTTCTTTTCTGTAGACTTCACCTTCTAGAGTGGTGCGCATGAAACTATCATATCAAAGAAAGAATATGAATATTTTTAAAAAAAATGCTATATTTGTTTATACTCCTTTAGAAAAAAAGGACAACTAAAATATTTTCAGTTGCATCAGCTACATTTCTGAATTTTTGAGATGAGGAATGGTTAATCATACTATTTCGATTCTTCAGACTACTATCCTCATCTTAAGTTATTTTTCACATTTTAATCGCTGTATCCTCTGACCTTCAGATGTATACTCTGGAATGATTCTGTCAAACTTGGGAATCTGCACAGAATTTCCAACGGAACCTTATATTTTTCTCATGGGAGTAGCATGCTCTTGTTCTGTCAGCCATCACTGGACAGAGGTCCTAAGTAATTTGCAATTGTATTTTTCGATCACCCATACTGAGGACTTCACCTCCAGGAGAAGGCTACCTTACAATTGAATTTTTCCAAATACTCTAACCAGTGCACCATGGGTTCGCAAAGAGAATTTTCTGTGCATAAACTAATTTCGTTTTTCTACATCTTCAATTCTGAACAAATTAAAAGATGTGAAAAGAAACATTCTGTTAGCTTTCACTGCCTTTAGCAGACTTGAAGAAAACTGCCTGGAGCAGAAGAGATTCATTTCTACAACACATTTGTGGTTCCAACAGCTACATATGCTTTGGAGACTTGGCCATTAAAACACATTTTCTCCATTTGAAAATAAGCGTTTAAAAACGATGGTCAGCAAAACCAGTTTGGATCACTTTCGGATAAACTCTTGCGTTTCAAAATGACAGAGGTTATCAAAAACAAAAGAATGAACTGGTTTGGCCATGTCATCAGAATACATTAAGTGATGAATACCGAGCATTCAAAGAAGAATTTTGTGGTAAAAGACCTGGTATGCTTGCAAAGTGCTGGACAAATATCCAGGACAATTTAGAGCTTTCTTTGTTAACGGTGGAAAGATTGGCAAAAGGCCAAACAAAATGAAAAGATAGCCCAAGTGAAGATCTTTTCGAAATTATGCAATTAACTTAAAAAGTTATATAAAAAAAAAAAAAGTGAAAAATCTAACTTTTACAGTTTAGAATAAACAAAGTCTAGTGAACACAAAACATTCTAATAATTATTCAAACTGCAGTGACAATATGATATAATAGAATATGAAAGAGATTTAATCCTTGGGCTACGATGGTATTTCTACATACATTGCCTACGATGGATGTGAATTCTTTCACATCACATAAAATCAAGTGTAGGATCTTTGGAAAATAATTTTTTTTTATCAAAAAATAATACAAACATGGGGTTCATTCATTGATTAATGCAGTTAGGGCAAAGAAGAATTCCATAATCCTTGAAGACACCATTGTTGCAGTTGTTTGTAATAGTAAAACCTAGATGTTAAAAAAATTAACAACCGACGTAGACTAAGGGTTAAATAATTGATACTGTGACTAGTTAAATAGTAAAACAAAAAAATAAATAAATTAAAAAAAAAATAGTACAACAGCTGGTGTCTGAGCGTCAACTAAAAAAAAAAAAAAAAAAAAAAAAGTGAATATTAGAAGAGGGCCTAGAGAACATCATGACCTCTGTTCAGTTTTGATACAACAGATACCTTATGTAATTTTGAAACAAGGGCTGCACAATCACTAACCACACCTTTTTCTAAATCAGTATCGTTTTATTCCAGTTGCAAAGAAAAGTCCAGGATAGGTGGAAACAATGTTGAGATAAGCAAAGAAATGGTCACCTATTTTAATACTGACCAGGCTCAACATTGCTTAACCTGACTTAACAGGAACCAGTGTATCAACGTGATTATGTCGTACACGTTTGATGGACAGGAAGCTGCTAATTAATACATCATCTCCATGCGTTCATGCTATTCATTCTTTTTGTATTCTTTTATTATAGACTAGCAAGGGGTACCCGGCGTTGCCCGGGTGTTTTTCGGGGTATATGAAAAAAAGCCGAAGCGTTGAGGGATGCAGTTGGAAAATAGTAAAGTGTTTGAAAACAAACAGGTGCGCGTTTTTGATTGATGTGACTGCGATAGGTATTCAGCAGTTATTTTGTGCGGGACAGTTTTGAATAAATGGGTTTGTTTGTTTTTAAAAACCCGCTCCCTCGTCTCGATATGACGAAGTCGACATTGAACAAACTGGCTTTCAGCCTGTAATTAGAGTCGAATTTCGCTTTTTTTTTTTTTTATACCGAAAAGCGAATGTAACGCGTGCCGATGCGAGAATTGTGGAATAATTAAGGTTTGAAAGTGAATAAAATTAAATAGAGAGGCGAGCTCCGTGGATAATTCGTAGATATTACAATTTATAGATGATATAAAAAGTTTTAAAAAGTTGTGAAGCGAGCAAGCGCTTGTTTGAAAGAAGCCTTTCGTGGACATCGAGGAAAAGCGGACATACATACATACATTTTCGCGTTTATATTTATAGATTGAATGATTGGACTATCAACTGATCCTATGAGTTGTGGCTCACGCTTGCTCTACATGCATTCCACAGGTTTCTATATGGCATTGCAAACAGGATCACCATCCCAGCCGACTGATTCAACCTCATGGATTGAATTCTTTAACAAACCAGGTAAACCTTGTTCCACATAATTCTCCAGCTACCTATGCTTATATTTAGACAAATTTCTTTCATCACTCAAGGTAAGGTCTTTTTGCCCGTGTTCACTGCTAGTTAGGCATGGATCCCAAAAACTTGATGTGCAATGACTGACGCATGATCAGGTGGATGTCAGGTTAGCTCCATCAGAAATTTATTGGTTGATAGTTTTGTTTTACAGCTATTCAACGCATCTTGGGTTATTTAACACAGACTCGAATCTTATACAAAGTTGAACACAAAGAACAATTTTAACAAGTTTATACATTAAATAAATCAATACATTTAACAGATTTATATATCTTAAAAATTCATATTTAGCAAAGTATAAATTTTCAATAGATACACATCTAATAAATATTAATTAAGCCGTAAGTCTGTGTGTGTACATTTCCATACGCAATAACTGTCAATCTTAAGTCTACAGACTCGAAATTTGATATACAAGGTACTGAGATTTGGGAAAATCGATGTGATCAGTGTTCGGCCAGAAATTTGACGATTAAGACGGCAAAGTTTAACGATTTGACCTTTGAGAACTCTACCAAACTCCTCAGACAATTTCAAGTCTAAAAACTTGAAATTTTAGGTATAGGTTCCTTGGACATGGATCTAACTTTATAACTTGATTTGAGCCCAAAAGAAAAAAAATTTAATGGGTTATAATAGGGGTCAAAATTTTAAAAATTGACCACTTTTTTTTTCTTTTTGCTCAACATACCCCTCCAAATACCCGGGCGACGCCGGGGACCCATGCTAGTATATCTATAAAAGTGAACGTGTCTGTGTCTGTGTACATTTCCCTACACAATAACGGTCAATTTTTAGTCTACAGACATGAAATTTGATATACAGGGTACCGAGATTTGGGAAAATCTTTGTAATCCGTTTTCGGCCAGAAATTTGGCTGTTAAGGAGTCAAAGTTCAACGGTTTGACCTTTGAGAACTCTACAACACTCCTCCACCAATTTTGGGTCTAAACACTGGAAACTTTAGGTATAGGTTCTTTGGACATGGATCTAACTTAACTTGATTTGAGCCCAAAACAGTAAATGTTAAGGGGTAAAAGTTAAAAATTCACCGTTTTTTTTTTGTTTTTTTTTGTGCTCAGCACACACCTCCAAACACCCGGGGCAACGCCGGGCACCCATGCTAGTATATATATATATATATATATA
The DNA here is from genome assembly GCF_053919585.1 of Euprymna scolopes. Taxonomy (NCBI): domain Eukaryota; kingdom Metazoa; phylum Mollusca; class Cephalopoda; order Sepiida; family Sepiolidae; genus Euprymna; species Euprymna scolopes. The sequence goes on along the minus strand of NC_136523.1, from coordinate 50,281,545 downwards.
TATATTGCATAAACTTATTGGTTGTATTAAGGATGCTCTACACATTCTGCGTCAGGTGGTTTAGTCATATACACAGCACGTCATCTGCATTAACTCCCTAACATGTTAGGATATCGCAGGCACTAGGGAGCATGGTAGACAAGTTAAACCAAGCTTGAGTTCAAGTTATGTGACTGCAAGGAACCTGGCAGATATCAACCCTTTAGCTCGAACCAAAGACCATGTCTATAATAGACAGACAAAAAATGGCGTGAAAATGGATTATAAAACAAATGGCCAAGGCTCCAGAAATCTGATCCCAAGACGTCTTAATCTGCCCTCCTCCTGATAGCAAAGAACGCAACGTCAGTCTTATAAAATTATATTTTCCCAAATCCGAGACCTACTTTTTTTTTTGTAATTTTGTGCCAAGAATTCATCCTTGTGGGAAGATAGTTTCATGGTGGTTACTATTTGCCATTATTTATTTATATTTAACTGGCTTTGCAAACTCACTCATCCTAACACTAACACAAACTCAATAGATGACCGAGCGGGTTATATGCATTTTCTAGTATTCTACAAATGAACTCCAAAATCAAATATCTGCATTCGATTTCTTTAAAAGTCCTTTGTTGACCTCATAACTGATAATGTGTAAAGATAAAAATAGAAAAACTTTTTCCATAAAAACTTGAATGAATCATTATACTAGTAAATAGTACTTGTACAAATATAAACGCGTGATTACTTGATAAAAGGAGTAGACATTATTAATGCAGTAGTTTTTACAATATCTGAGTAAGACTCTTACAAGTAAATAAGATTATTGTATAAAAAAAATTAAAAAAAAAAAAAAAAAAAAAAAAAAACGTTTTATAAGTGTAAAGAAATTAACACTAAAAAAGTGTGTGTGTGTATATATCTCAAGTGATCTCGTGTGTGTGAAACGGTCTACAACCTTGAAACTAGATATATGGGATATTTGGACCAGTTAAACAAAATGATATTTGTTTTTTTGCCAGGGAGAGGAAAATAAAAGCTGTTAAAGGGTTGAAATTAAATCTGAATTTGGCAGGCCTGAATCAACTTAAGGTACTCTTCTATGCATGCACAAATATACATTTATAAATTTAACTGTATTAATTTTTTTAAGTTTCGATATGCAGGTGTGCCTAGATCATATAGTAGGAAACACTGCTGGAGAGCTAAATGTTTTGGTTTTAGTTCTAGCTAATTGAGCATTTTAAACTTTAAATCACTACTATATATTCGGTACAATATAATAATAAATGAAGAATTGGCTCTATAATAAATATGAAATCTACACAGATTAAAATATTTAAGCATAATTTACAACCAGGCAACTTATTATTTTTATATATATATATATATATATATATATATATATATATATAAATATATAAATAAAAGCATGAACTTAACACCAACTTATACCTAACACACTAGATGCATCACATCCCCTTGCCGGATTGAGAATCCAAATGCACAAGAAAAGGCGTAGTAGAGGACACAATAGGGCGACTGTTTACCTCATTGAGATTGCTTTCGGCCAGAAGCTGTGATCTCCTCTGCTGCCAGTCGTCACGGGTTCGCTCCACTATTGGAGGTTCAGAGGGTGTCTATCTGAGGTGCAACAGATACTGCACCTAAACTGTACAAGCAAGTTTGGATCCAAGGTGGAAAGTCCTGTGGTGATGGAGTGAGACTACGCCAACACCGAGGGATAAAGCACTGAGGCCTCGACTAGTCATCGTCAAGATTGACAGACTGCATCATGAGGATATATATGGTAGCTTTCTCCAGCCTTCACAGACTATGGATACCCACTGTAAATGTGTCCGCACATGGAATTTTTGTGGCAAGAATTGTGCAATCTCTAACGACACCTTTCTAGTTTGCATTGTTAAATACCAGTGGCAAGTAAAAGTTCAGAACGACTAGAAACAATACCAAGTGGAGAGCACATACAGCACCTAGATGCATATATAACTATAGCTACAACGACATAATTGATTTTTCTTCTAAAGGGGGGGGGACAAACATAAAAGGGTACTCAGCATTAGTTCAACTGATATTTTTGCTTAAAAACATATCTTGTCAATTAAAACATTCATCATAGTTAATTACTCTCAATACTAAGTGCCCTTTTCCACCATAATTTCATATTTTCCTTCAAAGTTAGTTATGAAGATTTAGAAGCTATGTAAATATGAGAAGTGACAGACTAAGGGCCTGTACCAACACCACATAAAAAGTGTAAACTAGTATATATTGATTTATTTTAAAGATTTTTGAAAGTTCAGTGTTGTTTCGGCCGCAACAGTTTAGGTGTAGTTTTGATCAAAGAAAGGTGTTTCGTGCGTTTGTGATGCTAGTACATCATGTGAAATTTGCTCATAAAGGGACCCTGAAGATGCTCTGTCGAATTCAAGCAATTAATGTTTTGGGCCAATTTTCCGATATTTGTCATCCGAAGGGTCGAGCTTCAAAATGATACCGATCTCTTGAAAATCCGTTGCCTCTGTTGAAAGTTTTTACGAGACACAAACATATATACATTTAAACAGACAGGTGAGATTTATATTATAGTTTTTTGGGTTTTTTTTTTAAATAATTTTAAATAGACTCTTCCATGATAGTGAAAACGGTTTCCGACAGTGTTTTCTAGCTGGTCAAAAAATAAAGATTTGGATTTAGAACCCGTGCTTACGTGTACAGAGCAAAAGTCAAATAACAACAAATTAGAATCTAAGCCATTTTTGTGTTCATACACCAGTTTGAAATAGCATATTTATCACTAAATGTGTATGAAAACATACCAGAAAGAACAGTTGGAAAGAAGTCATATACCATCTATTATGACTATGCAATTTCTACCACCATGTACTAAGAAAATGGAGCCATTAAACTTGACAATGACAAGACAAAAAGGAGAAATAAGCAACGTTAGAAGTTAGGTGTTAAGAGCTGAGAAGGAAAAGGCAACAAAATACCAAGGTCTTGAAAGAAAGAAAAGGAAAATAAGTGAAGCCTGCATGGTTCCCCCGTGAGTGCACGAGACATAAAAAAAAAAAAAAAAAAAAAAAAAAAAAAAGACCAAGTTCAGCCTTGTCCATCCCCATTTAGCCCTAAAAGTCTCCAGAGACTTCCGGAAAATCCGTTCTGTTACTTATTTTTTTTTTTACTCCTATCATGTTTAATGTTTGTGCAAAATTACAAAAAATTCCAAGCTGTAGTTATTGAGAAAAGTGTGGACAGACAAACGGACAAGGATGAATTTACAGGTCCAGCTTCCTTTTGTCAGGGGACCAACAAAAATCTCCATTCCATTAAGTACAATATTAACTAGTGATGGGACGATTCCAATATTTCTCCCGATTCCAATACAATTACCAATTCCGATTCTTCATAAATCTCTAATTATTCAACTATAAGATTGTTAGTTTCCCCGATTTTCGTAAAACCACGTTACGAGGGGTGTGCAATAAGTAATGACCCTGACCCACTTCCCATAGCAGTAGAGCAATGAAACTTGGCACAGTTATTAGTCTTTCTCTACATAGGAACCACCCAGAATTATGCATTTCTCCCATCATTTGATGCAGCTCTGGAGACCGTTTTTGTAGTTTTGTAGTCCAGGTTAGTCTTCCAACCATGACGTGACAGAAATCAAGGCTGCATCATCTGGGAAACGCTTTCCTTTCAAAAACAACTTCATGGCTGGGAAGAGGTGAAAATCAAAGAGTGCAAGGTCAGGAGAGTAAGGAGGATGGGGTAGGATTTCATAACCACACGCACGTGCTTCTGATCTGGCGACATGAAAGTTGTGGACCGGAGCGTTGACCTGCAGGAGAAGGGTACCTTTGCTGATCTTGCCCCGCCTCTTGATTTTGATGGCTTCCCTTAATTTACTCAAAAGTGAAGCATAATAGGCTCCTGTAATTGTGGTACCTTTGCCAGGAAATCTGTCATCACTACTCTGTCCTGGTCCCAGAAGACTGTGAGCATGACCTTGCCAGTGGAGAGCTGCACCCTTGCCTTCTTTGGAGGTGGTGAGTCCAAGTGCTTCCACTGCATTGACTGGGTTTGGTCTCTGGATAATAGTGATGGACCCAGGTTTCATCCTGTGTAATCAGTCTTTTGACAAAATTTGACTCATTTTCTTGGCACATGTCTAAATTCATTCTCGAGCACTCGAACCCTTCTCGCTTCTGGAATGGGGTGAGCAACCTGGGAATCCATCTGGCAGGCACCTTATGCATAAAGTGTCCACAGACCCTGTACTAATCTTGACTTGGCGAATGGTAATGTGCCGATCTTCTAAAATGGCAGCTTCAACTTGACAGACAGATGCCTCATCAATGGTAGAGGGGGGGGGCAGGTCTGAGAACTGTTTCCACAGACTTCCGGCCATGTTTGAATTCACGATGCCAGCGTTTTACAGGGTCATATGATGGGGCATTATCACCATAAGTTTCTTTCATTTCATCAAAAGTCTCCTGTGGGGTGCGTCCTTTTAAATACAAAAACCGGATCACTGCTCGACATTCAACAGGCTCCATTTCACACCTGACTCAGTTCAAACACCTGTAAAACAGAAACCACAACTAGTTCAGAGCTGTAATTTGTCACATAACCCGTAGATATAAATCATTGCACATGCAAAATTTCAGCTAGATCAGACAACTGGAAGTTGGTCAGGGGCATTACTTATTGCACACTCCTAGTAAATATGCAGATATTTTCCTAAACATAAAATATCACTTGTAGAGGATGATCTATTGATTTTAGCTTTACTGATATTATAAAATCAATATATATTTATTATTTTATCATTACCAGTAATGGAAGGTTTTACTTTAATAAAAATAAAATTAAAAAAAGACAAAAGAATCGTTTTGCCATCGGAAAAATAGGCAATTTTTCCGATTTCGATACCCCTAAATTTGTTTGTTAGATTCCCAATTCTGATTAATCGTCCCAACACTAGTATTAACTGTACTCGTGCTATCAAAATCTGTTCTGCACATATCTCCCCGAGATGAACTCGGCCTGTCTTTGAGACTCACATTAAGCACAGATCATACCATTCTCATTATTTCTCTCCAATGCGATACACATCCAAAATATAAATCTTTAATAGAAATCACAATGCAGTCATACTTTACATCTTCAAACAAGACAAACTTGTTTCACGTTAGATACAAGCCACTTAATTATTTAAGTCTTAATTCTTCAATTACAACGCTAAAAGAACAATCATTATCTGCTCATTCAAGCATTGTGAACGGTAGATAGGCGTAGACTGGATCTAAATTACATCACACACACACACACACACACAGGGAAATACTATATTCACCATTAGGGTAATTTTAAAAATTAACACCTTAGAATTTCATACTTTGGGATATGCTGAACGAGATAGGAATATGCCGATATGACAATACCGATATAAGATAAAAGAACATTTTTATTGAAACTAACAAAAGAGCAAGTGTTAAAAAAAAAAAAAAAATTCATAAGAAAAAGTGCAATTGCAGATAATGCAACCTTTGCTTGCCTAAAACTTTCAGACAGGCCTAAAACCAGCTAAAATAAAACATATCGTCTGTATTTATATTTAGACAATGTATCCATATTTAACACACAATTTAAGCTTACAACATAAGCTTATTACATTTAACATACTTTTTAGAGTTACAGTAAAACAGTTTAACTCTTTACGCAAATGACCGTGAACTTTACACAGTTAATGCTGATAATGTGACAGAAAAATTGTATTTGGATTATGTGGACTATTATTCTGAGCTATTTTTACGTTTCGGTCAATGTAACCTTCGACTTTTTTCAAGAGCATCTCAAGATCAATCTCTAGAAATTATGCAGATTTCAAATTAAACTCCAGGGATAGATTGTTTCCATTCCATCAGCCATGACCAGGTGGAAGTGCATTACGCTTTGACCAATGATATTCACCATAAGAAGGTTAAACCTACTTCCTCCGCAAGTAGGAGACGTCATGGGAATATTAAATTCACAAGTGATCCCCAGTTGCATGTATATCCAAGTCAGTTAGGTTTTTGCAGTTCTTACAGCAAGGTTTTCCTTCACTCAGTTCCTGGTATTCCAAAATGGCCACTTATCTGGTACTGACCAGGCTCAATGTTGCATAATATCGGTCATCTAATGAGAAGTGTCAATGTAATTAGGTTGCATATAGACATTACCGTTTATATATATATATATATATATATATATATATATGCACGCACGCACGCACACGTCTTCAATAAATTTCCAGACTTTTTTTTATACAGGCATTTAGAATCGGAGATTCTGGAAAATTCAGTTATTGCTTTACATCTTATAAGATGACCGACCCATATTTATGATTTCAGGTTCAAATGAACAGCTACAGCAGGAATTGGCATATACTCTACTAAAGCCCAATTGTCACAGCAGGTGAATTTCAAAAATGCAATCTGAACATGAGGACACTTTAGAATGCAATGAAATTTTGCTTTAAACTTAAAAAAATGCCACAGAAATGCTTTGCCTTTTGACCATTTTCCATGAATCAAACATCAGTTTGTGAGTGGCATAAGAGATTCAAGGCAGGGTGTCTGAAGGATGATGAGGTGTTGGAGGAGTAAGGACACCAGAGTTGATTGGCCAAATGAAGATTTTCATAGATAAGCAGAGTCTTGTATCTAAAGAGACAATAAGTGCACAGTGATGTCAGTGTGAGAACTGTACACAATTATTCTTGAGGAACTGAAGATGCAGAAGATTTGCACAAAGCTTGTCCCTTTATCAACCAAGAATACTGATCAGCTCATTTGGAATATATATATATATATATATATATATATATATATATATATATATATTTATTTATTTATTGTGAAGAGTTTTCATGGATAGATCAATGTTTCTAAACATGGGTCAATTCATGCAGACTCATCCCCATGTTTGATATCCTGACATGTTACAAAAGAGTGACCACATATTGAGCATTTTTGGGGGAAAAAATGCTGCTTTTTAGTTCATGTTAGTAATATACCGGAACTAATGTCTGGACGTTACTTTGTTTTTTTTTTTTTGTTTTTTTTACTGAGCTTAAAAAAACTAAAATGAAAAACTTCACAACAATGTTATTTTTAACCAAATGTTAAAAATAACACTCCTAAAACGAAATTTAATGATGGGTGGAGTACATTTTTTTTTCTTTCTTTTTTTTTTAAATCTAATTCATCATCAGCTGGATCTCAAGCATCTAAAATTTACCGGGGTAATCATTTCCTTTACTCCTATAAACTCATTAACTCACTGAGTTTGCAATTTTGATATGGTATCCACTGATTGTAAGCATTGAAATTTAAATAGCACTTCAACTAGTAAAACCGATTCTACTGAGCCAATTCTCATCCAATATTGTCGTACTATGTTATTGGCAACAAATTAATTTCACTATGATTTTTTTTAATCTGTTTCTGTAGTTAGGTTTTTATTATATACTTTAAACATGTATAAAAAAAAAAATATATATATATATATATATATATATATATATATATATATATATATATCAGCGAAGGGGAAGAAATAATTCTTTTAATAAGCGTTAGCATTCCTTTACCTTTTCGTTTTAAATACTTTTTATTTTTAAGTGACCGTTATAGAAAAATGGAACAACACAATCTAACTCATTTGTTGGGCTTAATATAAGCAAATTAAAATAATGAAAAAAGTATTTTCTATATTATAAACTGTGGACCGTACGAGTGCCGTATATGTATATATCGTATTTCTGTTTGTTCACAATTTAATATGTAGAAAAAGTACATGGTTTCACAAATTTAGTTTCATACTGAAAACAGACTTATTCCAGCATGATTATATATATATATATATAGTTTGTACTCCATATCTCAACAGTGCTAAAATAGTGAATCCCTATATCATAAGATTCAAGACTAACATCTGAATACTTTCCAAGGATTATCACCATCGCCATACTACATAGAAAATTAAATTCTGAATTTTCCTTATGAAGAATTTGTCATAATTCAAAATATTGAATTAGCAGGACCTGTGGAAATTCCACAGGGGACTCATTCATATGCAATATATTGATGGTGGCATTCTGTAAATGTTCAGTGTAAATGGAGACACTGATATTATTGCAGCTTTTTTGTTAAAACTACATATATTTAAGCTAGCACGAACCCCCAGTAAAGCCCGGTCGTAAAGTGTGCTTAAATATATTTTAATTCTTGCAGATTTCGTATATATTATTGTAGAATTAATGTTTTATCGATTTTTATATATTATAAAGTTGAATTTCAAAAATAAAAAATATATATCCATGGACTTTGGTGCATGAGCTTGAATCGAAACCAAAATAAAACCTTATGAAAAAAAATGTGTGTGTGTATATATATATATATGTGTGTGTGTATATATATATATATATAACTTGAGTTCCTTCAGTCATAATCGAAATTAAAACTTGAAGAATTCTTGATAAAATTTACAAGAAAACAAAAATAATTTAAGTGCGATCAGTTGTAGTCGAAACCAAAACTTGAGAAAAATTCTTGGTAAAATTATTTATGACAAGAAATAGAACATAAACGACCAGGATGTAAGCGTGACACAAAAGAACACGCGCTATCGTATTAATATATAGATAAATTTATTTATTCATTAAAAGGGGGGGGAAAAAATGCCTGCACTTGTTTTCATCTTAAAACCGTCAAAGTTTGAATTTGAATTCCATATATCAACAGTGCTCAAAAAAGCAGTAAATCTTAACAGTAGAACTCCGGGGATATGTTTTTTTGTTTTGTTTTGTTTTCAGATTATGATGTGGAATAAAAGGTTTTACCGGCCTCTGGTTATGGCATTTGCCCTGCCTTAATGTGTTACTTATGTCATTTGATTATACACGTTTGTATACTGTACTGTATTTTGTTAATAATTTTTAATGCCGTATCCCGGAGGTGCGTGTGTGTGTACACACACACATATATATATATATATATATATATATATATATATATATATGTGTGTGTACACACACACATATATATATATATATATATATATATATATATATATATATATATATATATATATATATATAAGCTGGTTAAAAAAAGTTAAATTGAATCAAGTTACTTTCAGGTATTCCAACCCATACTATGCAAGAGAAATAGTACCATTCTCCTAAGTGAAATGCAATACACTTGGATTAAGGGAGATTTACAAACAGAAAAAAAAAATAAACTTGGATTTTACTTTAACTAATGGCACTCCCCCAAAGTGAGATGAACCCATTAATAATACAAAAAATATATTCGAAATTATTTTTTCCATTAGGATTTGGTTTAGCAAAACCAAACCATAAATAAAATTTCTATACGTCTATTAATGATGGGACGATTCCAACATAATTCGCAATTTCGATACAATTACAGATTGCATACTAAATTCGGATTAAGATTCTTTATAAATTTCTAAATGTTTAACTGCTAAGTTATTTTCCCCTGAATACTGGGGGAGGGGGTACACATTACTACGGTAGTAGTTTTTACAATGTCAATACCAGAATTCGAATCCCGCCCAAATCTAAAATTTATTTTTAAATTGAAGATGTTTCATAACCAAAGAAATTAACAAAGTATTACGTAATTTAAAAAAAAAAAAAAAAAAAAAAAATTAATTTTTTTTTTTTTTTTTTTTTTTGCTAATCCAGTAAAAAAAGGTAGATGAAAGATATTCATCATTAGTTCCAAGCTAATTATTTTTTCCTGAACAATTTCTAATGTTTTTACTGGGGAAAAAAAAAAAAAAAAAAAAAAAAAAACTTAAACGAGGAATATAACTAATGGTTACACGTATGGAAGCGGTAACCCCCCTAATTTTTATTTTTACTTTCGTCTTTTCATTTTTTTTCAGCAGATTATCTACCAGATTAGGAAAAAAAAAATCACAATCAATATTTACATTTTTAAGGAGGTGCTCCGTTTCTAATTAAATCAAACGTTCTATTAAATCAATCTCCAATTTTGAAAGCATTTACATTTTCTAATCAAATTTTGTGCATCTTTCTTTGCAATAATCAGCCTTTGTTCTTGTTAACTCCTGGCATCACTCGAGCGATTTCCATTAAAAAAAAAAAAAAAAAAAAAAAAAGTTCTCCAAGCCCTATATTTGCTTGGTTTGTGTTCATATTAGTGCGTTCAGATACCTTGTCTATCTTATCTAGCTTTCAACCAACTTCCAACGCATTATTTCATAGTCCCACACTAGAACATTTAATGTGACGAAAAAAATCACAAGCTTGACATTTAATGGCAGTAGACATTAACGAGACGCCAGAGAGTTGTTACAACTTTGCAATACCGAGTTGATGATATAATTTATGATCAGTAATTAAGTGATGTGGCTTTAGAAAGTTTTATACTTTTGACGTTATTTTACAATCCAGTTGACCCATTCAAGTCTGTATAAAAGTACAGGATGTACATGCATTGTAGGCTTTTGTAAAATACGCCTTTAGAAGTTATGGTGGTTTTGTTTCTTGTGAAGGCGACCTAACCTCTACGGCAGCATATTTGAAAAGTGTATTCCCATTTTAAATACAAAAGTTAATTTCCAATATCAATGAATAATGCATTTATTTATATATATTAATAGCCTGGTTGTCCGGAGGTGTGTGCTGAGTACACACACAAAAAAAAAAAAAAAAAAAAAAAAAAAAAAACTGGTAGGAGGCAGGCTTGAATCCGTACCATGAAGGAGGAAAAGAACGTGGGAACAAAAAAAAAAAAGTGACGTCTTTGCTGTTGGGTCCATCACTAAATCGGAAGTGACGAAGGTTTAAATTAAGGCTAGTTAATCGAAAAGAGGGGATAACTTTTGAAAATATCGGCGAAAAAAAGAGCCCCCTTCCTGTATTAACTGCCATATATATTTTGAAAACTTACATAAAATCTAGGTTATCAACGAGTATATCTGCAACAAAGCAAAACTATTACAAGTAGGTATAAAGTATAAGCGTCAATTTACTTATACTTTATACCGTCTCTTAATATACATTCTTATTTCTTCACTCGTTTTCAAATCGAAAAGTTATTAAGCCAGGGTTTATGTATCTTGACATTGTATAATTTTTAGCTCTTTTCTGGCGAAAAGCATTTAGCTTCAAAACGTCATGGTCTAAAAGGTTTTTCATTATTGCTCTAATGATATAAAAGTTATAGCTTATTCCTTTATATATAGTGGCCCTAGGATACGTTATTTTTTCAGGTTACCATGTGGAATACAATGTTTTTCTGGCTCCTGGTTACGATATTCATCCCGTCTTACAGTGTTATCTTATTTGGTTATATACTATACTGTATTTTATTACTTATTTTTAATGCCAGGGTTCGACTCGGTGTGTGCGTGTATATACATACACACACTGGATAATCTAAACTAATGAACAGATTATGAATTTTAGAACATATATTTTAAGCAACACCACGCATAACATGAGCACATTGTATTTTATTCTTTTAAATTTTAACATAACAGGGGTACATAATGCATATAAAGTTGGGTAATATATTATCTTGTACAAGAGTAACTACTAAACTAATTAAGAATTTTGAAATAGCACAGGATGGAACATGCGCACATTTCGTTTTTTTTTTCAACTTCACAATTCAGCGACTGCATTCACAAAAAAGCTTGATCAAAAAATCTAAGAGAAAAGAATTACTCTTTAGCAATAGACTGTGCATGTATACGAGCGTCAATAATATGTGCTTGGTACAATCCTAGACTTAAGGATTTCGAAGGTTGTCACAACCGAGGGTGATTAGTGGGAATAAACTCCCTCTCCCTAAAAAAAAAAAAAAATTAAAAAAATAAATACCGTCATGGTGCAAGTTTCAAATAGCTCCTGGCCTTCTTGTGTAGCTTAGCTACCAAGTCCGGCAAAACAGTTTCTGCTAGAAGGAGCAAAGGCAAAGGTGGTCCATTGGTCAATTTGGGCAAGAAGGGGGGAGGGTCATTAAATTTGGATGGTAACCACCTAGGAGAAGGTAACGGATTCAAAACTTCCACTGCCATACAGGATTATCCCCATCAGAAAAAAGGTTAAGGAAGTAACTCAGACAGAAAATCTGGAGATGGAGTCCCTAAGCCAGCCATACTATATTGTCATCACTGGCAAGCCCTACAGCGCAGTTAGAGCTAAGTTGTATCAATGGGCTTTCCCTGGGATCCTCTAGCTTCAGAAAAGGGTGAGGGACTACTGCACGGGCAACAGCTACCCTCCTATATCACCCTGCCCAAGTTATAATTTCACTTGAGAACCACTGATCTCCAAGACGGACGGGTGCCAACGACGACAATGAACTAAGCAACAGACAGTAATAATGCGGACACATTTTTTTTTTGTGAATTTTACTATTTAAAGAGCTGCCACTAAAACCATACAATACCCATTAGAGAGAAAAACAAAAATTTAATACTATATTTATTGCTTACACCTGTCCTATGACCAATATTCCACTAGTATAAGTGCATACAAGTATTGTAGACACACACACACTTTGTGTGTTTAAATATTTAACCGATAAACTGAAATTTACCGAAAATAGTAATCACACATCAAGGATGGATTATAACGAGTAAAATCTTCGTTTGGACAGATAGATAATGTGTACAGAAATATGTTGGCAAGTTGAACTGCAAACTGTTCATTTCAACTAATTAACATTTTTACTTTCTGCACATGCCAAAATTCAATGCATTTCTTCAAGTCGTTTAATATTAAATCTTTCTTACCTATCTCTCAATAGTTACATCAGTATGAGACTCAGCTGGAGCACTAAATGTTTTGACTTTGATTCCAGCTAATGGCACTCAAGTCATTTTTTTTTTTTTTTTTTTTAAATTTGAAATTACCTCTATATATTATGTACAATATAATATTCAATACAGAATTGAATCTGTAATACAAAATCTGCATGAACGAAAATATATTTAAGTATATTTTACAACTTTGCAAGGCCGAAAACCCACACTAGAGGAAGGTAGTTTGCTTGAAGCATTATTGGTAAGCAAATATACAAGTGTATAAAGAAGGCTGTTATCATTGTACAATACCGAGACATTCAAATGTTACGATATACGAACAAAAAGACAAATGAAAGAAGATCGTATTTAAATTATAAAGTTTTCGTATATTTATTTTACAAAATCATTCATATATAAATCAGTGAATATGGACTTTCTGTTCAATACAACAGTGATGTTAAATGTCTTTATAATTTCAAGAGGTACCTTCCAAAATTATAAGATACATTTACCATACTGGTTTATTTATATATATATATATATATATTACTTGGGAGGATAAGGGTTAATGAATATAAGTTGGTAGTGTAGTAATTATTAATGGTGTAAATTGGGTAGAATTTGATTTATGAGGACGGCTCAACAAGAACTTGCTTACATTAAAGTTAAAGGCCACCATGTATTCAACCTAGATATAGGAAAATGGAACAGTGTTTCATAGGCGGGCAGTTCTGGGAAAGAAGTGTCGTTCATGGAATCTGCGCTTAGATTTAAGCACAGCAGATAGAGAAGTGAGGGAATCATTTATAGTGGTTGTAGCTAGTAGAGTGCTTTTCTTGCGAAATATTGGCACAGGCGGGGGGGGGGTTTGCTTTACGGCATATCAACCCTTTTCAGGTTATTTAATGCCGAATCTAGTTATTTTGAGGAACGATTTTTAATGGAGTATATATTTTTTTTAAGTCAGATTCTATTTAACCCATGGTTGGGACCCTAACAGGTACTACCACTCCGGGTCAGAGTGGACCTGGGAGCAATGGCAATTAAAGGGTGGCTCCGCACTCCCCAAGGCCCGCAAGATGGGGCCTCACCATTGGATATAGTTTTGTTTTAGGTCATATCCAGGACCGGGATAGATTGGAGTTCCATTGAGCACTTGCCATAAAAATAACGATAGAGCAGAGACAGGCTCGCAATGTCTCTTCTGTGGGAAAGAGGTTTGTAGGGAAGAGGCATCACCTACTAGGTTTCAAAGCCGGTTTTGAACTATCAAGGCTGGATAGGGATGTGCCAAGCAGCTCCTGCCCAAATGTGAAAGCAGTACTCCACTTTAAGACATACCTGGCTCCTATACACAGAGGATTGTATCAGTAGTGAGATACCAGCTGAAGCGATAGAGCGATCCAATCATTATTTCAACGATCTTGGCAACAGAATTGATGTATAAACAGCAAATCCATATTTACAGATTTTCATGTAAAAGATTTTGTTAAAAAAATATACAACGATTTATAATCTAAATACAATCTGTTCATATTTACGTCAGCATTTACTAACATTCCTATGCAATAAGATGTGGCACAAGGTCAAGATACCCAGCACTTTTTGATAGGATTATTTACAGAAATTCCTTGTCACTTATATATAGCATAAGAATAAAGTGTTAACTATTAGGTCATCCAGAATGAGTTTGTCAATGTTATTTGGTTTGATAGACAGATATTAACCCTCATGGCCAGGTAGCACTGTGTGAGTGACGGATAGTCAATTAGTTACCCAACTAGCTTAACTAGAAAGAAATATAGCGAGTTGCAGACAAGGCTGTCCAAGAAATAACAGATTTCAGAACAAAACATTTGATGTGTTATTCAAGTTTTACCCACATTTTTTTCTTCTAGTTACTTAATCGAAGTGATCTCTAATAAATGAGTGTGCACTCTCCGAGAAAAAAAACAACTTTTACTTGTATTCACACTAATACTCATAAAATAGTGTCTGTATCAGTGAAGTTCAAAAAAAAAAAAAAAAAAAAAAAAAAAGAAAAAAAAATACTATTTACTAGCAAGGGTGCCTGGTGTTTTCCAGTCATAAAGTATGCTTAAAATATGATCATTTAATTTACGCATATTTTGTATTTATTATTATAGTTAATTATTTCATATAATATATACATAGTCATGATTTTATAAGTTAAAAAAATTCACTTGAGTGCCATCAGCCAGAATCGAAACCAAAACAAGTTTCATGATTGAAAACATGTCTACAAGTAAAGACTGAAATCTATTTGTACTCAATACTGTACTGTGGAAAATAGTCTGAATTTTATTAAATGCAATCTGGTTTCCCTGACAACAATGTTTTTAATAGACAAGATGCAAGCCAAGGTAGTCGGATGGTCCACAGAATTTTATTATATAGATATAGAAAGATGGAAAGATCTTGTGTAAATAGTGAAGGATTGCTTTTTGAATTCATTGGGGGGAGGGGGGAGTGATTTGCTATTTGTCTTGTTTCTCCTAAACTAGCACTTCCCTAAGCTTTGCTGTCTTTGTTTAATCCACCCACTAGATTCTACATTTTCGAAAACTTTAAAATTTATGACAAAGTGTGATAGAATTTCAAAGTTTAAATAAACAATTTCAGATTGCGTAACTATTTAAAAAACAATAAAATTCCACAGATGTAGGTCATGACAAGAAACAAGTAAACAAAATACTTTTATAGAAAGATATTTATCTATATATAAAGTTATGTATATTGATATACATTTCTATGCACAGGATACACCCCTTTTTATAGCTACCCATAAAATTTATTATTATTATTTAATAACACTGAACTAAGTTTCTAATTACTTGTCCTCATATTATGAGTGTTATTTATAACTATTTTCAAGGTAAAATTTGTAAACATGACTACTTCTATATTTGACATTTTTTTCATATATATATATATATATATATATATATATATATATATATATATGTTGTTTTTGCCTAATCATTACTGAAATCTCTAAATTTCAGTTTTTCTACTCTTCAGCCTTCTATAAGTTCGCCTTTATTAGGAATTGTTAATCTTGGAAGAATTTAGAAGTAAACCCTACATGACAAAGAACAGCTGAAGAAAAACAGGCAGAATGGCTGAAACATGGTTGATATAAGATGGGAAAGTAAAAAAAAATTTTTTAAATAAATAAAACCTTTTTAAAAATTTCATCTCGGAAACACTGTCAAAGAAGTTAAAAATTTAGAATAAATTTAAAAAAAAAAAAGAAAAAAAAAAAGCGAGTACTGGCCAAAGAATTGGCTCATACGCTTGATTCTATCGCTTTTCCAGATCAGCCATTTCCACTTTAATTCATCAATACCCTCTCTTGAGTTGTAAGCCATGCTTAGTTGCAGAAGAGTTTTCAATGGGTAGTTATTCTGTACAAGTCCTGGAGATGACGAATTCTCAGTGGACAGCTGTTCTGTACAGGTTCCGAACTTTCTAATTTTGCAAGCAAAGAGCAAAAGATTCTTCTCGTGTTGACATGAAAAAACATGCAAGGTTTAATTTTTATGGAGCAATTCTGGTTTCCGATTAGCTGATAGCAGAATGTGAATTAATTTGATTCATCAGTTCCTATCAGCAGTGTTTATAAATAGAATCTCCTAACTCAGAGAGCATACCCCTGTTCTGAGTCAAAAATATTGCGATCCACCCTAACTCACTTTAAGCCATCAAGGATTGCTAGAATCTTAAATCATTTAGCATAAGTTAATAAATGAAATTAATGTATTTACATTTAACATCTCAGCTACAACTTGAATTCGCTAATGGAGTCATAACTTACTTGTAATAACTATTACTTGGGTCAGGTTTACCCTTGCTAATAAGGCTATGTTTTCAGTAGAGTTTCTTGGTTTCTTACATGTACAGACTAGTGTCCACATCGGTTGATCCATGGTCAAATTTGTTCAAACTATTACTCATTATCTAACAACTGATTTGGCGATACCTAGGTTCAAGTCTCACTTTGTGAGAACTTCAGTTCTGTTCAAGCTAATGTGCCAGCTTTACTAGTTGATAGCATAACTAATGGAGTTCTCTATCTTATATGACCTTGACAAATTCAGTCCTGGCCGAAATTTTGACAATTTTAATTAAAAGGTTTGCTAAATACAATGCATGGATCTGATACTCTTTGCTAAACAGTATCTATCATGCAAAATTTTAGCCTGATCCGAGAAAGTTTGAGTTATTGTTTCCATGACAACTTTTGAGACTCTTCATACAAAATGGAGAAGAAAGACTTTGGCTCATCCTTACATTGTCAGACGACTTGTTTTTGTTTTAGATGTGTGAAAGGATTACTGAATATATAGTTATTCCTAGGCTAGTATTTTTTGCTACTAGGAACTTTAATGCCACTTCATGCAATACCGCATACAAATAAATGAATTAACTATCTCATGTATATGGACGACATGAAAACATTTGCAAAATAAAAGAGGACTTGAAAAGCTGATAGATAAGAATCTTCAGTCAGGAAATTTGAATGCCATTCATAATTTTAAAGCTGCATTAAAAGAGATAAAGCGGAACTCTAGACAGTAAACAACATGGAACTATATAAACAAAAGAGAAGAGAACATAAATATAATTATTTGGAAATTAAGCAGACACTACCAACAAAAAAAATAAAGATGAAAAAATACCCAAGAAGGACAAGAACGCTCAGAAATTGAGTTATATAGCAAAAACCTTATAAAAAGAATACTTGCGTAATATATCTAGCAAGATATTCTGGACTTTCATAAGCTGGAAAAAAAAAAAAAATTGACATTTGGACCAAAAGATGGTCATTAGTGTCCTTTAATCTCTGCTTCAAGATTTTGGTTAAGACTGTGATCCACTTCTGTTCCTTGCCATAACCACTCTAATAGGGTCTCTTGTATATGTATACATCTACTTTTTACATAAAAAAAATTTTTTTTTTCAAAACTGAATTCTATGTTTATCCCTCCTCCTCCAAGTTGGGAATGGCTAATTGTTATAATGTAGTGTTCAATGAATATGTTGCTTCCAGTGTGCGTCTTAACGCCTTCATTATCATTTACTTTTAAGCTAATCTCTCTTGGCTCTAGCTGTGTGGGAGCATTCTATAATATTACATATGTACGTTTTGTGTCATTTTGTTAAAAACCATTAATCTAGGTCATTTTTACAAAGTTTGGTTGAACTGGAACAGTTTGAGTCTAAAGTGACCACGTTTTATTGTATTTATGTTTTCATGGCTCAAGAATAAATATACTGCTTCAGCTCTTTACTTCTAATAGAAAAAACAAAAAAAACATTAACTTTAAAGCAATATCGTATAACAAATGCACACACAAGTGGGGGCAAGTTGACATTCAATCCATGCCAGGTGAAAGAACCCCACAGCTAAAAAGATGTACATATCTAGGTCAGAATACAACAATCAGCTATTGAGATATGCAAAGAGCGAACAAAGAAAACATTAACCACACCCTATTTTAGAAGTATATAAAACCATATGATTACATTATTATAATCTATTAAAAAGCTTATCTGTATAAAAATGTGATATGTATTTTTTTTTTTTTTAAAAAGGTGGGGGAGAGGGGGGAGATAAATCCAAGTAATGAATTACTAGTGGAAGTACCTGGCTTCGCCTGGATGAGATACCTATAACAATAAAAATATAGTACTTGCACAGAATAAAGACCATGCTATTTATTAAATAGAACTTCAAAGTTAAAATGATACCATAAAAATTGAATTTATTAAGCTGTTAGATGAAAGCATAAAATAGTTATAAAAGGTTATTCCCTCCCCATATTAAGAACGGGTTTCTAAATAACATTGTAGAATGGCATGTATTCTGCATAAGTATCTAAAATATAATTAATACTGATTTCACATTTTTACAAGTCATCAAATTTTATTAACTGCATCATTTTCAATACCTGCATTCATCATACAATTGACAATCTATCAATTTCATTAACGCATATTTGAGCAGCCTCAGAACTTACTTTCCTATTCCTCAAGTGAGGTTTCTGACAAATGAAGAATTACCGTTTTTGGGTTAAAATCTGTTCATATAACACTTACTGCTGGCTTGTTTTTGACCTTGATATTTTAGTTTTTGGTTAGCTCAAGTGATTTCATACTTGGTGTACAGAGTTATTTTTTTTTTTTTTTTTTTTTTTTTTTTTTTACAAACTAGTTTATGAATTTTTGAATGAAATTGAAGATTAAATAAAAATGGTGGTTGTGATGCAAAAGGTCATGCATACATCTAGTTACATATACAGATTAAGGTTATTTTTCTTCTTTTTTTTTTTTGTAGCTCCTGACAGGAAGGGATATTGTTACTCGTCGGAAACGATTTTCATTATATAAAAAAATAAATTTTAAAACCCTGAAGTGGCTTTTCTAGCTAATCTTTTGGTGGTTCTAATTGTGGAGAGTGTCGTATAGTATCAGAACATTTTCACTTGACAATTCATTAATACATAAAATATTCTGCCGAGTCAATCATAAAACGTACTATTATCAATTAGTGTGAAAGAAAACCTGGATAAAAAGCAAAATATAATTTTCACAGATCAATCAATACAACAGTTGAAAATTAATTAGCAGAGACAACTTATCCGATGTAAAACTGTATTAATATCAGAGATAGAACAAAAAGCTAACGTGCAAGCATCTTTACCAGAGTTTTTGTCACATGTGAGCCTCCATTTAAGACTAAAACTGGACCAGAGGGCCACTTGCGTACGCATGACCACACAGCAACAAATGAAAAAGATGGCAAACTTCTGTTAAGAAACAATCATATACCCAAAATAAAAATTGCTGGACAGAACCACCATAGTGTTTAGAAGAGAGAAAACAAACACCAATTCAGACAACCCCCTCACCCCACTTGACTGAAATGAATTCTAAAAGAAATTCTTTACCATTTCCATAAGACATTTTTTTTTTCTAAATCAATATATTTCTTTACAACTTTCCAGTTTGAGACGTTTTTCTTATCCCTTTTATCTTTATCTTCACTAAGATGTTATTTCATATAAAAACTAGCTAAGATCATACAAACACCAGCAAAGCGTTATTCCTCACAAGTGAACACATGTATCCTTTTAAACTTTAAATCGTTTTATGGCATCCCCCCACCCCACCTCCAACTAATTTGATGACAAAATATCAATTGTGAACGATCGATTAGATACATACACTTAGCTGAACTATAACCGCTATTTAATGTACACCCACTTAACCCTTTATGACCTGGTCGAACCAAGTCGTTCAGTCGTAAATAAATGAATATAACAGCATAAATTAAGTGAAAATTGATTTAAACACCTTGTACATGTTAGTTTAGTAGCTGCGTAGATGCCAGATTGCAACTGTCAATTGCTTAGATTCAGTATGTTGCCATCTAAAATATATTTTTAATCATCTGCATTATTATTCAGGTCATAAATGGCCAAGACTAAGGTCACAAGAGATTAAAAGTGGCCTTTTTTTCCTTCAGACTTTAAATATAGCAGACATCTCAAATACTTTTACAGTCTCTGGAGATGCATCTTAATAATGATTCAATGTGACGGTTTATGAACTGCTGTTACAACAGTTCACTTTAGTTGGGTTTAGCAGGCTTTCTTTCCTAGCATACACTGGTTCCTGAAATATAGTGGTTCAGGCATCACGGGCTTGAGCAGGGTTATACGAGATGAGTAACCAATCATGATTCCACTGTTGAGGGTTGACTCCCTGTTGACCTCAAAGTTCAACTGCCTTTCCTGATGGTTGTTATTTAGGTTCTTAGTTGTACATATACGTTTGCAGTATCCATGCAGAGAGGATTATATCATTTATCAGTGCAGGGTGGGGGGGGGGTACTCTGCATTGCCCGGATCTAGTGAGGTGTGCCGAGTGGGGGATCAAAACAATAGAAGGGAAAATAAAGAATAAGCGAACAAAAAATAAATAAATAAATAAAATGGTATAAATAACCCTTTTTAAATGTTAAAACTTTAAAAATAGAAAAAAATAAGTCTTTTATGTCGTCGCTAACCTTAACATAACGATGCTGTCACGATAACCATTGCTCTACAATAGCGTCCGTGAAGTGACAGTTTTTTTTCTTCTTCTATTTAGCCCAATTCAAGAAAGGTTTTTCTGCGTATGAAATGGTCATGAAGAAACGATTTTTTTGCTACCCTCCTTCGTTGCAAAGGTCTATTTCTATTGGAAATAATTTACCGTTTTTTCTAATTTTCATACATCCAACTAAGACATTACCCTTTCAGACGGTACCAACTTCGACCTGGTCCGATGCCGCTGAGAAAAGTTTTAGGTAGACATACAAACAGATAGGTGAGATTTATACAATAGATTAGTTCTGCTTTCAGACGATGAACCACATGTCCAAAACATCAAAGACATCGCTGTAACAGGACAGATGGCAAAAGACTCAAGATTGAGGTATTGGTGTTAGAGTATGCATATAGTTACCAAGAGAGGGAATCAATTCTGAACAACCCTCCTACCTGTCTACTTGGGTGGCACAAGTATCTCTCTGGGCAGCTGTGGACAAGGGCAACAACTATCAAGGAGAACATGGCAAAGCTTAAGTCTACAAGTGATCGATCTTTGATCGTGTAATCTTAATTATTTAACAGTCTCTTACAACCTGCCATGGTTTGGAGTGTGGTACGGGTCAAAGAAGCTGGTCAATCTGACCTGGATAAATACTACTGCAACACTTTTGTACTTGTAGCGACTATCATCCTGGTCAAGTTGAGCTGGTTTTCTGAGCACGAACGGCATCTCTAACCATCGCAGAACAATTTCAACGATCCTGGGCCAGGTCAAAGGAAATAGCTAACCACTTCCGATTCTAACACCAGAGACCAACTCCTTGTAAACCCAAGAGTACCGTCAGGTTGTCCTTAAGTGTTATGACCCAGGTCTTCACCTACCCATCGGCACATTTGTGCTGGCCAGGTAAAGGGAGGGGGACCTTTCATATGAGCTCTCCCTTTGGTCAACAAACTGCATGTCCAAACCATCGGTGACATTAAAGAACGGGTGATAAATGTATGTTGAGTTTTCAGTGGAGATTAGAAATTGGAACATGTTCTCCACGGCAGCATTGCAGAATCTGCAAAAACAGTCGCCGAAGGCTTCCAGTTTGTGCAAATCTGCCACATCTAACAACCATAGAGAAAAGTGGTTTTGACCATCACCCGATAAACGTGTCTTTCTGTCCGAGCATATTTCCTATCGTGACCAAAAACTGGTTGATATGGAAGAATGCATCACTACAGCAACAACAGTATCATTCATAGCCAGTGGTCCTGAGGGTATCCTAGATACTTGTGTTTCCATAAGCATATGAAATTGAATGCCACCTCAAAGTTAATTTCAGACCAGAATATATGGTTATGCCAGATTCTTTTACAAACTCGAAAATGCAGAACAAAACAACCCCATTCGGCAAAAATGAAGAATCAGAAAAAGGTTTTCCATAGCTTATATTTTATCGTAGGAGAACGCAAACATTCTTCTGGCACACTCAGCTTTACATGTGCAGTTAGCTCTGCCTTTCTTACTTCCCAACTCTGCTCATACTCAATTAGTGACCATAATCCTTAAAAAAAAAAAAAAAAAAAAAAAAAAAAAAAAAAAAAAAAAAAAAAAAAAGTTAATTTTTTGTTTTACGAGGTAGTCACCACTTACCAATGCCTGAAAGCCACTCAAGGATAAGGGTCAATGAATGTGAGATAGTGAGACAACAGCTAAATGATCGATAGAGATGGAAGTTAAACGGAATTTGATTATTTGCTTAACAGAAACTTGTCTACATTGGACTTTCAGATGATCATGTTGTAGTGAGCTAGAAAGCAAGCCTATGATACAAATTTCCACAGGCAGGCAGTTCTAGGAAAGAAGCTTTGTTCATGAACTAGAGTGGGGGAAATTGTCAACAGTGCTTGATGAATAATTGCCGCATCTTCACACATTGTTCAATTTAAAAACTTGAACAATAAAATATTGCGATTTTTACAAATATGGCATTAGTTTAAGACAACTGGCATGAGAAGTTGGAGTAGGGTAATCCTGTTACGGATTATTTGCTGATAGAACTGAACCCACATTTAACATGGGAGAGAGCGATTTTAGGATGTCATGATATATATATATATATATATATATATATATATATATATATATTATATAAATGCAAGTTTGTCTGTGTTTGCGTGTTCGTTATAGACTCAATGGCTTGACCGATTTTTATGAAATTACACACAAAGGTACTTGCTGTGTCTGGCAGTGTTTTAAGCTAGGTTTTGCATCGTATGTTTTCAACAACTATCGGCAACTGATAATCCCTATGTATTATGTATTACTGTACGCATGCAAATGATCGGCCATTTTTCCAGGTCGTTGCTTAGCGACGAGCCAGACCGACACTGATACCATATTTCTGTTATGGAATTGTTCGTACTACTACTGCACACTTCACAGTGTACACAAACGACCATTATACCATGTTTTCTTTTTGGACGACGTAACTTCTTAATGTTGTTCCGTTAATTGCAAAGACGTTTATTGATACAATTGGACAATTTGCTTAAATAAAAAATTTGCAGACGGTAAGACCTCAATTACAGTATAAATACAATATTTTTTTATATTTTAAAATGGTTCTTCCATTTTTTCCATTAACTTAACTTTAACATTTTAAATAACATTTATTTATACAAATACAAATTCATTAACTTAGCAAAAATGATTATTTCTTTGACTAACTAATCAAAACAAAACACTCCTCATAACAATACAACCACATTGCTTATACATTACTTATGCATTTACGAACCCTTATTTAAAATTCTCATTTAATCTTCATAAATTTCGATTGAGGTTTCTTTTTTGAAAATTTATACATTTTTACATATTTATTTTATCTTACACTTCATAAGCATAAAAATGGCATTAAATCACCACGACCCCCCGACCAAGCTCGGGTAATACTGCTAGTATATTATAAAAATGGTATTTTTTTTTTTTTTTTTTTTTTTTTTTTCTTTCCTCACCAATACTGCCACCTAAAAGTAACTTTTACACAACAAAACACCAGATATGGCATTAATTCATTCCCAGGTTGGTGAAATAGCTGTCTGGCGGAGCCTAAGCAATTTTTATACAGTACGTATTAAAAATTAGTAACAAAATACAGTACAGTATGATACATACGTATGTAAACAAATAACATAAATAACACTCTAAGGCTATGCAAATATTGTAACCAGGAGCTGGAAAAACATTGTATTCCACATCGTAACCTTAAAAAAAAAAAAAAAAAAAAATATCCCGGGGTTCTACTGTATTTCCATTTTCTCCCCATAAACTCGAAATTGTTAAAACAACTGCAATCTCTACCCTCCGAATTACATCTTGTTACACTTTGGATTTTCATTCAGGTCATAAAGGAGAGAAGAGAAACTATCTACTTTTATGGGTCAAAATAAAAATTCTAGGTGGAATAGTGGTGAAAAAGCAGCTTATATGCTGGGTGACAGCCTCCTGAACAGAACTAGTATAGAATTTAATACAATATAGGAACCATTAAGTATAATAGATTAGAATACCATTTAAAAATTTCATACACACACACTTCATGTATTCACAAAATTTTATGAGCCTTCTCGTATTACAAGGTTCAGACAGATTTTCAATATCATTTAAGCCCTTTTCAGAAAAAATTCAAATTTTTAAAAGCAAAATTTATAAGTCATAAATAATGATATAATAAACTAAAAACGTAATATTTTTATATTAAAAAATATTTTAATAGCATTTATTTTACTTTTTAGTTTTACTTCAGTTACATCCATAAAGTATATGGATAACATCGGGTAGTTTTGTGATAAGGAGGAGGTGGGGGGGGGCATAACTCTTGTATCAACAATGCCGGAAATTTCAAAAGAAGGTATTTATTGTTAGAGAATGGATTGAGAGAGAAAGAGAGGGAGAGGGGTGTGGGTGTAAATTATATTGAGACACGTTGACCAGAAGTCAGGATCAGCTGATTGGATTGAGTGTGAGTCACGTGATCAGGTTAGCTGAATTGTTGAGATTTGGTTTGGGCTTAGAACGTGACGGACGGCTTCACAGACGTCCCCTCCCCTTCACTAGGGGGGAGCACTGCCGTGTGTAGAAACGAGACCAAGAGAAACCACGCAAGCCAGAGATTCACTTTTCATTCTTCTGCGAGACATCTGGAAAGTGAAATAAACTATAAAACCGATTTCTTGTCTTGGAGTGAAATGAATCTTCATCCAAAACAGGTACCAGGTCTCCCCTCCAAGACACGAGATGATTCCAGATGGACCAACATCGACGACGTGCAAAGGTATGTTGAAAAATACATGTACCACACACAACAGCATATGAACAAATAGACAGAACAACTAGATGATCACACAACATTGACTAGACGATCACCCACGATCCCCTTTATGATACAACACAACATTTATTAGGATTTTATTTTTTTACTTTCTGAAAAATTTTTTAATTTAATAAAAATATTTTAAACTCCGGTATAGAGAGACCAAAGACACCCAAGGATAGCGTCGAGTAAGCATTCAGCTGTACTAATATATATAGCAAGACGACATCTCAAATGTCATACTAGAACTGCCCAACCCTTGCAGCATAACAGATACAAGTGTTAAGTAATAATTAGTTTTGACAATCTTCTAGAGGTTGAAGGTTCAGTCCTTAGTGTGGGTCATAGTAAGAATACAATTATGAATTAGTTAATTCTACCTGGGCATAGTTAACAGAACGACAGCAAGCTATCACATGTATTAAATATAGGGTTCCATTCAAGGTCGCACTGATTGGCTGATCAACGACTCCCATCAGATTACCAGTATACTATGGCGGTTAATGTAATGTTCCAGGAAATATCGAGCCGATGCTCAGATATGTTTAGATCAAAATCTTCACAAGTAATCCAAATTCAGATTCACTTTGTTGCTTTTCCAGTTACTCCAGGTGATCTGGTGCTAGTTTTCCCATTAAAAAAAAAATACAAAAAAAAAAAAAAATACAAAAAAAAAAAAAAAAAAAAAAATGTTAAAAATGCTTTTCCACAGCTAACAAGTTTATTTTTCCTAAATAAACGAGGTTGTTAAAATCATCTTTGTCAGTAATAAACAGTTGTTAATTGCTCTATCAGCAAATTAAGAGTTTTGTCCTGCTTTGTAAGTGTTGAAATAAATAAAAAATGTCTTCATTTAAAAAAAAAAAAAATTCACTTCAAGTCAATGTAGCTTAATTTCAAACAAACCTTCACCTACTAAACAAAATATATCACTAACAATTGGAGACACTTAAGTTAATAAATAATGTAAAAAATATTGATATATGCATGTTATACCATGTCAAAGCTACAGATAAATAATGAATTATATATCCAACGCAAGTGAACATTAGATCATGAATGGTTTGAACAAGTTAGTCATGATGGAACCCGAAACTTTTTTTTTGTATGTTTCTAATTTTTGAGATGAGGATTGATTGATAATTCATATTTTGATTCTTTAGACTACTATTCTCATCTTCAGTGTTATTTTCACATTTTGGTCGATGTAGCCTCCAACTTTCAGGTTTACCTTGTCCAACTTCGGAATCTGTATGGAATTTCAAATGAGACCTTATATTTAATCCATTCAGGTAGTATGCTCTAGTTCTATCAGCCAATTTTGGGTAGAGGTTCTAAGTAATTCGTAATTGTATTTGGTACTAGTGCACTTATTGATCCGTGCTGAAATAACGTTATTTAAAAAGCCATTCTTAACATGGGGAGGGTGTTTTGTACCTAATCTGTACTTTAACCTTACAATTGAATAAAAAGGAAAAACAAACAAAACACTTTAATTAAACTTGGACATTCGATTTAAAAAATAGCGCGGATCAGTAAGTGCATTAGCATCTTGTATTTTTTATGTTATGCATACTGAAGATTGAACCTTCAACCTCCAGAAGAGTGTAACTTATGAATTTTATCAAGTACTTCATTACACCATGGGTTTGTATTCTAGCCTGTTAACACTTCTTTTAGTCACACACACAGTAAAATCCAACATTTGAGTCATTACCAAGACCTACCAGGAGTTGCTCAATCTCTAGAAGGACAAAATTGCTACTAGAGACTCCTATGTCTCCTAGTAGGACCCCCACCACTGCAGAGAAAGCCAATACTGACTTAGGTGTGGCTGCTCCACAATGTTGTTCATCCATTTTTCCCTGGACTTGTGACTGCCTTCCTCACCCAACTGCAATATTTCTTTTAGAACAATGATTTACACTAAGACCAACAAGCACACCCACAACATGGGCAACTCTCTAAAGGTTGCCGTCATGGAAGCAATCATCGTTACAAGCAAACATGGTCACCAAAGTGTGCAACTCATTTTGTGCCCACTTTGAGGTAATTGTCTGTCAGTGAGAAATACTATTGCTAAATAAATTGGTTTTCTACATGTACAACTTTTTATTATTTTGTATTTGGGTGTAACACCTTGCATATTATATACACACACACACATACATACACTAGCAGTTCAGACTCATGTCCAAGTAACCTACATCTAAAATTTCAAGTGTTCAGACTTAAAATTGGCAGAGGAGTTTGATAAAGTTTGCAAAGGTCAACTTAACTTTGACCTATTGGCAGCCAAATTCTTGCCCCAAAACTGATGAAAAATCTTGCTGCATGTCTGCATACCCCTTCATGTAAAATTTCAAATGTTTAAATCTAAATAAGCTGAATAGTTTGCTAGAGACCACAAAGGTCAAATCTTTTTAGCTTTGACCCATTTGCAGCTAAATTTATGGCCAAAAACCAATTAAAAAGCTTGCGCTATGTCTGAATAAACTTTATGTAAAATTTCAATTGTTTATACCCAAAATTGACAGGAGTTTGGTAGATTTCTCAAAAGGTCAGATCGTTGAACTTTGACCCCTTAAAAGCTAAATTTCTCGCCGAAAACAAATTACAAAGATTTTCCCAAATCTCAGTACCCTATATATCAAATTTTGAGTTAAAATTGACAGTTATTGCATAGGGAAATGTACACAGACACACACGTTCACTTTTATAGATATAAGATCAGAATACTTAGAATTTCATCAAGTATGTTTATATATAAAAAAAAAAAAAAAGCGCACATTTCAAAACGTAGTCATCATGATGGTTAGGATTTGCTGCTGTATTTTGTATTTATTTAGTGAACAAATACTTTATCCAAGAACATGGATTAATGGTTTGAGTGTAAAGCATAACTATAAGAAGTTCTCTTGGTTATTAGCAGTGTCGAATAAAAATTGTGTTATGAAGGAGATAGCGTGCAGGTAAGATATGATAGTTTTCTTTGAATCACAGCTTCAAAAATGTCTAGTCACACCAAAATGGTAGATGAATAAATAGATGTATATATTAATTTTATAATATTCTGCTTGTTCCTTTCTTAGTACATTATGCTTTGGGTGGAAAAAAGAGGGGGGGGGGACAAATACAATTTTGGAAAGTAAAACTGATTTAAAAAGGACAGATGCAAAATTTGGCCTTAAAAAAAAAAAAAGGGGGGGAGTAACCTGGCAACCCTGGTCAAGAATATAAGAGTGACCTCCCTTTTGTGTGTACCCTTGATTTCGAATACCATTATAATAAATGGTGATTGTTGTAATGGTGTGAGAAAACAACATGTAGCAGTTCTTCAGAGAATCATCAAAACATTACATAAAAAAAAACAAAATGAAAGAAAAAGTGAAAAAAAAAATGGAAGAAACAATATTGACTGAAGGAGTAAATTAAAGATTGTCTCTTACAATGTAATTTTATTTGTATTGAACGATGTAGCACAATATTACTTTGAGTATTTATTCATACTTGGACACTATTTTCATAGAAATTAATATTTGCTGCATGTTATTGGTTTTTCTGTCCAAAAGACTGATTTGTTGCGCTGTCCAGAAAATTATCAGCTTTATTTGAAACATTTGCTGATTAAACATTTCTCATTCCATCGAATTTCTATGGGTCCTGTTAGTAAATAAATACTATAACAAGTTAATCTAAAAAGCATTATATATCTAAATCAGTTCAGGAATTGATGCTTGAAAAACAGATTCAGATAAGTTAACTAATAGCAAAGTGTTGCAACATCAAATCAAGCAGGTTATTAAACTTGAAATCGTACTAGTATTTTTTTTTTTTTTAAATCACTAATGAGAAGAACAACGAAGATCATATTGTAACCGTTATTATACTAATCAAGCCATCTGGGCATTTATCCATAATGAAAAGCTTTGTATTGGACAATGTCTGTTTTCTGCAACAACCATTACATTTAGTCCTTTGTTTGGTCCAGCGAAGATTTAAATACGAGTAAAATCCGAAAAACAGAGAGGGGGGGGGCAATAAAATCAAGACTTGTATCCAGGCCAACAACTGAACTAAATACACTTTGCAGATATTAGAATCAAGACATTACCTGTTCAAGCTAAAACCCATAAATGTTTATTTGTATTATTCAGAATAATTCTCACACAGTGGTTATTCCCCCACACACATACATTCTGACCAATCTAACTTGATATACAGTAATACCATGATACAAACGCACTAAGATATAACGCAGAGTTAAAAAAAAAAAAAAAAAAAAAAAAAAATTGTATATGCTTTAAGACGCCCTTTTTTATATAATTTTCTATGTAGAAAGAAAAAAAGCAAAGAAAACAAAATGAAAAGCCCCAAATAATTAACGAAAAGGAAAAAGCAAAAAATACAAAACGCAAAAGTGTCTCTCGTAGACCATGCTATGCTGTCTCAGACCTCTCTCCGTCTCGTAGCTCACCTTTATTAGCCACTCATCCTTGTTTTCATGCTAAGTTCGTTACAGTTTTATTCCTTTTTTTTTATTCATCCTTTCTGTTAGATTAAGACTTAAATATTAAGGATTGGCAAGTTTATTCAACTTTTTAAATTGTTTATAATATTGCCTTTAGTTCCCATATCACGTGTGTGTGACCTTGATTTTTCCTCTCTCCTCACATGCATTCCGTACGGTAGCTCTTGCCAAGGCAGCTATTTCCTTATTACTATTGTATTCATCTTTTAGTGATTGTTGAGTGTAATTTGACTTTATTTTGGGTCAACTTACCTTTGGAACGGATTAATACCGTTTCTTTTAATTCAAATGGGAATAATTATTTTGAAATGCGATTTTGAATTAGATACGTCAATTAAATCCATATCTAAAAAGGTATTACTGTATATCAGTATATTTTATATCAGTATATCTATTGATGAAGGTGTTACTGTCTATCAGTATATCTGTTAATGTGTACGAGTGCATAATGAGTGCATGGGGAAATAGCAGCAGCAGTGAAGGACAGCTGGCTTGCATAATAGATTAGCAGCAGCCAAAAAACACATATGCAAATAAGGATGTATGCAAGAAAAACGCACCATGTGGTGGACATCAGAAAAGTGCGAGGGTCAAAGAAAATGGACGTGTAAAATCCAGGCGAGAACGAGTCGGCTGTGGCCGGCATGTGGCCAGCAGAAGAAAATTGTACACCGGGCAAGATGAATGATGGCAGGAAACTTAAGTGGTATCGAGACGGGAAATTAACTGTAATAACTATCAAGAAAGAAAAAAGAATGCCAACCCAGATTTTAATTTATTTCTTTTGCTTGTAACTACAACGTTACATATGTATGTTAGAGACAACCAATGTAATTCTTTTTTTTTTTTTGCTTTTATGGCATACCAACTATTTATGGATTATCCAATGCCGATAAACTCGTCCAATCTATATTTTGAAACGGTGTACCGCACAAAATGATAGAATTTCCACAAAATTTCTTCATCCGGGGAAAAGAAAAAGTGCAAACAGCTCTCAGTCTTCCAGCCCAAACAAATGTAGGCACATCTGAGAGATGTTTACACTTCTCATCCCCTGATGATTGGTTGGTTGTTTTTGTTTTACGGCATATTAACCCTTATAAGATTATTTAATGCTGAATCCAAAGATTTGGAAGAATCTTTTTTTAAATAGAATAAATTTGTTGTTTTCAAGTTGGTTTCTATTTAACCCATAGTTGGGACCCTAACAGGTACTACCACACCGGGTCAGAGTGGACCTGGGAGCAATGGCAATTAAAGAGTGGCTCCACACTCCCCAAAGCCCGCAAGCTGGGGCCTCATCACCGGATATAGTTTAAGGTTCCCCTGATAAAGAAATTCTTAAAATTTTAGGGAAATTCATACATCTACCATCTTGTGCAACACACTATGAACATAGTGTGTTGCACAAGATGGTAGATGTATGAAATGTAATTGAAAATTATTAAAATTCCTTCAAGATTTTTTATCGCTATTTATATACATAGAGCGTTTCCATCAATTGTATCAGTATAACCATCAAGCAGCCCTTTCAAACTTCACACAATGCTTCGACTACAAAATCCTTCTATAAATAGAATAATTATTGATATTCCTACAATATACAGCACTTAGAATAGATTGCTGTAATATGTCTATATCCGTATGTATGAATCAACAAATGAGTAATGTCTCCTATGTGCATCGTTCCTTTAGGATGATTAACGGAAGATTAAGAAACATCCGCTTTACATAATCATTTTGGACAAGTTATCATACATAGCCACATGATGGAAGCAGGCTTTATTGAAAGTGTCTTAATTTTGAATTGTCATAACAAGACTTATGACATTTACTTGGATGTGATCCATGCCCTCAGACTCAATTTTTTTTTTTAATTAAAAGATCTTTCTATCAAACTTTAGAACACGTCAAATTTTAAACCTCCATGGAAGGCAAATAGTTCTTGTTTTGTCAGCAATGACCAGGTAGATGTGCCATGTTATTTATAATTATTACCTGTAGTTAAGATTAAACCTTCAACTATAATAACTAAAAATAACATTTCTACTTGGTCATAGCCAATGGTACAAGAACATTTGCTCTCGCAAACTTAATGTTTGGATCGAAATCCAATTTGCGTTCTAAAGTATTGGTACTTAAAACTTTATTGTTTGTGTTTTTAATTTAACATACCATATTTTTTTGCAATTTTATTTTATGGACAAATATTCAAATATTCTATTAAACGATCAATTTCTAAATTGCAAGTAATTTCTTCATATTCTATTCATGACAATAACATTTAATTTGTATTGAATTTATCAAAATTGAAATGTTTATATGAACAAGACTGTTTAAAAGTTATACATGAAAGGTTTATTTTAAATTAATGTTTCAGTCTTTTGATCTCAAAAAATGTTTCACATTTGTGTTTATTCCTTTCGGCCCAACTTAATTTTGAAAAAGTTGCCATCTATAATATAAATCTCACCAGTCTGTTTAAATGTATGTATGTATATTTGCCTAAAACTTTTGACAGAGGCGACGCGTTTCCACGAGATCGGTGTCGTTTTGAAGCTCGGCCCTTTGGACGACAAATATCGAAATATTGGCTAAAAACATTAATTCCTTCACACTCAATTGGGCACTTTTCTACAGGTAGGGGGTCACTTTTTTTACTGATATTTTAAAATCTTTTTTCGGTTGACTAGACTTAATTTAAACCTTCTCCACTTCTCGTTTGGTGATGGACGCATGAGCAACAACACTTTTTTTCACGTTCTTTTCCTCTTTCGTGGTACGGGTTCGAGCCTACCTGCCTACTACCACTTTTTTTTTTTTTTTTTTTGCTCAACACACCTCCCAACACCCGGGCATCCAGGCTAGTCTATAATATAAAAGACTGTGTCCTAAAAACTTTTGACACATGACCAACACTCACAAAATTGGTATTATTTGAAAGTTCAGTCTCTCAGATGACAAATATCCAAAAATTGTACAAAAAAACATGAATTCTTTACCATCAAATGTTTTTTTTTTTTGTTTTTTTACAACGAGGGGTCAGTTTTTTTATCAACATATTCGCAAAGTCATCATACGCTATGCAATGACTAAGCTCATTGCAAACAGTGGCGACTTCGTATGTTACAGTGGGCACGGCAGCTAAACCATTCGCTTTTCACTTCCTTTTCCTCTTAGCGTTACAGCGTCGCGCCTGCCTACTAGCTCCCCTTTCTCACTGCTTTTTTTTTTTTTAAGGCTCCATACTTTTACCTCTACATCTTGGCAACGCCGGGGGACCCCCACTAGTCTGTTATATAAAGGGAAGTTGTCTGTCAAAAAAAAACTTTTGGCACATGCAATGAACACTGACAAAATTGGTATCGTTAGAAAGATTGATCTCTTGGACAACAAATATTGAAAAAAATTTGCCAAAAAAATTTTTTAAACATCAACTGGGTCATTTTTCGCAAGGAGAGGTTTCAATTAAAATGGCCGACTTGTTTACAAAAGAAACCAAAATGCATACTGGCTTATTTAATTTGAACAAGATTCTTCTTTTTAGTTTTATACCATTGTATTTAATCATGAAAAACTCAGCGTCATGAAAAGGCAGAAAACGCCCATATAGATATAAGAAAAGGTCAAACAAGTTAATTATTATAGAGATTAATAAATTCTAACAATTCAGTTAATTTGTTTGATATAAAAGTAAGCCATAGGGCTTGGAAACACATGACAATGATGAAGATGGGATGCACTGACGAGCTACTGTTTATCCGCTTCCTGTAATTTTGAAATAGTCTGGGTACCAAAGACTTGTCACTGTAAATGAACAGCAATAACTTGCGACATATTGATCGCAGTGCACTTTCCATGTGCCAACATTGCAGACAGCTTTGTCCATTAATTTGCATATTTAGTATGGTCGACTTGACCAATGACAAGAAATCAATCTGTGACTCAAGCGGATAAAACGTCAGTTTCAAAACAGGTTAGGTCTGTCTGTTAAACGGTCAAAAAAGTAACTAAATCAATATCTTGTTAATACAAAAAGTACAATTAATCAAACAACCAAGTTGTGATTTTTTTTTTTTTTTTTTTTTTAAACTATTGCTGGGAAGAAACCACGCATAATTTTCCAACAGAATGAGTAAATATATTAAATTAGATATATTTACTTTCTCTGGAGGAGGTTAGAAACCAAATTAGGTGATTTTTGAAAAGCAAGCACACTGACCTAAAGTAGGATAAAAAACAAAAACGCCTCAGCAGCCCATTAGCATTCTCTGTTAGAGGCATCTCAGGCAATTAGCAATAAACCAACTCTTTCCTATCTCAAAGACAAGGCAAAAACTGAGAAGGTGGACCCATAAAAGCTTAACAATCATTGTCGGACTGATTGCCAAAGACGTATCCCTGATTAGTACAAATTCCTACTCATGTTTTGACAGGTAATAAAGTTAGCTATGTGTACAAATTTATATATTAATATGCATAGAATTCACTCCTAAACTAATTAGTTGATGATTATGAATGTTGGAACAACTGCTAGGTTTAAGCATGCGTAATGTGAACTATATTTAATTTAACTCCATTTTATGCAATCTCAAATTTGTGAAATTTTAATAGATATCAGATGTTCATTAATAAACATTCCCTAAATTTGTTTATTTGGGGTATTTGAAAGGAGTTTTAGGGAAGACACGAGTGCAAGCTCCTATTTAAAAATTAAAATATTTCAGGTATACATTGAATTTGATTCATAATCATTGCAAGTCGAATTTTGCTGCTAAACAGATTTGTCGAGAGTATGTATGCTAAGATTCACTTAAGGAGCCTACAGCTTAAGCCTCAAATTTAAGACATTTTCTAGACTCAAAATAATGTACTAGGTTGGATCATATTGGAATAAAGATTATAAAAATGAAGTTTAGTACAACTATATATTAATCTTTATAAGAGGACAGAAGTAGTGCACGAACTGTCCTGTTCAGTGAGGAATTAATTTTACTTATCTTGTGACTACCATCCTTCTAAAGGACATTTGTCTGTGTCCAACTAAAGTAAAAAACTACACAAGACACCTATAAACCTTTGCCTAAATAAGTTTTATGTTCTTTGTTGGTCCAACAGGAAGATTTTTTGATAGCACATTTATATTTATTTTTGCATTATAGAGTTAGTACATTGCAGAAATTGCCGTGATTTAAGATTACTTTTTCTTAATAATAGTTATTTAAAAAGCAACACTTAAACTAGGTCAACCAATCAGTCAGTAGGCTTTATATTTATTATATTGAACCAGTTGAGGAAGGAAGAAAGCATTCAGAGAGTGAGAAGGTTTTAAAATAAAATGTTACAGGATTTTTTTTTTTTTTTGTTATCCATGCTCCTTGGCAATGCCAGGTACTCTGCTAGTTATTTTTTCAAAAGCTGAGTTAATCAATGTTGTTTCCTCAGGAAGGGAGGGGGGCAAATTTTTTTTCAACTATTTCCAACCTTATCTATTATTGTACAGGAAAGGTGAATGGCTTACATTATTTTTTCAATACATTGTAAGAGAAATGGGCTTGGGCTTAGGATAGGTGAAAAAGAGGGATGGGAGAGAGATATGGAAAAACAAGAGGAAGAAAGAAGGTGGATTGAGAAAAGTAGAGATAGAAGTTTTAATATAAAGATGGTACAACATTTTGTTTTTATGGGCAACACCAGGTATCCCTGCTAGTAAAAAAAAAAAAGTTTCAATTTATTTGTTAAGCCGAGCATGTGGGGTCCTCTTCCACAAGCAAAAAATTTACTTTCACCATGACTAATGTTTGTGCAAATTTTTAAAAAATCCAAGGCATGGTTATTGAAAAAAGTGTGAACAAATGAATGATTTGGGGGCAATTTCACCACTATGATAGCCCCTAGAAGGGCAACCAGAGTTATCCGGAAAAATCCATTCTGGCAAAAATTTACTTTTATCATGACTAATGTTTGTGCAAAATTTCCAAAATAATCCAAGACGTGATTATTCAGAAAAATACAAATGGACAAACTGGGGTGGATTATTAGGTCCAATCCCTCCTTTGTCAAGGACGTATGGGGGGGGGGGGTCAATAATTCTTTGTTAGCTTGTAATATAATTATATTTGGTTAATAATTATATCATTAAAAAAAATATTTAAAAATGAAAAGCATAATTATGAAAAATTAAAATTTGATTAACTAAAATCAAATTTTAATTTTTCATAATTTATATAAATTGTTGAAAGCAAATTATTTGCCCGGAAAAAAGTGGAGTGATTTTGCTTTTTGTATCAAACCATTTCACAATTTCCAATATGCTGACCATGATAAAGTGAATATTTTCTATTTTACCTAGAAAGCTCCATCTGAAAGGAGACATTTACGACGGATGTAATAATGATTTAAAAAAAAAAATAAAAAAAAAAAAATTTTTTTTTTTTTTGTACACCAATCATTTAGCAAGTTATAAAAAACAAATTAACAGAAATGGAAGAATCCTACCTTTTCAAGGAATCAAAAAGAAATGTATGTTCCGAGCTAACACTCTCACAATGATGAATGAATATATCCAATAGCAAAAATATCCAATGAAGTTAGTAAATCCAAGTAAGTTAGAGTTGTATTGTGAAGAGAAATTGCAGTTGTTGCATAAAAGTTGTTCCTAGGTAAGTCACAACATGGCCCTGCCTGCATTTGGTTGTACAGCCATAGTTTGTTGAAGACAAGTAAAAAACAGTAACAGCCTACAAGAAAACGGAAAAAACATTTAGTATGTATTTGGATTAAACCTGATGAAATATTGAACCAAATGTAAAATAAAATAAGCATTTTTTTAAATTCAATATGACGTTTATGTAGGTTGCTTGAAGCAGTATGTGCGTGTGTGTGTGTATATATATATATATATATATATGTGTGTGTGTGTGTGTTCTCGATAATTCTTGGCCTGAAGACGTAATCCCCCAACGCGGGTGATTACAGAAACATGTATGCACATATGTAGCCATGAATGTTTGTATAAATAAATTTCATATATATGAGCAAACAGTTAATAAAATGTTAAAAAAACACTTTGAAATGAGTTAAAAACATTTAATCTGAAAAGGAAACACTGGATAAGTGGATAGTCCTTAATCCGCAGAGTTTCGAAGAAATACTTTCCTTCTCATCAGAGGGTAGGAATTAGCAAAATGCGGGATCGGATTTTGCATGCAGAAGTATTTGATGAAACAACAAGTAAGTCAAAGATCTTACTAGATAACAAAAAAAGTGAAGCAGAGGGAATATGGTGAAGAAAAAGGTGATTACACATGAATAGATAGTCTGGTGGAAGATAAAAAATCCAGTGACGGTAAAATCCAAATGTATAACTTCAAGAAAGTTAAAAGAATTTCCATTTGTACACGTAAAATCCAAGGAAAAATAAGCTCTATTTCCTATTTGGTTTTATCGAGCTTTTACATCTGGCTGAGAATTTTATAAATATTAATTCTTTAATATTTATAATATACTTTAATTTTATCATCTTGGTAAATTTAATTGTAATTTTTATTATATATATATATATAGAAAATTTTTAGATGGGACAAGTCATTGGTACCATCGGTTTCAAACCTGATAATTAGGACCGTTTTAGATACCCATATCAAGCTCTTCAGCCAATACTCATCTATTTTATAATCGGAAGTGGAAATATATATAGATCACGAGTTCACGTTTAATTCTCGTTTTACTTCCGCTTATAAAATAGATGAGTATTGTTTGAAACCGACGGTACCAATGATTTTGTTCCATCTAAAATCTTTCTGTAAACAAAACAAATACGCTCTTATTTTAGGATTTTTCCTTATAATTGAGCACTCTGCTGGATATCTTTTTCCAAAAAGAATTAATTATATGAGAATATGAATATAGTATTCCGACAAAATAGAGAAATAAAAAGAAACAGAGTTATGTGTTCAAGGTTTCGTCTTTATTTCAAGACTTCCTCTGGATGAAGGAGATTAAGAAAACAAAAAACGCCAGTACAAATATTTGAAAAAAAATTTTTTTGCAAAGTGACACTGTTCTATTTCAGAAATGGAAAAAAAAAACGTTAGAAATTCAAAAAAGGAGGGGGGGGGGGCTTGTGTTGTTTCTGGAATAGAACAGCATTACACTTTGTTCATGAAAAATTTTCAAATATTTGTACT
This sequence comes from Euprymna scolopes, assembly GCF_053919585.1. Classification (NCBI taxonomy): domain Eukaryota; kingdom Metazoa; phylum Mollusca; class Cephalopoda; order Sepiida; family Sepiolidae; genus Euprymna; species Euprymna scolopes. Next base: position 50,243,477 of record NC_136523.1, on the reverse strand, counting down.
GGTGTTTTTTCTTAATCTCATTCATCCAGAGGAAGTCTCGAAATAAAGACGAAACGTTGATGAACACATAATTCGGTTTGTTCCTTTTTATTTCTCTCTCTCACATTATGTATGTATGTATGTATATATATATATATATATATATATATACTAAAAATTTATTTAAAAAGGCCAAACGATATGTTTTTCTTTAAGAGATATTTACCTTTCAAGGCATGATAGCTTTTTATCATATAAGAGCATTCTCATGTGTTTATTTTTATAAATCTTTTTTAAATGTAAATAAATACCTCTTCAAAAAAAAAAAAAAAAAAAAAAAAAAAAATCTATCATTTGACTTTAAAGTAACTTTAAAATTCATACATGATATTTTTTAAAAGTGCTACTTAATTTTAATATATAAATAAAATTAATGATGACTGTTGAACTGGAAATGTCCTGTTCGTGGGCTGAAAAAAAACTTGACATATTAGTTTTTCTAATGCACTGATGAATCCCAGGCTTGTGCAAGTTTGGTGAACAATTATATCTTTATATGCAAACACTGGTGGCCCGAAACAATTACATGTAATGTGAATGATAAACAAAAAAAACTTATCGAAAATGAGTAAAGGCAATTGTATCTATCACTGTTAACATGGTATCTTGAAAGAAAAATATAGCTCTAGTATTGTACTATCGAGCTTTCTAAATGAGAACTTGGTTATTTATATTTAATCACTGCCCCAAGTGGTTAAATTATATATATATATATATATATATATATATATATATTCATTTTATGTAACCTTATTTGAAAAGGATCGGAAAATGACAAAAACAACTATTTAAAGTCTAGTCTCATTGCAAAGATCCGCCCTGATGATTCTGCTTTTCTAAAGGAATTGCAGCATAAACATGTATGCACATCTGTAGCCAATAATGTTTGGCTAAATAAACAGTATAATTACGCTCCACTTGTCAACACCAGAGCTTTACTGGCTTTACATCTAGGATATATATGATCTACAAAATGTGATATTACAGCCAACTGAGGACCATCTGCAAATTCAATATTCCCTTAAGACTTCCTCTTTTTGAGGAAGCCAGTTCAATCCACGTAGTGTAAATACCATACAACAAATTGATTCCAATGCAGTGAAGTGTCGGATATAGACAGACTGGAAGCAAATTAAGATGGATACAAAGATGAAATTAATTTTGTTCCCCCCCCCCCTGTATTATGATTTTTCATTTGTTTTATAAAAAAATTTGGAAGTGGGAGGTAAAGTTCAGAATAGTTAATAAAATGAGAGCTTATACTGAACCTGGCTTTTTTTTGAATGTGAAAAAAAAAATTTCTCAAAACCGGAATAATGTTTTAGTCATTCCTCTAATATGCTTAAAAACCGGTTTTGGTGAACAAAGCACCGTCACCACGCCTACTGAACACTGAACTTACAATTAAAAAAAAAAAAAAAAAATTTCAAAGTATGGTGTGGAGGATTGTCATCCAAGCTACAGTAAAACAATCTTTTAATGAAACCATTCATTAAACTTTAGAAGTTTAATAGGTTTAAAATTTTCATTCATCTCCAATTTTTAACACAGCAGCGTGGAAGAATAAAACTTTAAAATGTGATCCAAACCATAAATATTCACATCCTTGCACATTCCATATTACGATGGTAGTTCAAAATATAAACCCTAATATATGTATATATATTTTAACTAAAAAGTTAAAGAGCTACAAAGACAGGAATGGTACCATTAAAACTAGCAACCATTTATGCTCCACAATTTATTTTTTCTACATGATCACCACCAGTCTCAATGCACTTGCCAGAAATTCAATCATGCATCTCTGCTTTTGATGCACATCCATGACAGGGTTGCTTTCTTAGAGTGTCAATATCTGCAACAGAGAGATGAAACTTTCAGATTATGCATGCCTAAGTTCAGTCATTATAACAATGTAATTTGCAATCCTCCATGATCCATTCAGATGGAATTAAAAAAAAAAAAAAAAAAAAAAAAAAAATATTGGTATTATTTTTGGAATGTCCCTTGTAAAAAAAACATTGAACAAATTAAACGAAATTAAAGATGCAATAAAAAAGAAAAATGATTTACATTAGTGTAATACTTAATTTTTTACACTTTGTCAGTTGACATTTAACTTATTCTAGACCAGTTGTTCTCAACCGGGGTAAATTTACACCTAGGATGTAAAAAAAATTATAGAGGGTAATTGAAGTACCTGATAATTTAAAAAATAATTTCTTTTTAGATTGTGTCAGGTCTAATAAAGTTAATACCAATTTACTTCCTAATCTATTTATAAAAGGTTTGATTTTCTTTTATTATCATCATCAAGTGGTATCCTGCCTGGGACAGGTGTTAAGGAGAAGGTCCGGCCAATCACTAGAACACAATGAGACAATCCCGGGAGTAAAGTGATCTGTACATCAATCAGCCAGGAAAGTTAACTGATATTAAAATGGGTTAGACCAAAATCAGCAAAAATATAATAAACAAAGCTAGCGAAAATAAGGTAATCAGGTCAAACGACTAATGAAGCTGATGCCCTTAGAGGCAAATGGGCGAAAGAGACCACGTAGTCATACAAGTTTGAATTCCTGACATCATCAATCGGCCGGCTGAGGAATAAAGAAATCATCTAATATTTTTGTAACTGTTTTCGTGTTGTCATTCCACCAACTGGAGAGGTAGATATGTTTTGATCATCATTTCTGCAAACGAACTTTGTATAATTTCCTACAAGTATCTGGCTCCACCATCACTTATGTATCTCCCCCTCCGTATTAACAAGAACTGTATAAACGTCCCAGCTCTGTATTAATAATATGAAGTCCCCAAGAATCATTACAGTTATGTGTATAATCTATATAAATGTCATTATCATGAGTCCACGTCATGTGTCTCCAATATGTATCCCGACTATTCAACATGTCCCCAATATGAACCCCCCCCCCCACAAGACAACACAGGCATTGACAGCTATGGCTCTCAATCTATCCATCACTCTCTCGAGGCATTCATGAATTCATTGTTGCTCATTTTTGATGTTGCCCAGGTATTCAGACTGTAAACATGTTTCTCGCTGTTGTCCTTCTTCGACCCATGATCTTTCCTGTCAAACTAATCTGTTCTACTCCGGTTTTTTTGCAGACATGGCCCATGAACCTTGTCCTTTTTGGACTGTTCTTATTAGAGAACTTTCTTTGTTTGCCATTTTTAATATCTCTTGATTTTTCTTTTCTGTCCAGGATATCTTCAAAATTCTCTTCAGAAAACCAAGTTTCAGTTGCCTCGAGTCTTTTCCTCATGGTGTTGGTGATTGTCCAGCACTCACAACTGTATAATAGAACAGACCATACATACATTCGGCGTATTCTTAATTTGATATCTATTTTAATGTTTCTGTTGGTCATGATTGATGACAATCTCCAGAAGGTGACTTAGGCTGCGGCTATGCGACTTTGAATTTCAGTGCACACCTTCCATCGAATGTGATCCAGTATCTTAGATATTTAAATTTATCAACTTGTTTAACTGGTAAATCAAGACATTGTAGCTTGTATGTTGGAACTTGGGTGTTCTTGGATACTATCATGATTACTGTTTTGGAGATGTTCAAAGCAAGTCCTTTACTTTCACTTGCTTCCATCACAGTATCCAGCATGTGTTAGAGGATCTCTTCAGATTGAGCTATTAACGGTGTCGTTTGCATACCTTATATGGTTAATGTTGTATCTAGCCAAACTTATTCCTTCGATGTTCTCAATTTCCTTCAGTATGTTTTGAGGTTGAATAAATCTGGTGACAAAACACACTCTTGGGACTTCTCTAATTAATGTTTCCCCACTGTGCTCTCCATCCATTCTATTTTGTCTCCAATCGGGGTTGCTCAGAATTCTAAGGTCTTTCCCATCAATGCCTAGTTTATTTAGCAATTTATATATTTATTAGTTTATTTAGCAATTTATATATTTATTAGTTTATTTAGCAATTTATATATTTATTAGTTTATTTAGCAATTTATATATATATTAGTTTATTTAGCAATTTATATATTAGTTTATTTAGCAATTTATATATTAGTTTATTTAGCAATTTATATATTAGTTTATTTAGCAATTTATATATTAGTTTATTTAGCAATTTATATATTAGTTTATTTAGCAATTTATATATTTATTAGTTTATTTAGCAATTTATATATTTATTAGTTTATTTAGCAATTTATATATTTATTAGTTTATTTAGCAATTTATATATTTATTAGTTTATTTAGCAATTTATATAGGTTTTCAGGTCTTGCTTCATCAAAGGCTTTTGAGAAATCGATAAAACAGAGGTTGAGGTCTTTCTGCATCTTTATACATCTTTCCGTCAGCATTACCATTATGAATATGGCATTTATTTCCTTGTCTGCGACAAATCCAAATTGCACATCTGATATTTCAGATTGTATTTTTGTATCGCAATCTCATTAGTATATTCAGTAGGAGCTTTAATGTACAGCTCATCAGGCAAATCGTTCGGTTACATTCACAGTTGGTTGTTTCAGGTTTCTTAGAGAATGTGATGAATGTGGAAATAAGCATATTCACCAGCATCTTTCCAGTGTCATGCTATCAAGAACAGATTTTATTATACGAACATACAACACTATTTTCATAGAAAATCTAAAGTCTATGAGAGGGTAATTCTCCACATGTAGACACACACGACCTTATGGCAAACACGATTATCGCCCTTCAACTCTGGTAACACCGTGCCTTGCCCCCAGGGGATGATGCAGCTACATTTTCATTTTATATATTTCATTCTCTTTCCGCTGGACCTTAGGACAATGCAAATGTGACGGAAACATCCTCCCGGTTCTGGAGATAGTTCAAACTCTCAAAGAATATTGAGGCCTAAACGCAAGTAACATTACTCATTCAACTTTCACTAGAAAGTCTTACAACCTTGATTTGTAATTAAATGTAAATCAATCTACATTTATTTGTTATCGTATATCTGTAATGCGTGTCATCATTACGCGACCATTATTTCTCTCCCCAACATGAAGGATGGGATTGTCAATTACATAAGCAGGCCACCCTGTCCTCCACAAGTCCTAAACAATAAAAAAGGTACTTGACTGTTTTTCTGTCACTTTATGATGATTGCTATGAATTTTTGTTTGGTAGTAGGGGATAAATGGAGAAATGCATAAAGCCGAGGTGTCGATGGAGGAAAGGTTGAGAACAGTTGTTCTAGAAGAATTAATGGATATAAAATGTTATATATATATATAAAAGATAAATTAGCTAAAAACGATTTTATTATAACAGAGCAATCAAAACAGGAAATTGTTTTGAACAGCTAGCTAAAGGCTGATCGACTAGGCACAATTATATTTTTTCAAAAAGATAAAAATAAAGAAATATTTTGTGGAAAGTAGAAACTACAGATAGGTTTTGGTTTTAGTGACCTACATAACTGGTGGTCCTGATTCAGAAGCAAACCCAAAGGTCAGACATTTTTTGGCAGTTTACAGCAAGCATCCGGAAAAGTTACCAGAAGGAACCAAAGTAAAGATTCTCAAACAATAAATTTCTAAATGCTGAAAACAAAGCACGAGTTGCTTGATTGTTTTTGTTTTACGGCATATCAACCCATTTCAAGTTATTTAATGCCGAATTCAAAGATTTTGAAGAAAATTTTTTTAATAGAATATATTTACTTGTCTATAGTTCTGGGATGAGGGGATTTCATTACGGATTTCGTTTTTTGGACTCACTTCCTCATCTTCGGTGCTTTTTCTACTACATTTCGGCCGTATCATCCTTCGGCATCCTTCAGGTGTATCTCGAACTCGGGAACTGTTTTTTGGAATTTCGAAACCAACCCTTTGTTACGGGAGTACCATGTTCTTGTTCCATTCAGGCCGTCCCTGCTGCTACCGCTTAATGCTGTTGCGTCTATTGCTGTCGCTGCCATTGTGTTGTCACTGCCACTGCTTTCGCTCAGGATTGAATTCAACACCTTGGAGACTTGCAATGTCTGTTCCAACGTCTTAGTCGCCTCGGCCATGTGTCACTAGGACGATGATCTATCAATTTTTAGGACTGTTAAACCTAAGTTGTTATTCTAGGTTCTCTCTTATGATTAGAGGTTCCCAAATTGTGTTCAGTTCTATACTCGGTTTGCTCAGGAGGTTGTTAGCTCCTAGCATGTGTGCTGTTTGAATTTTCGCACTTTCCAGTGGGGCTCACTGTTTATTATCTTAACTTCATCCCAGAAGGGGCGATGGTCACAATAAAGGGTTGGGTTCGAAATTAAAAAAAAAAAAAAAAGTTCCCGAGTTCGAGATACACCTGAAGAAGGCCGAAGGATGATACGGCCGAAACGTAGTGGAAAAAACAAAAACACCGAAGATGAGGAAGTGAGTCCGAAAAACAAAATCCATAATAGAATATATTTTCTGTTTTCAAGTCGGTTTCTATTTAACCGATAGTTGAGACCCTAACAGGTACTACCACTCAGGGTCAGAGTGGACCTGGGAGCAAATGACAAAGGGTTGCTCCACACTCCCCAAAGCCCGCAAGCTGGGGCCTCGCCACTGGATATAGTTTAATATCATATCCAGGACCAAAACCACAAATTGAGACTTATCTTAAGTTTAATTTAGAATTATTTCTTTCCCCAAAAGAGTGTGTGTGTAATATATATATATATATATATACACACACATGGGCAATTATGAATTTATCAGTGTTTCATTTAAAATATAATTATTTCAACCATTAATAGACAACTTTTAACAACATGCCAAGAAAAAGATGGATTAAAATAAGAACTAACTTTAAAAACGGGCGGAAAAAAAAGAATATCTGCCTCAATACAAAAATGCTAGTTTATTTTGGTGTCTTTAAACCCCCACACACCCGTATTATTTTGCTGATGAGACTTTGCTTAAATATAAAAATTTTTTTCATAAAATTATTGTTCAAGAAATATTGTCTATTTCAATAAAACATCATTTCTGAAACGATCGTACAAACTATTGTTTTTTTCCTTTTGAAACTGATTTTTAATTCAAAAAATTATTTATTATTTTTAATACAGACCAATTTTTTTTTTCCAACAAAATAATTTTCAAATAATTTTTACATGGAAAAATTATGAACGAAAATCTAATGTATTGTTTATGGAATGTACCTAAGCTTTTTCTTATATTATAAGTTATAAAATGAATGTATTTTTGTAATGCCAAAAGCAAATTTTTTTTTTTTTTTTAAGAAAAAAAAAAAAAGCATGAGAAAAATGTTTTTGTTCCTATAAATTAAGTTTTGTTGTCTGCTGACAGCTAATTGACTAATTACGCCAACTTCCAGCAACCTTTCCCGCTACTTATAAACTGTTGGAAGATGGCAATGCAATCATGGGTCAGGTTTTAGATCAATACCAAACACATTTTAATTGGATTTTATGAAATCGGTTTAGAGCTATATTCCAGAAGCAACTTGACGCACTCAACACATAGGTTGAGGGGTGGGACATTTGAAAGCAAAAAAGAACATTTTATATTAATATTTATGAAAAACAAATGCAACACATGTATAAGGAATCACTTTTTTGGGTCGTTTTAAACTTCACATTGAGTAAAATTATTATGGTTCTAGTAAACTAGGCATGGTCAAAACATGAGGGAGTATTTTTTGATAGAGTCTCTAAAAATTTACCAAAAATTAATTATCCAATCAATACAAAATTTTCACTGATTATGAAGTGAAGAATGAACTTTATAATGGTGTACTTTTAATACTCGATATTGCTCCACCTCACTCAGTGCTCTACATTGCGAGTGAAAGTTGCGTTTGCGAGTGATTTTTCAAAATGACAACTAGAAATAATGGAACGCTTATCTTTTGGCAATTGATTACATTTCTTTTACTGACAATGTTCCAAAGCTCACTACCGAGTGAAAAATATCTTTTCAACTTTTTCTTTTTTTAATAATACAAACTAAGTTAAATGATTTAAATAAAAGTTAAATAGAACAATATACTTTCTTTGTTTTTTTTAAAGAAGGCTATTAAAAAAAAAATAAATAAATAAATAAACCTACAGAAATTAGAATGTTTATACCTTCAAGTATCAACATAAAATGTGTTGTATATTTAGAATTACACTTATTAAAAAAATACAGAAAAAATATGTACATATTCATCACAGAATGAAGATACCATTCTAAAAACGTGGGTTCGGCTAGTAATTTTTCTATTTGGCTAGTAAACAAAAATATTTAGTTGTTAAAGGCCAACTAAAGATATGTTTGTCCATAGAGCCCTGCCACCCTATATATATGAATAGGGATATCCCCGGAAACAAAGATAAAATATAAGAATTTAAAAACATCTTACATTTTTCTCTTTTTTCAAGCTTAGAGACATCTCCAGTCATGGTACTTTTCTAACAGATCTTCCTGATAACTGATCTATATAAAAATGTTACTTTATTTCATGTATGTTATTTCATTCCCATCCTCTTAAGGAGAGGAGGCACACGGTCAAATGTGGGTTTGATGGATGCGGTTATTAAACAAACTGGATTCAAACTTTACACATTTAGGTTTCGAGTCCATATTGTTAACCAATTACCCGTCTTATGTTATCGACTTTCATGCACAAAAAGAAAAAAAAAAATGATTGGCGAGTCTACCATGCATTCATCTACACCATTCTTTTCTATGGTTGCGAGTCCTGATTGATGAAAGCTGCTGATCTTCGCAGACTGGAGGTTTTTGATCATCTGTCTGCGTTACCCTGGAAACACTTCCTGCTGAACATGAAAGTCTGAGCGTAGTGCCACATCAGCTCCCTCCAGTAAATGCCTTCGCTAGGCTTGTCACGCTCTCTGCTATCAATAAGGCAATTTCAGGGAAGTCATTCATCTGATTTCTCCTTTGGGCTGGAAGAAGCGATGCGGTGGCCAGCTAAACACGTGGCTCAGCAAGATACCAAACTGATTCTGGGTAAGACAATCTATGGTGTTTGTCGTTGGCACTACGACTAGTCACCGAGTGTCAGCATTGGTGACTGATCCCAGAGCTTGGTCAGCTTTTGTGAAACGTGGCAAATGCATTAGCAGCCGACAAACGATCTGGGTGAGACAAGTGATCGATGATTAATTTGATGTCATAAAGGTAAACAAGTGTAACTTGAAATGAATTGTACTAAAATTAAATTATTTTGTGCCATTGACTAAAAATCTACAATATTAAATATAAAGAATTCATTTTATTGATCGGAAGAATTGGTAGCAATCATTTTTACAAGACAATTGTTTTAAAAATTAAATTGCAACAATTTTAAAACATTCATTTACTTGAATATTTAACTGACAATGACTTAGTTTTACAGAAGGATCTTTTTTTTTGGATAATATTGAACCTTACGATGGACATTAAAAGATTAATACTAAATCATACAGATTAATGTAGAAAGCACTGTGGAATCTCCATAGGTCATTCTAGTGTAATATTAAAAAGGAAAAAATACAAGAAAAGAAAAGTGACCGATTGCTTGATCTAGTTTCAGGGTTTTCTGTTTTCGGTCTGCAAGGACCCATAGCACAGTGGTTAGAGTACTTGGAAAAATCAATTGTAAAATGATATCCTCTTGAAGGTTTATGGTTCAATTCTCAGTGTGGGCGACTGAAAGATACAACTGCAAATTATTTGAGATCTCTACCCAGTCATGGCTGATGGAACGAGAGCATGATACCCCTGTAAAATAAAAGGTTTCGTTTGAAACTCCGTCCAAATTCCCGAGTTTAACAAGATACACCTTAAGGTCGAAGGCTAAATAAATCGAAACGTTGTGAAAATCACGCTCAAGATGAGAACAGTAGTCCGATAAATCCAAATACTATTAAAGTTATGGAGTCAGTCATCTAAATGCTCAATTCCTGCAGTAATGCTGTTTTAATAACAAACAGCTAACTGCAACAATTTTAATGTAGGCTACCCTCCAACAGAACAGATACTATACAGACACACACAACAAAAAACTATTTTTATTGGAGGATTGAACATGAAGTTGCTTGGGAGGGGGTAATTCACACGGAAAACGAAGCTGTTGAGTCAGTCCAAATGCTCAGCTCCTGCAGTAATACATTTGATTACTCAGACTCCAGGACCTTGTTCTCTCTACAGACTCCGCATGATCTATTTACATTTATAGAACATTTTTATGAAAACAAGGGTAAATAAAACAAAAAATAAAATACACACACACAAAGCAGTATAACATGAAAATATGCAATTTTCTCAAGGGTATTAAAAGAAACAGACGCAACAGTCCTTGACTGAACTAGTCTGGCTTGCCACACCCAGTCTGTCAGATCAACAATTGTACCACATGCAGATTCTTTTACATACAAAAAAATAACTCTTATTAATGCTGGTTAATGTAATGATGAATGGAGGTAGGGGAGCATAATTTTTTTGCTAACATAAATAATGTAAGTGCTGAATTTGCTTACGAACAACAGATTGTGACAATTTCATGTTACTGTATACTACCCCGCTCCCAAGGAGGTAATGTTTGGGTGAATAGATTCATGATAACAGAACAGTTACTATGCTACACTCCCTTAAAAATAAAACGTTCATCTATTTTTAATGGCGGATCAGACCTTACCATAAAAAAATATTTGCTTGGGGATAATTTCATGTACACACACACACACACACACACACACACACACACACACACACACACACACACAACACATACACATTACTTAATTCGTATAAGTAAATATACTTGATTATAAATTTTAATTTTTTCCTTTACTTGGGGGGTAAAGTACAATTTTGGCCGTATTGCCCTAAATGATGAAGTCTTGAAAAAAAAAAAAATTTTTTTAAAAGTGGCCACATTACCAACCCTGTTATCTAGAGTACATATTCCACTATAAGTTAAATAGCTTAGGATTTTTCCAAGCACGTGCATTGTGATGTTTACGCATACATATTAATCTTAAAAAAATAATATATTCAAAAAAAAATTCTTTTCAGCTACTCTTTTGTTAAAATTTTGTCTAATTTTTTTTTTTGGGGGGGGGAGGGGAATAGTGGTGCACCTTAAATAATAAAACTTACAATAATGTGTGCGGGTTGCCTCGATAAAATACTTCATGAAGACCCATTATATATATATATATATATATATATATATATATATATATATATATATATATATAATTTTCCAAGTTCCAAATATCCAGTTTTCTCAGTTATTTATTACTTTTCAAAAGGGATCCATTACAGCATTGTTTCGTATTGCGACTAACAAGTCTGCAAAATTATGTTATTGCTGCATATTTAGTCACGTCCTTAAGAGTATTGTAATAGATACCTTTCAAAAAGTAAAAAATAATCAACCGAGAAAACTTAACATTTGGAACTTTGAGAATTATTACACTACACTATATATGTTCTGAAACCCAATAAAAAGGCATTCATTGAGCTTGGACTTTTTCAAAATTTACAAAAGTTAGTAAAAAAATATCTTTTTCATCATAAGATTTTTTAATCGAATACGATTGATATATGCAAACTGAGTACGTTTTACATGATCATTATATATAAACATACGTATGTGTATACGGAAAAAATATCAAAAAAGAACGGAAAAAGATGAAAATGTAAATGATATGAAACCAATGAACAAACGTGAAAAAAAATTTTAAACGTAAAGGCGAAATGTGAAAGAACAAATAAAAATGAAAAGAACGAATTAAAAAAAAATGAAAGAAAAGAGGTCGAAAAAGAAAAAAAAAAAACAGGAAATCTGTTTTTGACTATAAACAGCGAAGAAACGGTAAAATTTAGTCATGGTGCTGCTAACAGAACAAATCCTGATATTCAAGGGAGAGAAAAAAAAAAGTGCATTCTAAAGCCTTTATTCTGTCCACACTTAACGAAATTCCGATGTCTATTGGTTAGTAGAGAATTATATTTAAAAAAAAAAAAAGAAAAAAAAAGAAAAAAAGCGGGCTATGATGCAAGGGCAGAAAGTACGGCGGGTGGAGGAGGCGGAGATGAATCGCAGAAACAGCTTGTTCTGTAATGCCATTCGCAATCAATAGTGTGACCAAGAAAATAGCGCTGATGATTATTCCAAATCAATATCTGACAAAAGACAATGATTGAAAGGGAAGGAGAAGTGAACAGCTCCATCGCCCTCAATCGTTTTTGAGATGGCGCGCGCACACACGCAAAGCAACGAAAAGGCGCTCTTTTAAATAGAGAAAAGAGTTTAAAGCGCCGTAGGAATGGCCGGTGCGCGCCGCTTAATGTCGACCAAGATGAAGGCCATGACACCGACAGGCAATAGTCCGCGCGATCGGCCATCATACGCACTTATATATATATATATATATATATATATATATATATATATATATATATATATATATAACACATACTGTTCGCGTTTAACAAAGAAAAGAGTTTCTTAGAATTCCCTCAAATTCAGATTCTGAATAAAAAACTTTGCTCGAATTTTATTTCGAATATTTAAAAAAAAATATTTTCAAAACGAAATGTTTAAAACCTGTTTATCTCTCAAAAATCAAAAATAAACTAAAATAAGATTTAAGTAACACTCTTATCTGTTTGGTATTCTCGCATCTTAAAACAAAAACGTCTGAACATTTCGTGTTCAGACATGTATTTCTCGTCGCTACGTGACTTAGTGTTGTTTTAATTTACTATTTATGATCTATTTACTGGAATTAAAAAATGTGATAGCATAAAATTAAACGAACAATGATTTTTTTTTTTTTTTAATACAAAAAAGTTTGAAAATTGTAAACTAATTTCGCATATAAATTTAACGTAAAATTATTTTTATTTTATTTTTTTTTCGAGCCGTTCTAGTGTTTTGGGGTAATTGTTTCTATAGGAGATTAATTCTCAGCGATATTTCGGAAGGGGAGGGAGGGGGTAGTTTTAGGGCTTTTGCGTGCTTCCCACAGATTCAAGTGAAAAATCCCACTTCAACTGGACCATGTTTTATATTGATAGCACATTTTAAGATGCAATAACGTAAAATGAAACAATTTTAAACCTTTTAAACAATTGTGAAAATAAATGCACCAGAATGCATTTCGATTTCTTTATAAACAAGCGAGCTATTTTACTCGTGGCCAACGTTAATTGGAAAATGTAACCTTTTACTTAAAATTAAAAAAAAAAAAAAAAAACGGCAGTACTAATAAAAAAAAAGTTGATGACCAAAAAAAAAAAAAAAAAAAAAAAAAAAAAAAAAAACGATCATTTGCACAGTTTACCATTTACTGCATCGAGGATATTTCAAGTAGATTAGAACAGTAAATGTGGTATTGTGGTCATTGTCTAGTTTTTAGTAGAAATAGAAAAGTAAGACAATCAATGTTCCAAATCCCTCAAATAAATCACTGACATCACATCTAAATAAATCTGGTTTACTTTTTAGTTTCTCTCTCTCTCATAACACACACACACAATTTCGTGCTTGATCCAGAGTATAAAGAATATACAGTAGTCATTAATTTTCTGTGATGCTTTTGAGCTAATTGGGAATAATTTTCCCTCATTAATATGATATCCCAGATCGGGAGTGACATATTTATATAATAATCATCCACGAACACGTTTCGTCGTTATAAGACTCATTCGAAAACTAGATATATATTACACGGAAAAGGACTGAAAGAAAGCTGAAAATTTTATTTTTTAGAAAAGATTTTTTAAAGAGAATTTTGTATTCCTGTACGTCAACAAGTATAAAAGATTAACATTTAAAATTTTCATTGATTTTTATGCATATTATAAGATACGTATTTATGTGTGTGTGTGTGTGTGTGTGTGTGTGTTAGGAGAAAAAAGTGCTTAATTATTTTAAGAGCATTTTCAGACACTAATTATAATCATCTATCAATTACCTACGATTTCCAAGACACTAGAAACTTAACTATTACATCGACGTATGAAGCGGTCACAATTGGTTAACTTTCTAGGGTTTCTATGAAACCGAAGGTACTGATGAATGACTATAAATATGTATAGCATCCATTATATAGTCAATCATCGCATCATTCGCACACAAAAGATATCGCACTAAACTTGATAAAGAATACATCAGTGCGAATACAATCACTTTATCAATAAATCTGGCCGAAAATTACGAATAAGTCAAAAACTACATAATTGGCTGCTGTAACAAGGAAATAGGAAACCAAAAGGCAAAAAAAAAAAAAAAAAAAAAAAAAAAAAAAATGGCGAAACGATTCTTTAACAGAATGGGAAAACTGGTTTGACATTTTTAAGTTGAAAAGAAATCAAGTGTGACACGAAGATCACAAGATGGCGAAAAAGATGGGGGAGGGGGAGACTGGAGGGAATTTATTTGATGATAGCGAATCGGGATGCACCCGTTCGTTTTTATAGGACATCTATTATAGAAAGGGAAAATATAATTGTGTCCGTCTCCTCGGACAAAAGTCAGAAACTCCCCTCTTCATCGGGAGACCAGCAATCGTGTTTTACAGTAAATATTCCACCGTTTAAATTATTTTTATACCATAATAATAGATTAAATTATTTCCCATTTAACAATTACTCAAAAGGTTTTCATAAACTAATACAATTGATTTTGTTAGGGTTGGGGGCATGCTAGACATTCACACGCTATTTCAAACACTCCAACCAGGAGTTCTCTTAAAGATTTTAACCGTTCCTTTTTTTAAGTGCAATTGTTTGCATCTCACTTGCTGCAGAATATATTAGTCAGGTAGTTTGTTTTTTCTTCCCCACCCCCTCCCATCAGGAGTCCAGTTGCTCCTCTAATTACTGGAATGATTCAGTATGACCGAACCACACACACAAAATTCCTTTGGGTCAATACAAATCGATTTAGTGCGATTAGTTAGAACTGAAGAAATTATAAAAAACGAAACGAGGTCAGCAAGAATTCTGATTATTACATCGAAACAGTAGAGATATACAAACCAGGAAGGTGCGAGTAAGGGTGAGGCGGGGAGGGGGTAGCATAGCATATTTTACTTTTAATCCTTTCCTCATGTTCTTTACAATAAAATAACTTATTTCGATCCTGACTATTGCCATTATTCTATAATGGCAAATATCAGCATCAATTTAGATTAATGTCTGACACGTCTCTATTTCAGCTGTTAAACAAGCCAAGCATGTGTGCCCCCTCCCCCAAAAGCAAAAAATTTATTTCTTCCATGACTAATATTTAAGCAAAAATTAAAAAAATCCAAGGTGTGGTTATTGAGAAAAATGCGAACAGACAAACGATTTGGGGGCAATTTTACCCCTATAATGTCCCCCCCCCTAGAGGGAGGAGGGGGGAGACAACCAGAGTCATCCCGGAAAATCCGTTCTGGCAAAAATTTACTTTCACCATGACTAATGTTTGTGCAAAATTTCAAGGAATGGTTATTGAGAAAAGTGCAAACAAATGAACAGACGAACAATAGTGAATTACGAGGTCCAATCCCCTCTTCGTCGGGAGACCAACAATCATGTTTTAAAGTAAATATTCCAATTTTTTTTACCATAATAGATAAAATTATTTCCCATTTAACAATTACTCAAAAGGTTTTCATAAACTAATACAATTGGTTGATTATTAATAGGGCTGTGACAACAGCATATTCTTTTCATTGTTTTGACTCTTGAGTATATATCTGTTAATATCTTAGATGTTTTTATATAGACAGATGTGGTTCTCAGTTGATTAAGCATGTCTGTGTGGGATATATACCCAAGAGTCAAGAGAATGAAAATAATATTCTGGTGTCACAGCCCTAATTATTAATCTGCAATAATAGGTTTTCAATGATATAAGCAGGGCACTTCTGCATTTATGAACCCACGATTTTCATGAAGTTACTCGAGCATGTCCAACAAATGACTGGAAGAACCGGAAACGGCAAACAAATAGTTTACTGGATATTATATCAATTTTTTTTTTTCCAATGTATTACTTTATGAATTTCAGTGGTTGTCGCCATTCTTAACATTGGGAGAGGGAGAGTTGTAACAATGTGTTTTTTTTTTCTTTGTAATAAGGCTCACTAGGTCGTTTAGTAACTTCATGAAAATTGCGGGTTGATGAATGTAGACGTACCCACGTGGCTAATTAATAATTATGAAACAATAGAATTAAGAATAAGTTTTTAACTTTTTTTCTATGAATTTGAAATCGAGGAACGCATTGATAAATATTAAATTCCTACTTAGTGAGTTGGTTAGTGGTATAAAAAACAGAGCTTAATTTCACTACCAATAAAAATCAAAATATTAAAATCTTTCAGAAAAAAATGTTTAACGTTAAATCTTTTCATGTAACTTGGGGTACAAAAGACAGATCATAAATGTACAGATTGGGGCAATTGATTTAAGATGTATCGTTAAATGAAATAAAAGGCTAGGATAATATTAGGTACCACAAGCCAACAAGTTTAATGTGAAAATAAGTAAAAAGGGGAATCCCAAGGAATGCCTCCTATTTTCTTTATTCTGTCCGAAGGGATTAGAGAAGATTGTAAATTCCATTGTTATGATGACCGAACTTATGCATCCATGACCCAAATGTTTCATATCTCAGTTGTAAAAATTATATTATCAGAGAGGTTGGAGGTTTAATCCTCAGTGTGGGTAACATTTAAAATTGCCTATTACTTAAGATTTCTGCCCAGTCATAACGGACAGGAGAGCATACCATCTCTGGATTAAATAAAGGGTTCCATTTAAAATCCTGTGCAGATTCCAGAGTTCGTGAAAAGACACCTAGACTGAAACGATGTGAAAATAATACTCAAGAGGAGAACAGTCTGAAAACTCCAAATATGAACAGCTAATCTGTTCACCTGAAGAAGGTCAAAGGAAGAGTAGCCGAAATATGAAACAACTTGTAAATACTGGGCTAACTTACTAAAGTGTAGCTGCTGGGACAGAGAAGGTTCTTATAATGTCCAAGCCAAACGATAGGTTGGTGGATATTTATACTAACAGAGGAAGGTTCATTTGTTATAAAAAAACCCTCCTCACTAGTGGAGAGTACTATCTTTGTTACTTGTAGTTAAGAGACCTGAGAAGAGGGTCGCGAAGGAAGTCATTTTGGCACTTTTGCATGGCAGTGACATGAGGCGAATGTGTGTATTTTAGTTTCAAAAACCGCTGACAGATGTCACTTGTCAAAGAACAGGGGTCGATAACTCTTTTCTAAAAGTTTGTGCAAACTAAAATTATATTTTGCTACATTTTTATAAAATCTTTATGTAAAAAATAATAAAAAAATTATCTTAAACCTCTAGAAATGTTCCATGTTTTTTAAATTCTATTTTGCTACATTGACAAACTAAAATTATATTTTGATACATTAATCACTCATTGAAAATAAATTATATTAATACATTAAAATTATATTGTGATATTTTTTTATTCAATAAATGTTTCGATTTTCATATATTTGTGTTATTTCGTTATCTTTCCGTTATCGTAAACACTTGTTTATATTTGAGGTTCACATAATAGTCGCTAGATGTAATTTCTTTCGAAGAACAGGGGTCGATAACTCGTCTGTTGCTAATATGTCACTGTCATGCAGAAGTGCCGTCATTTTTTCGCAACCTTGCTTCAGGCTAGCTACGCACGGTGATAACTTTTTTTTTTTTTACAACTATAAAAATGAGGATAACGGTCTGAAAAAAAAAAAAAAAAAAAAAAAAGAATGAAGTCTCATTTCAAAGGATTCAAAAAATAAAATAACAGCTAATCTGTGTCAGAACAAATGATGTGACTAACCCGGAAAACCTCAAGATATCACGTTACTAACCCATTTCGAAACATACGTATTTCAGATGTCTTGCTTTAATGTATGCACAGACAAGTTTTAACCTAGATATTTTGTGAATAATTTAAAAGTCAAAGAGAAAACAAAAGGGAGAAAAAAAAAAAAAGAAAAAGGGTAGTTGTCTTGACATTATTGATTACAGAGTTTGTTTCGGGTCAGACTAAAGATGGCAACCAATCCACTTTCACACGCAGACAAGCAGTGCAGCAAACTTTTTTTTTTATGACTTTTTACAAACAACTAACCAAGAAAACAGAGGCAGGTGGGTGGGATCAAACCCAACCACCTCTCAGATCTTATACCAAAGCTGAGTTAATCAACGTTTATTTTCCTAGGTGATCAAAGTAATGCAACAAATTTTGAAATAAAATGTTTCAGAACTTTTAAACTATACAGGTTGTTAAACTTTAATTTTCTAATACGATTGGTACTACCATTTACTTTATATATATATACTAGCAAAAGTACCAGTCGTTGACTGGGTTCAAAAATAGCCTACAGAAAATGGACTCCGATTTATAAAAGTAAAATAGGTTATGAAAAGGAAGGGTTGTAAAGAGATAGCTTCGAATTTGGGGGTATCAAAAGCAAAGCAAAATATGATGAAAGTAAAAATAAAATAGATAAACCCCATAATTTATTATACCATACCTGTTCACACTGAAACGCTTATCACAGTATTCTGTGGATCTATATTAAAAAAAACCTTAAACTTTGTGACATATTTCCATTCTATGGAGGTCAGGTGCAAACGAAGACCCCACAATTTTATTATACCATCCCTATTTAAGTTAAAACATACTTATCAAAGTATTATTATGTACATCTATATCAAAAATACTTGTAAGCGTTTTTTTTATTTTTTATTTTTTTTATTTTTTTTTATTTCCATACTTTGTGGACCAGGCGCATATGCAGACCCCACAATTTCAATGAATCATCATTATATGCCAGATCAAACATACCCATTCCTGTGTCGCGATAAATCTATCATTATATGTGATCAGTTTTCTATAATAGTCAACCATATAAAGCCTATTCTTGACCAGACACACACAGACGTTCAGCATATATATATATATATATATATATATATATATATATATATATATAAATTCATCTCAAACAAGGCATATTGTCCTTTGAATGTAAGGGGCTACTATTCGGAACCGTGTCTATAGGGAACCGTGTAGGGAGTTGAGCAAAGAAATGTTCATTTTCATTCCATTTAAACTTTTGCATGTTAGTATAGTCAGGGAAGCAGACAAAGGAGAGGGAATTCCAAAGTATAACAACCCAAGGAAAAAAACTAGACTATTTTTTCATTTCTCAATTGTTAATATTACAGGATTACTGAAACATTAACTTTGTTATTTATGAATTACTGATGCAAAAAAAAAAAAACACTCAAGATATGTTATTAAACTTATGGTGCAAGTGTGTTCGCAAAAAAATGCATTTCAGAGAAAAACTTTACGCACTTACGCTTTCTGAGTGAATTCCAATAACTACGAAAAATGACCCAGTAGAAAAATAACAAGTAAAAACAAAATTTTTTTAACGTTGCAATTTCACTGTAAATTAACCCATTAGATGCTTGAAATCTGGAGAAATAACCGCTTTCAAATTGATCATCTTATTTTCGATAATACTACACACTTTTCCAAATATTAGCTCTAGCATGTCTTCTACTGGACAAGGTTTCGAAATTTCGGAATTTATACTAATCAACATAACATGCAAGTTAATGTTTTCCCCTGAAATGCCTTTGTTCGAAAAATACACGAATGGGTTAAACAACACACTCTAGTAAAGTTGCAAACTTACAGAAAATTGATACTACCTTTGGCATGTTCATAAAAAAATTATAGTTGAGCAGAGTTAGATCTGGGTATGCATTCCCCACCAGAAAAAAAAAAAAAAAAAAAAAAAAAAAAAAAAAAAACATTATAAGAATATTAGAGATATTCTGATTAGTTAAGCCTATACAAATCATATTGACACATTGGTTTTTGTTAGATCACTGAAGTTAAGCAACATTGAGCCTGGCCAGTACCAGATGGATGACCATTTGGGAACACAAGCAGGTACTTTATGCAGAAGGTCATTGACACTTCTCTGCAAAAACATAACTCAGTTGTCTCCCCTGACCAGGATATATATGCAACTGGGAACTGCTTGCAAATTTGCTATTGACTACACACGCCCTCCCCCCAGGGGAAGCCAGTTCAACCTGCCTAGGGTGAATGCTGTTCCTTTGGTGTGGACAGTGCAAGAACAAATTCAACTTGAGATTAGACAATTGTCAGGTAGACATAGCTGTGACTACATTTTTATCCATTTACTTGGCCTTTTGGTCAAGATCAAAGTGTAGCATCTGTTCTTCAGATGCTGCAAGCTATGACTAGCTATGACTAGCAAAGACCAGATGTGGGGGCAACCCCACATGTCTGACCTTTAACCAGCTCCCATTTCCCACCTCTCGGGAGCTGGTCCCCTTTTCCCCTTCCCTTCACTCCTCACATTAAAAATCGGCCTTGTGCCTAATTTGCTCGGTGGGGGAGCAAATAAATACCATCTGTTCTTCAGATGCTGCACTTCTATTTCTTGTTCTCTTTCGGTGGAGGAGAAATCCTTCACGACTGAGATAATTTTTATTTTTGTACCTTTTCTCCACGTTAAAAAACGACCCTGGTGTCTAACTGTCCCGTGGGGAGGCATAGTAAATAGGTACATTTTATGGGAGCATCTGTTGTTACAAGCCTGTCCGATTTCAGGACAAGTGGCCATGCCAACTTATTTTGTTGAATAATGGACGTTCTACGAATTTAATCTTTTTATCATTAGTTCACATTTCTAACAGAGGATAGACCATCTTCATACTGTGAAATCCAATTCATTGCTTTTAGAGTGGAATTAAAAAATTTGTTTTGTGGCTTGAATTGTTGACATTTTCATTATTTTAGATTTGGTTTATTAAAAACAAAACATTGTATTCACATGCCCTCTTAAAAGGCAAAATACTATAAATAAAAGTGATCACTGTACGTAGAACCTTTATTTGGATTATTCAGCCGACTTATCTTGAATGTGATTTCCACATTTCAGCCGATATAATTTGACCTTCTTTAAGTGTATTTTGGTGAACTCGTGAATCTTTCTGCACAGAATTTCACCATTTATTTAATCATTTTCTTTTTGTTTTTTTGTTTTTTTACTTTTTGGTTATCGTTTATCAAGGCCTGGAGACCACTAAGATAAAGGTTAATGAGTTAGATGAGAGAAAACATGATCGTCAGTAATAGTGAAACTTTATATAATCAGACAGTTCAACAAGAACTGGTTCACATTAGACTTAAAAACGTGAGCTGTGAAGCAACCCCGTGGTATTGTCTTCCACACGTTCAAATCTTGGAAAGAAACTTTATGGAACTTTTTTCTTTTTTTTTTTTTTTTTTTACACAGTGATCACCACTTATCAAGGCCCGGAAGCCGCTCAGGGATAAGGGTTATTGCAAGTACATTACGTTAGTGAGGAGATTTGATGGAGTGTTTACTTAAGGGGGCGGTTCATTAGGAATTTGTTAACATTAGACTTGAAGCCATCCAAGTTGTAGTCCAGAGTGAAGCAGGCAGACGGAACAGAGTTCTACAGGCGTGCAGTTCTAAGAAAGAAGCTTTGTTCATGAAATCCGCATTTTGATTTAGGCACAGATATAGAGTGGGGGAAATTTTTCACAGTGGATTCAGCTAGACGGGTGTTTTTCGTGAAAGATTGGCGAGGGGGGACCAGGGATTGGAGTTCAGACGAGCACCTGCCATGAAAATAACGATAAAACGATAGGCTCGCAACGTCTCTTCTGTGGGAGAGGGGTTGCAGGATAGAGAAAAGGGCATCCCCCACTAAACCACGAAGTCTATTTTGTACTCTGTCAAGGCATGATAGGCTGTTTTTGGCAGCTCCTGCCCAGATATGGCAACAGTATTCCATCCTTGGCCGTACTTGGCTTCTGAGCACAGAGTGAAGGAAATTGCTGACAGTCGTTTTAGCTAGAGGAGTAATTGTCACAAAAGTTTTACAGGCAGTGTCCATAGATTGAAGCTCCATCGAACACCTACCATTAAAGAAATGACAGAGCAGAGATCGACTCGCAATGTGTCTTCTGGGAGAAAGCAGAAGCAGAGGCAAAACTCGCTGACTAAATTTCAAAGACAGTTTTGTACACTGTTAAGAGAGGAAATGGTACTCTTAGGAGTGTCAGCAGTACTCCATGTTAGGACATATTTGGCTCTTGTACAGGTGCGTCCAGCAGGAGAGATATTTTCTGGAGCGGTAGAATGATCCCACCATTTTTTTTTTTTTTTTTTTTTCCAGTCATTTTGGAAATGGATCTGCTGTAGATCTATTTTAGGTCAGGAATAGCAGATTCCAAAGTTTGACAAGATACGCCTGAAGAAGGTCAGAGTTTACATTGGCCGAAACAGTGAAAATAACACCAAGGAGAGAACAGTAGTCTGAATAATCTAAGTAATTGTTTACTTTTTAGATCGCTAGAGAGTTGGAGTCGAACATTTGAGTTAAAGACCGGGTTTTATGTGTGTGTATGCGCTTTCGGTGGAGGGTGGGGGGATGAATTAATTGGTCATTGAGAGATTTAGTGGTTGCAAACAAATTTCATTCTGAAATTATGTCCAAACAGACAGGATTTAACCTATATACTTTAGTGAATAATTTATAAGCTGAGGATAAAAAAAAAAAAAAAAAAAAAAAAAAAAAAAAAAAATGCAGATATTGTGTACTCTCCTTTTCATCACTTTCTACAGACTTTACTAACATAATGACTACAGTCGTAGCGTCAGTAATTTCATAGTTTTGGAAGTCCGACCGGTTCAAATTTCCTTAGTACAACTAGCAGGGAGACCCTATGTTGCCCAGGATTGAATGATGATCAAATGTTTCACTCCCATCTTTTTTTTTTATTATTTTAATCAAAAGCCATGAAATCGCCCATTTTTCAATCAAATTGATTGATTGCCTGCTCTAGTCTGATACCCATCACAGTGCAGCGGGAGGAATTCACATGACTCCCCGTAGTGACAGTCCACAATACATTGTAGTCTACATTGCACTGTAGAGAACCTACAATTGATTTTATAAAAATTATTTCATATATAACAGCTGGAATTAAAGTTTAAAACGAAAACTTGCAAACTACCAGCTGGTATCATGGTTCAATTGTGCTCGAAACAAACATTACTTTCAAACGCACTCGTCATATCAGAGAGATTACTGTTGATTTTATGCCGAGCCTTTCAGCTTTTGTGGTAATAAAGCTTCTCAAATACACATTGTTATGCTGTACAAGGTGGTAACTTTGGTCAAAATCCCCTTGTTGCTTCTTTCATCTAATTATTTTGATTATCGATATTTATCGAAAATATTGCGATACAAAACCTTTGATAAATATCGATAATCAAAATAATTTAATGAAAGAAGCAACAAGGGGATTTTGACTAAAGTTAACATCTTGTACAGCCTAACAAAGCATAAATTTCATAAAAAAATCAACCCAGCCATTTCCGAGTCAATAGGGAATGCACTTACAAAGTTCCTTTAATATAAGAGTTTAGAATTTTTAACTTAGAATGTTTTAGAGCAGACAAGCGAAACTGGTTCTGAAAGTAGTGTCAATTTACGTTATTGTAAGGGTCACACATGTCTAATTAAAATCATTTGATAAAAAAAATCACTGCAGAATCTTTTATTTAAAAATGCATCCAAGTATATTTTCTTAAAAAGGTCATAAAAAGTCCGCATAATTCAAGAAAAGGAAAATTTTTTCATTCAATTCTCCACTTTTACAGTGATCTAGTGTGTAACTATTCTGTAATATATTTCAAGGTAAAACCTCTTTATCAAATAGTATGCATTTTTAAATCTATAACTAACGGGTTTTAAGTATTGGCGCTATTGTTCACATCTGCATTACTGCAGTTATTGGCATAGAAATTCTGCAACAAATTAAATTTATAAAAGTGAAATTATGAAATTATTTTTGTTAAATAAATTTAACTTGATGCATGTTACATTTTAATTAGTTGCTATTAATCTATTCCAATGCAAAAATTAAAATTTAGTATTGTCACGTAGTATAAGGGGAGACAAAGTTTTGCAGTGGGTTATTACACCTTTCATTTTTAAATATTTAAAAAATATTTTAAGTTACATTCTAAAGGTTTGTCAGGTTTTAGTTTTATGCAAAAAATAATGTTTTCTTATATATATATATATATATCTCTATATACACACACACGCACCAAAACATTTTTGCACCAACTTAAACATCGAAATATGTATATATATAATGTAACTTATATGAGAGAGAAATGCAAGTAGCCAACCGGATGGGGGGAGGGTAGTGTGTGCGGTTGTGGAGAAGAAAGCATACAAAATTTTTTTTTTATATATACTAATGAGTTTTAAATAAACTGACAAACATCAAGTGCGTATGAGAAAAGAAGGGTACAGGACCCATTCTTAAATGAAAGTGATGTAACTCCCCTTCCACCATGGAAAAATTAGCATTTTAAAAGAGAATAGGGTTATAAGAGGAGGGAGATATATATGTATATATATCAAAAAGTGGAAACTCACAGCTATAAGAAGCTATGATTTAAGCAGAAATCAGCTTTTTCTGAATGCAAAAACAGCATACCTAAGCTAAAAGTTAACATATTTGTGAATATATTTTAATTCATGGGGTTAGTAAAACAATTTGGGCTACACCTACTCTACAATGTATTTGTTAACAAATGTGATACTGTGTTTTCCTAGCGTAAAAAAAAAAAAATATGCTGCATATTCACATGACAAATTGTACGTTTCAATATTTTAAATAGTTTTAAATTCTAAAGTACAATTTGGCCATTCATCATTATCATATTAACACTCGTTTTACATGTTGGCATGTGTTGGACACTTTAAAAATTGACTTACAAACTTATCTATTTCTGGCCAGGTCTTTATCTTCAGCCCCCAAAATCAACATTAGAACATTCACGTAATGATCTGGTCCCTGTTGATCGCGGTGTAATGCTGTTCCTGTGCAGTTCTATGAGGTCCACCCTCCCAGGGTTTGCCTTCTCTCTTTATGAAGGGGTTAGTTTATTACTAATCACCTGAGGTGCCCTTACCAGTGAATGCCGATGGAATTGCTCATGCACCTTTTGTAGGTTAGAGGTCCCCTCCTAGAAAGGGGGGTTGACTTCTCAATTCCACTTTCCAGCCCTGATATCACAGTTCTTACAGTGGGACAGAACTAAACACCCCCTTGCAAATTAACCCTGCTACTCAACCATTCTAAATATAAACTATGAACTATCATCTATTCTTTCAGTGTGTCTATACCATCCAAGTCTCCTGTTGTGAACACATTTCTACTTGATTAAAAAAAATAAAATAAAAAATTATGCTCATGAATTTAAAAAATTTTTTCTAGATGAGGATGGATAATTTGTATTATCCAAATTACTGTTGTCTTAGAATTACCCCCACCCCGACCAATGTAACCTCCAACCTCCTTCAAAAATATCTTGTCCCACTCGTGAATTTGTCAAACTCCAGAATCTGCATAGAATTTTGAAGGAGTAGTATGCTCAGCCATGACTAGGTACAAGTAATTCCCAATTATAATCAGAATATCTACTGCATTAAGAATTAAATCTTCAACCTTAAGATTACTCAATGTAACGGTACTTTATCAACTTGATTCTTGCAGACAATTCTAGCAGGAATTTTAGAAGCCTCAAACCTACTTTTAGATGTATAATCTAACTACTTATCACTAATATATATGTGCGTGTATAAAAGTATTTGAGGGCTATGACAATGCAGTTTGTGGGAATGGTCTATATACTAAAGAATTCTAATAATTTTTAATTATACATGTTTGCTTAATAACAGTGTGTGTACAAGACGGTATATGTGTGAATTTCCCAAAATTTTCAAGAATATATTTCTTTGTCAAGGGAGAAAAGGAAATGTAAACAGCTACGGACAAGGCTTAAATTTTGTTTAAGCCGGCTGCCGGAA
This sequence comes from Euprymna scolopes, assembly GCF_053919585.1. NCBI lineage: Eukaryota > Metazoa > Mollusca > Cephalopoda > Sepiida > Sepiolidae > Euprymna > Euprymna scolopes. The sequence goes on along the minus strand of NC_136523.1, from coordinate 50,217,452 downwards.
ATTGAATCCAGGTGTCAATCCTACAACTGAGCCGGTTTGCATATTGTTTGATTAGCTTACAACTTTCTGAATTCTGTAATTTTGTCTTAATTTTTTTTATTTTATTAGTTACTAATAAAGCTTGTATCATTTGTGTTTGGGTATGTATGTGTGTGCATATAAATTATTTATAATGAATGATACTCAGAATACAATTGTGAATTACTTAACTTCTACCCAATCATGGCTGATGGAAGGAGAGCATGCCACCTCCACAGATTAAAGGGTTACATTCAAAATTCCATTCAGACTCCAACAAAAGTTTCAACTCAAGAGTTTACATAAGCCAAAACATCATGAAAATTACACTGAAAATGTGAACAGAAGTCCGACTAATCTAAATACATAAAAATTGTCAGTAAAATATTCTTCAAATTTTAACAATTCTCACTTTTGAAAATTTAAAAAGTGTACCATTTTAATTGATGGGATAATACAATTTGATATCTAAACAATTTATTTTAAAAATTAGCAAAATAATTTTTTTTATACTTAACCTTAATGATATGGCACCTTCAAAAATTGACATAACAGAAGGCAGTATGGTTTATATCCAAGATTCAAATTATACATAAACATCAATTTGAAAAATAAAATCAATTTCCTAGTATATTTTGGTGAAATCAATACATATACCACTAAAAATAAAATTTGTATATAGTGATGTATATTGAAACAAAAACCTTCAAAATAAAAATAGGAGATAAAAACATTAAATATTTTCAGAAGCAATGTCACTATAGTTCACACTATATCTCTTTGACTTTGTAAAATTTTGCTATATATTTGTTTTTGGTTTACATTTTTGCTGCTTTTTTTCATTGTCAATTGTTATTTTAGTTGATTTTGTGGACGTTTTTTTGATCATCAGTCTTATTTGAAGCTTTTGATTATATTTATGCTAAAATCAGAAACTTCTTACTGGTTATAAATCTCCTTGAAACCATCGGTAACAAATCAATAGTCTAGTTTCATAAAGTTTGCTATTTAATAAATTTTGGCAGTTGTCCACAATTCTCCTACATTAAACATAAAAGAAAAATCTGTATGATGTACATACTTATAATGGAAAGAAAATATTGTATTCCAAAAATCATGAAAATTGATGCAAGTCAAAAAAATCATTTTTAAATGAAGTTGAGTTTTTCCAACTAAAATGTTGCAAGTTTAAATTACTTTGAGTTATCTCCCTTGGTTTTAAAATGGCATCACAATATTGCTACAATTTGATTTTATTTAGACAAAACTAAATTATAATTTATGATTTTTGGTGTATTTTGTACAATTAAAAAAAAAAAAATCTGTATGAGCTATACATCATATGGGGAATTCTGAGCAAACCGTTTCATTTCATATTTCTTACAAAACTAACAGATTCCAACCAAAGTACCACATTCCGTTTTTATATTATAGACATGAAGTGAACTCTGAAAATACTTGGGTATCCAAAACCAACATTTTATTTTAATCAGATTTTTTTTAAAAAAACCCAAAAAAACTGTGGCACAGATCTTTGCAAAACAATGATACTAAATTTATTTTGGCAGCAGCCACAGATTTTTGATCATTCAAAAGTTGTTGGAAATTAGAAATATGCCATCTTGTGTGCTATTAGTCCAGAGACAAGGCCATCCCAAGAAAAAGCCTCTAGATGTAACATTTTGAGTCTGGAGGGAAGATTTACAATTAGTCAGAGACATTTTTAGTTGCTAACATTTCACTAAATAGGATTCTAACCATGGCCGTGATTAAGTAGAAATTATCTATATAAATAAGTCATCGACAGGAATTTGTCCGTTAGCCCATTGTGATTATTATTTGTATGCGAACAAACTAAACTAGAGGAATTTTTAACCGTTTTTATCAATTATCTTGGAAAATTCACATCAACTCCAGTAAAAGACCCCAGTTGTATATTTTATATACGAATAACAACGTCCAAAAACTAATTTTCAGTATATAACTAAAAATGCAAACTTCACACAAAAGAAAAACCCTGGTATGTTTTGTTATCTTGTGATAAACAAAAACTAACCAAAGCAATAATTATTCGATAAAACAGACTTAAACAGAGAAAGAAGTGAAGCATACATGGTCCTGTAAGTGCACAGTGAACAAGACATTAAAAAAATGACTATGTTCAGCATTTGCCCCCCACACACACACACACACATTTAGCCCCAAACGTCCAGAGGTCTTAACATATTTAAATTAGAGTTCAGCACCATACAAAACTGTTAAGACATACACAGAAAATTTTGGAGAAATATGGTAAAATACCCAACCAAACCTTTCTAAGTCAACAGTGTCTGATTCCAGGACAACTGGAAACAATACCAATAGGAGAGCGCATACAGCACCTGGTATTACCAAATAGCCACTCATTTTAGTACTGACCAGGCTCAACGATTCTGTGGTGTAAGCCACACGGAAGTATAAATTTTTTTTTTTTTTTTCTCACAGGTAGTCACCACTTATCGTAGAGTGGCCTTCGAGCGTTGATAAGATTTAATGAATGTAAGGTGGTAGTGTAGTAATCATTAATGGTTTCAATTCACTAGAGTTTCATTATTTAAGGAGACGGTTTAACAAACTACTCATATGGATTTAAAAATAGTTCCGTTTGAAATTCTGTACAGATTTTACAAACTGACAAGATGCCCCCAAAGGTCAGACGTTATATAAGCTGAAACATTGTAAGAATAACATTCAAGACGAGAATAGTAGTCTGAATAAAAATTATCAATCCTTATGTCAAAAATAAAAATTAAAATTGTTACGATTTCGCATCGAGGTGGGGCGAGATAGATTTGCTAGTCACAATATATATATATATATACATACATACATACAATAATATATATATATTATGATAGCATGTGTTATTTTGTGCGTCATGCTTACATCTTTTTCTCCCGAGTGATTATCATTTAATATTATGACAATCCATTTCTTGTAATAAATAATTTTACCAAGAATTCTTCATAAGTTTTGGTTTTTGTCATATACAGGGTGACCAAAAAAAAGAAAGAAAAAAAACGGGCCCCAACTCTAAGTGTTTTGTCTGAATGAAATGAAACATTGGTCAAAGTAGTTTATTATATTCAAAATATCACATCAAAACACTAGGGTCTTTGGCCTTTTTTCTCCGTTGACTGTAAAATGCTCAGAAAAACAATTGAATGCCCTGTTTTTTTGGGGTCACCCTGTATGTATACACACATTATATATATATATATATATATATATAAATATTAGATGACAAATGTAATTTAGTGTCTGAAGAGTAGTTATTTTGGGAATATTTTTAAACAAATGTTTAAATTTGTCCAAATGGTTATGAAACAATTGTAACACAAGGAAATATGCCATATGATCTTATTTTATATTGTCTTCATTTTTGCAAAAAAAAAAGAAAAAAAAAAAAAAAAAAGTACGATATAGTTATAACATGTGTGTAAACTGATTAACTCCTTAACTACAGATCACGTAACACTAAAATTAACTGAAAATGGTAATCGTATGCATGAACGATGGTTCATAACAAGTAAAATCTTTTTGAGGAATGAAAAACGCGCATATATCTATTCCTACAATTATTTTTTTTTTTTTTACTACATAGGCATAATCACTTATCAAGACCAAGAGGCCACTCGAGGATAAGGGTTAAAGTGTACAATATAGTAACCGTTAGTAATGGAAATTCGGTAAATTTGTTAACTTAAGTGGAACGGCTCATCAAAAACTTGTTTACGTTAGACTTGAAGACAACCATATATTGTAGTCAGCTAGAAAGCAGGAAAACGAAAGACAATTCCACATGTGTGCAGTTCTAAGAAAGAAGCGTTGTTCATGGAATCTACGTTTAGGTTTAGGCACAAATAAAGAGTGGAGGGGGGGGGAATTATTTGTAATGTGTTCTGCTAGCCTAGGGTTTCCTGTTAAAGTTTGGCAAAGGGGGGGAAGCATAGATGTGAGCTCAGATGAGCACTTGCCATGAAAATAACGATAAAGCAGAGAAACTCGCAACATCTCTTCTGCAAAATAGAGGTTGCAGGGAAGAGAAAAGGACGTCCCCCTATGAGGCTACGAAGTCTATTTTGAATCAATGCAGGACACAGATATGGCAACAATACCCCATCCTTGGACGTACCTGTCTCTTATATAGAAAGAGAATTGCATCAGCAGAGAGATATCTACTGGATTGATAGAAGGATCCCACCATTTTTGGATATGACAATAGTTTGAATAATTCAAATTATAAAAATGTGGAAAATAGACAGGGGGTAGAAGAATGCAAGGTTTCTTATTCCTGGGTAATGTGAGGTAACCATGCTAGTTTAGTGACAGATTTCTTAGAGCACTGAATTATTTGAGGGACAATTATTGCAAAATCCCAAACATCAATTGCATTAACATTTAACTAGCAAGCTTTGCTTTGAAATTTTGCTAATTGAAATATTAATTCAAAATGAAACATTTCATTTATAACAGAAAGAAAGCCACGGGGGGGGGGGGGTCACGCTCCTCAGAGTCTAAGCCATTTTCGGCATATGGTGTCTAGTTCTAGGAGGTTAACCGTTCTAGACTTTGCCTTCTCATGCTGTAAGGTTTCGTTTACTGTTAATAGTCTAGGCACCCCTACCAAGGAATGCTGATGGAGGTGCTCAGGCATTTTTTGGAGACCAGAGTGCTCTCTACTAGGCCAAAGGTTCTCAACCAGGTATAAGTTTATCCCTAGGGGGTAAAGGTGGTAAATAATTTAAGTACCTGATAATTTTGAAATTATTTCTTTTCAGATTGTGTTATGTCAAAAACCTGTAATACAAATGAACTTCATTTTTTTTTTAATTTTTAGAAAAGATTTGATTTTGTTGATTTTTGTCATACAAATGTGTAATATTTTTTTTTACAAAAACTGAAGTCCTAAACAATAAATAGGTTCTTTTTGACCTAGTTTTTTCTATCATTTTATGGTGGCTATGAATTTTTTGTATGGGGGTAGGTTAAAAAGGGAAATATATGAATTAAAGGGGTCAATGATGAAGGAAAGGTTGAGAATAGCCGTTCTCGAGCACTAGCTTTTCAAATCACTTTTCCGACCTTATGTAACATCTTCCATCGGTGAGAGGGAGAAAAAAATATTCATAGCAGACAAATCTTTTATTTATTAATATGTATTTATGTATAGATTTATTAATATAGATGCATAAACGGGAATTTTTTTTGTTTTTTTATTACCTTTTTACTTAAAATTTTAAAGTAGATCTATGAACTGGATCTGCTACCTTGACTGTTCTACATTTATTAACCCAAGAATTCTCATCCATTCTAAACCATATCATAGGTCTCCTATTCTGCACACATCTCCTTACACTGTCCAGATTTCATCTTTGACCAAGATCAGAACTTAGCCCATTTTTCATACATCACATTATTGGGTAGACGCCCCCTCCCTTTTTTACAAAGGGGATCACCACTTATCAAGGCCGAGAAGCCACTTTAGGATAAGGGTTAACGCATGTAGTCATTTGGGACAATAGCAAAGTAATCATTAGTAGTGGAAATTTGGTATGATTAGATTATTTAAAGGTACGGCACAATCACGTTGACACACCGGTTCTTGCCAGATCAGTGAAGTTAAGCAACGTTGGGCCTGGTCAGTACCATATGGGTGACCATTTGGGAAGGGAAGGCTAGGCCCTGTATGTAACTTCTGGGAAGGTTGAGCATGGGGCCAGCACCCTCATCCTGTAAAAAGAACTCCTCGCTACAAAAGCATCTACAAAGTTGTAGATGGCCTATGCCCCTCCAGGTGCTCAAGAGCTATGGATGGATGGATATTATTTAAGAGGGCGTTTCAATAAGAACTTGTTTATATTGGACTTGATGACAATATTGTAGTCAGCTGGGAAGCAAACTATCGAAAGTTCCACAGGTAGGCAGTTCTAGGAAAGGAGCCATCTCTCCTCAAATAAGGAGATCACGCACAAGAGAGAATAGGCAGAATACTCCCAATTTTCTGAAATCTATTTTGTTTATATTTTAATATTTTTCAAATGGAAAAGAGGGCATTTATGTCCTAGAAAAATTATTTTATTCAGAAATTTCTTTAAACTTAGATTCTTCTATAGTACATTTGAGAAGGGGTATAATTTCTTTGCATAATGATCTTCTGGTTAGTTAATATTATTCAGTTTGGTACATCAACCTCTTGGACAGGGTCAAAAAGCTTTAATGTAGTATAGGCATTACACTAATAAGCCCCAGTCCTTGTCCGATGTCCACAAAGTTGAACCCGTGTTCAGATCAACCTACTGCATTTGTGTACTCACCCCCCCCCCCACCTCAACGTAAGTAGTTCTGAGAAAGCAACTGGAAGTAAAACCTCACCCCTTCAAAGTAGAGATTCTGATGTGATGGAAATATTAAAAATTGAATAAAAAAGAATACTAACTAGGTTTAAAATTCTTAGCAGATCCTAAATTAGTAAGAGTTAAAGTTTTAGAAGTGATTTGCATGCAGTAATATAAATACAAATGAAACCATTAACTTTTAAAGAAATTGTTTTATAACAATTAGCTTCAAATAATTTGAAACCAATACGGTAATATAATTTCTCAAAATTATGTATAAACAAGAATATAAAAGTTGAAAATTAAGGTATTTCATATTATTCAAATGACTGTTGGAATAGGTGTATCAGAATTTTTGTAGGAATTTTTGACACCCTAACACGAAACTGAATAAAATATAAAAAACTCGTAATTTCTTTTAAAATTGGGTTGTTTATTTTCTTTATGGATTATACTTCCAAAATAAACTATTAAAGTTGTATAAAAATAGAAATATTTTTATTTTTTAAAAAACTAATGAAATTAATTGAATTTTACGAGTTCAGTATTTTTCAAGTTTGAAACTTTAAAAATCTATCAAAATTTTTCTATTGATTCAATTTTTACGATATTTTCAGGGTCAATGTGAAATTTTATGCTCTTTCCAATAAACCGAATATTTTAGACAAACGTTTTTCTTTTTTTTTTTTAATTCACGCCCTCCCTATCTTAAAATGTCTATTAAAAAGTAAATTAATTTGTGCCAAAGTTTTATATATCATAAATTGATAAAAGATCAATAATATAATCTAATTTAAAACGAAAAAAGTTTTGAAAATTTACCTGTAAAGTCCGAAGTTTAAAACCGTTTTTTTTAACCACGTTGTTTGTATTTTTTTTTTTTTTTTAAATGAAACCTTCGTCCCTGCCCCTTTAATTGAAAAAAAAAAAAAATTAGAGTCTGAATTACATTTTTCGAGCAGTTATAAGGTGGGAAATACAGGGGGTCGAATTATTCATTATTTTTCACTTAGTTTCTGACAACTACTGTTGGAATCTTCATATTTTCACAATGTTTCAGTCAATGTAACTTCTGATGTTTTTTTTTTCAGGTGTATCTTGTTCAAATTTTTCTCATGAAGGAGAAGTCATAATTCTCAATAGTATTTCAAATGTTGCTCACATTGAAAATTGAACCTTCCAAAATAGTGTCACTTACAACTAAATTTTACCAAATACTTTATCCAGTAAACCATGAGTCCTTGTGGAAGGTTCAAGCCTTAGTGTAGGCAACACTCAAATTACAATTATGAATTACTTGAGACTTCTACCCAGTCATGGCCGATGGAACAAGAGCATGGTACCCCAAGGGTTAAATAAAGGGTTCCAATGTTCAACAAAATACACCAAAAGAAAGTGAACCTACAACAACCAAAACATTGTGAAAATGCAATTCAAGATGAGAACTGTAGTCCCAAACAATTGAAATACAAATTAATCCTCATCTCAAATTAAAAAACAAAATGTAAATTTTTTTTAAATCATTTCCTTGGTTAAGATTAGTTGATTTAAAAGTAAATTTAAAAACCTGTCCGAGGCATGCCAGCATATAAAACTGAACATTAAACCGAATATGATTCCCATCTTTGTCGCTATATTTCAACTGACGTAACATCTGACCATTCGAAGGTGAATCCTTTTCCAATTATGAAATTTCTAACTGAATCAGTTATTTTACCTATTCTGACAGCATTTTGCATAATTTTTTTAGTTTTGACTCATTTTTCCAAACTCCACGGATTTAATAGTCAGCTTACCGCTATTCGTCTTTTTCACATATCGATAGACATTGTATGATTTTCGAAGTGATTAAACGTTTTAAAGTGAGTAAAACCGCTAAAAACTTCTCCAGATAGGTAGAAGAGTAACTCCTCTTGTCTTTGATAACATTTGTTATATTTTTGCCAACGTACGCCTGTCTATAGATTGTCACCAAAACCCAATGCGGGTATGTGTGTGTCCGATCAATTACACAAGATCCACTAGGTGTGTCAGAAATTTCGTGAAAAATTTTGAATAATTCCACCCCATCTTTCTAAGCTTATAACTACTCGAAAAATGTAATTCAAGCCCTAATTTTTTTTTTTTCTCTCAATTAAAAGGAGCAAGGACCAAGGCTTCATTAAATAAAACAAAAAGTGCTTTTTTTTTTTTAAAAGGTTTTAAACTTCGGACTTTTACAGGTAAATTTCTAAAAAAAAAAAAAAAAAAAAAAAAACTTTTTTTTGTTCTAAATTTGAATATATTATTTATTGATCTTTTATCTCCAATTTGTGATATATAAAAACTTTGGTGAGTAAATTAATTATTTACTTTTTAATAGACACTTGAAAATGGGGGGGGCGTGAATTTAAAGAAAACGTTTGTCTTAAATATTATATTCGGTTTATTGGAAAGAGCATAAAATTTCACATTGACCCTGAAAATATCGTAAAAATTGAATCAATAGAAAACTTGATAGATTTTTAAAGTTTAAAAATTGAAAAATACTGAGCTCGTAAAATTCAATTAATTTCATTAATGTTTCTTAAAAAATAAACAAATATATTTCTATTACTTTTAAAACAACTTTAATAGTTTACTTTGGAAGTATAATCCATAAAGAAAATAAACAACCCACTTTTAAAAGAGAAATTACGAGTTTTTTTTTAAATATTTTATTCGCAGTTAGGGGTGTCAAAAAATTCCTACAAAAATTCTGATACATCTAAAGATCCACTATGACCTCGACCAGGTTATTGTAATTATATAAAAAAAAGAAAAAAATGAAGTTTATTCTTACTGGTACCTTGTATTATTCACACCACTGCTAGTATCTTGAATGAAAGGTAATCATTACCATTGGTGACAACGTATTTTTTTTTTAAAGAAATACAATTGAGAATTAGTACATAAAAAGTTCCAAGTCTTTAAAGTTATTGTTAAGTAGTTTTAAATAAAGTAGATATCTTAAGTCATAAAAACCAATGTCAACATAGATAATTTGTTGCTTCACCCCCACTCCATAAAATAGATATTTACGATAAAGGTTTATGAACTAGATATTTTTATAATACAAATGTCACAAACAAGTAGGTAAAATAAAAACTATTTGTAAATAATTTCTTTTAAAATAAGAAATGTCGCCAATGGTAATGATTATGATAATCATTACCATTGATTATCAGATGAAAAATAGTTTTAATAATCCAAATCTTCGGTCCTCATCTCGAAAGTTACAAAACATTGCTAATATTCGTTCTAAAAACGTTACCGAAACTAGGTCACTCATTCTTTTCTTATCGAGCCAATTATCGGAGGGGGGGGGCGAAAGTAACACATTCTTCGTCTTGCTAGTCTTCAAAAGTAGTCCGAAAGTGTAAGGCAATAAATATTTATATTTACATATGTGTGTGATATATATATATATATATATATATACACACACACACACACACACACACACACACACAAACACGATACAGTAAGAGACTTAGTTCATTATTTTTTAAATCTGCCAAGGTCGCATTAACGGAGATAAAATAGTACGTAGAATGATAGCGCATCATCGAATGTAGAGTTATTTTATTTGTAACAGATCAAACTTACCACTAAATAAAACAGACTTCAAATTAAGTAGGCAGTATTTAATTTATTACAAAGTAAAAAATAAAATAAAAACGGAAATAAGAGCAGAGTCGATAAAAGGGATGAAGCGAAGAGGCTGGCATTTTATTTGCAGCACCTGCAGAATATGTGACGTCATCAACGGTTACGATTTTAAAATGGCCGATATTTGGTTCAAATTAGGAAATTTAGAAGCTGGTAATATAAACGGATACTTTGATAAATGCGTGCGAGCAACACGCGCTCACACACACGTGTGTGTGTGTGTGTGCGGGTGTTGATTTTAGTAGAAGCGTAAATCTTTGAAGCAATATATCAGTGCAAAACAATAACACTGACAGAAGACTAGACCATTGTCAACCAAATAGAAACTGATTCTATTATTGTAAATCTAATACGACTCCCCCCCCCCCTTTTTTTTGGCGTAATGGTAATACTTTAATTGAACAAGATCCCGTAATGCGCAATTAAAATATAAAATCAAATAAAATTTTATTTGATCAGAACAAATAAAACTTGTGTTAAATTTCTTACAAGCTTTACAGTTGAAGACCATCTGCATTTAACCGGTGTTGTCCGGGCGAGAATCTTAATAGAAAAGATCGAAACATTTGTTTACATTAATATTTATTCGTAATAATCAGTGTAGTTCTATCGTCAATGCTGATTTACATATTTCATAGATTTTACACACACACACACACACACTTATATTTACTTACTATAATAATTAAATTATTAATTACACACGCAAAATTGACGTATAAGAAATCTGGTCTGATAGTTTTATCAATAGAAATAAACTATTTCATGTACGTTGCAATCAATAAGGTAGCCAAAGTAAATAAACGTTAAAATTTTACCTAAGAAGCTAGTCATCTTTAAAAATTGTGTAATAGGTTTTAAAATTCGTTTTAGTTCCCATCCTTTATTTCAATAAACATCGGATTAATAGGTTAAAAAAGCTAAATATTGACTTATCCAAGTTACGTAGAGGCGAGAAAGACACGAGATTTTGTTTGGTCAGACATGATGGTTGTTTATGTACAAGTGAAAATAAATAAACAAGGGAACAACCGACATCCATGTTTTGTTGTTCCATATAAAACTAGCCTAGTTTTCAGTTAAAGAATTTTTGTATTTATTCGAAGCTTTTCAACTTTTCGTAAAACAAAAAAGGTAAATATTTTGCGCCCGCCCCAGCGCCCCACCAACAATTTTTTTTTTTTTTTTTTTTTAAATCAAGCGAATATTTTAAGATTAGGTAATATTTAATTTTTATAAATTAAATAAACAAGCAACATTTCCATAATAAACTTACTCGCTAACAGTAATTAACAGTTTGGCTATTTTTTAATACCAAATTTATATCAAATTTTTTTTTCATGTATTAAAAACTGGAATTAAAAAAAAAAAATTAAAAAAAAAAAAAATCTTGAATAAAATATATAAATATGTGCGTGAACCGAACCCTCCAACTGTCTAACAATAATGCAAAGCTCTTCATAAAACGAATAGAGCACTCTTTGACCGTTGATGGCGTTTTCTTTTTACTTGTGGCGATGGCGCAGACGATGAAACTCCCTAAAAGCTAAGATTTGAAAACAAAATGTAATTCGATTGCATGTCTAGCTAAAAGAAAAGAAAAAACGTGATAGAGCAAAACAGCGTCTAACTACACATACTTACATACCAAAGAACTATTTAAACAAAAAGTAAAAAAAATAAAAAATAGGAGTTAATTTTGGTTCTTTTGTGTGAAAAGAATTCAACTGATTGGTTGCAGCCATGAGAAGTGCTAACAATACAAATCACATTTCTTTGTGGCTCGCTTTTAAAATTACATTTTTAGTACGAAACAGCATCAATAGCTTTCAGAACTTCAGAAAACGAAAAGGAATGAGAGTAAAATCTTTAAAAAAAAAAAAAAAAAAAAAAAAAAAAAAAAAAGTTATAAAAAAGTTAAAAGAAATAGGTTTAATGATAGAATGCGCCCCCGACCCCGTCGTTATGACCTAAATCACACTCTTAAACAAGTTCAACGTTTAAGAAAAAAAAAAAAGGAAGGCCTATCAAACCAACCATCATCGCCATAGTATTATTGTTACAGTGCGAGCGCCAGGGAAAATCATCAACACGAATGGTGGAAAGATCAATATTAATAAAGGGACATTTGAAAAAGAGGGGGAGGGAGTCTGTCTTGCAAATCACTTTCTTTTTTTTTTTTAATGTGGAGGGAGGAGATTGATTCAATCACAAAATCAGATATTTAAATGTATAAAACGATTCTTTTTTAATTTAGAGAAATTACATACAAGTAGAATACAGTAATTCTTTACAACGATGAAACAAGTGCTTTGTTTTATTTTTAGACCACTTTTCTGTTCCCGTTTTTTTATACTCACAATGTTTTGACATTTTTTTTTTTTTTTGAACTCTACAATCTAGACGAAAATTTCCGATTTGAGTTCAATATACACTGAAGAAGGCCGCAGGTAATATCGACCGAAACATTGTGGATAAATGATAATCCGAATAATCTAAATAAAAAAGCTTAAATTTTCTTTATATATTGAAAAAAAATAAATAAATTACAAATGCAAAATACGAAAGTGTCAAATAACGTTAGACACCCAATGAGGCTTTCCTGCACTTTCACCTAACAATTTAATAAGATACTTTAAAAAAAATCCCATCTAAAAATAGCACAATCTGTATTCGACCCAAGTACGGAAGAATTTAAAGGAAGTTTTTCGATACGACAGAAGGGCGTTTAAAATTTTACTTTCATCATAAATTAACCATGATATTTGAAGCGATTAGCTCCCAAATTTTATCACTATCCTGTACCTCTATAAGGCCACCACTCGCCCATGTATGAAGTATTGCTGCCACATCTGGGCTGGTGCCTGCTACTAGTCTCTCGCTCCTTGACAAGGTTCAAAAGAGAGTCGCAAACCTGATAGGCCCTCCTGAACTGGCATTTAAGCTTCAGCCTCTGTCCCATCGACGAAATGTTGCATCCCTCTGCCTTTTCTACAAGTATTTTAGTGGTGAATGCTCTGACGAACTGCAATCACTTGTGCCCCCACGACGTGAGCACCCTCGACAAACCCGACAGGCTGCTAAATCCCACCCCCACACTGTAGAGATCCCTAGATGTAAAAGATCTTTTTACTCCAATAGTTTCTTCCCCAGAACCGCTAGACTCTGGAATTCCATTCCAGGTCCCTGCTTCCCCAACAGTACTGACGTTCAGAAGTTCAAGTGTAACGTGAACCGACATCTTGCTGCCCAAATCCCTACATAGTACCCCAGTAGTTGTTGCCCCTGATAGTAGCCCCCTACACCAAAGTGGCAATTTGCCTTGTTTGGGGTGAAAATGTAATATAAAAAAAAAAAAATAAAAAAAACATGTTCCCTCAACAGTAACGTGAAATTAATCCAACGTTTGTGATTTTTCGTGTATATATATATATTATATATATATAATTACGGTTGAATAATTTGCTCTGCACTACTTGGAAGCTTGAATTAAAATATTGTTTTGTCCAAACCACTATTTTCTGCACTTGTTATTTTTTTCTAAAAATAAACATTTTAGAATCAATGGTTTTTACAAACCAATTTCTATATCTAAATTATGTGTAACTACTTCATTTACTCACATAAAATTAATATACGAAAGTATAGATTTATGCGTAAACTTTAAGTATTTACTTCAAAAGTGCTCAATACGTAGGTAGAGCTAGTTAGTAATTTATAAAATATATATGGCGATTAAGCTACACTAAATATTCGGCGTTTCATCCCCTCTAGGATTCGTCATGCTTATGCCCGACGAATCCTAGAGTGGATGAAACGCCGAATATTCAGTGTAGCTTAATCGCCATATATATTTTATAAATTACTAATTTCTAAATCATGTGTATAGAAATAAATGGCTATATTTAAGATTTCAACTTGAAAATCCCCACTACTGAAACATTTTAACCAAATTGTGTTATAATTTTATAATTTGATTCCATTCCAGCAAAAATAAAAAATAAATAAATAAATAAATAAAACAAACAAGTCATTCATTAGATTAATTGAGTATGACAGTTATAAACCTGAATTTCAGTTCAGTGGCAGCCATCTTAAAAGGAAAAATCTTCACAAAAGAAAACGAAAATATAAAAGACCCCCCCCCCCAAAAAAAAGTCAGAATATTTCCTTTTATATAAAAGGAGGGTGGAGTAATTAAGTTCCATCGACTGATTACACCCATGTGTTATCAACTAGTACATGCAGATCATAGAAAAGCAAATTAGCTTGTGGAAAAAAAAAATGCCACATGGCGAATTGAATCTTTCCTTTTATTAGGTATCTCCCTCCCAAACAAAAAGCTAACACGAGGTCAGCCTTTTTACTTAGAAAGGGGGAAACTGCTTTTAAACGCCAATATAGACTTTGGATGGAATACATTATAAAAATACTTCAGCAGTTTACAAATATAAAAGAAATCGTTAAAATACAATATCGATTTGGCTTAAAGTACAATGATCGATAACTTCTTTTGTCCAAACCAGTTGGAAAAAAAATTATGGTGGAAAAGGCAAGTGTTATCGTCCGGGGTTTCTTACCGAGTTGCATAAGGGAAAACCATTCTATTCCTAGAGAATTAATACGAGGGAGAGAGTAATTGTTTACATTAGGTCCATACACTACAATATTGGTTCGGTAAAATTCGGAAACTTAGTTACAGACGGAAGTTGAAGGCCATCACGCAAAATATAACTTCAGTTCCGGAAACGGGAAAAAATTTACATAGCATTTTCTACTGATATATTTGCATTGCATTTTTATTTTATAAATTGTTATTTTTGTAATTATCCGTGTGTAATTTTGTTTTTTTATGAATTTCGTATTCTAAATTTAAAATAACGCCAGAAAAGTTTAAAAAAAAAAAAAAATTCTTTCTAACACTCACCTTTAAGATAACGACTTTTAAAGGTTTTCGGGTATGCTAAAAATATCACATTTGCTTTGCTTAGACAAGTTGTTTCCTGGATATCAAGACATTTTTCTCAATGTATTACTCAAACCGTTCGCCATTCTTAACATGGGGAGACGGTTGTAACACGCATAAGTTCAGTTGAGGAAAAATATGGCCACCAGTGGGATAATAAAAATTTTTGGGTTTGTATTACTGTACACAGATTCGAAAAAGTTGTAAAAAAAAAAAAAAACATAAGTAAATGTTATCAAAGGCAAGATAAGTTACTTTTCTACCAAATTGGATATATTTTTTGTGTTTTTATTCAATGTAACATGTTTATTCAGCTCGAAAGACATGCAGTGTTTACCGATGTATTGGAAAATTCAAAATGGCGCGCGACTCTTTAACACGGTAAGTTTGGGAAAAAGTGTTATAAATAATAAACTAGACAAAATACTATTAAAAAAACACCGAATATATGTCAACCTATGTCAAGGTAACATATATTGAGCGAATTTCTAACAGTATGTTGTCTAGTTTATTATTTATAACACCTTTTCCGGAACTTACCGTGTTAAAAAGAGAGTCGCGCGCCATTTTTAATTTTCCAATACATCGGTAAACACTATGCTTTTCGAGTGGAATAAACAGGTTACATCGAATAAAAATACGAAAATTATATCCAGTTTGGTAGAAAAGTAACTTATCTTGCCTTTGATAACATTTACTTGTTATATATTTGTTTTTTGACAACTTTTTCGAATCTATGTGTACAGTAATACAAACCCTAAAATTCAAATAAATCCATTTGTTTCAAGAACCTGGATTTAAATTGACGTGGTTGCCTTTTGGTTTTAGCTAGTTTAAGCATTTGATAGTTAATTTTGGCAGTCAGGAGAACTAAATTAGTAAAACGGAAAAGCCATCAGTTTTAATTTATTACAGACACTGAAATAGAAAAAAAAATAACGGGACGTTTGATTAGTCATGCCTAAGAAACTTAATAGAAACAATTTAAATTGATGTTAAACTATTAAAACATTTTAATATACAAAATCAGTTTCTTTTTGTTTCAATAGCGACTCATTCGAAAATCATTTTAATTCAGAAATAAAAATTTGTATTTTTTACATGCCCCAGCGGCCCAGCAGCGTAGTTCAACAACTTCAACATCCCCATATTAAGAACGGTTTTCGAGCCGTTCTTAACATGAGGTTGGGAGCGTTTTATACTACGCTGGGGCAGGTCGTAAAGAGATCTTATTTTTTTTTTTTTTAATCGTGAATTTAAAATAATCTACTTTAAAGCCAACGGCTTCAAAATCACTTTAAAACTTACCTACGTATAATGGTTCCTATTTACAATGACTCCCCACAGGACAAACACTAGGGTCGTTTTTTAAACGTGGAGAAAAAAATAAAAAATAAATAATTGTCTCAGTCGTGAAGGATTTCTCTGAGAGAGAACAAAAAATTGAAGTGCAGCGTAGCATCTGAAGAACATATACTACACTTTCATCTTGGTCCGAAGTATAATAGTTACTTAATAAATAATCCAACATAATGAAAAATGTAAACAGAAAATGTATATGTTCAACGTTTTGTAGTTATTGTTCATCTTTAGAAAGTCTTTAACCAATAAAAGACGAAACGTCGATGAACATCTAAATTTCTGGTTTCCATCATGTATATAAATTGAGGTTGTAACCGTAGACTTGCCTATTCGAAAAAGTTTAAATTGGCGGGTATTTTCGATGGAATCTATGTTTATAGGCCAAATCCAATATGTGCACTTATTTGTATAAGTATCGTAGGAGCCACTATGCTAGAAAAGAACCAAGTAGAACAAGTGTCGTCGAACTGCAATAAAAAGTAAATTAGAGACATTATGTCGGCGTCGAGTAATATAACCATTTTAAAATAGACACCATATAGATACCTTAGATAGCTTTTGTTTAAACCTTACACCATACGAACAAGTATAGGAAAATCACGTAACATGTGCAGAACTGAAGATTTAAGAAAAACATACTTATATCCAACTAGTGCACAAGAAAAAAAAACAAAAAAAAAAACATACATCCGAAATCTGTTTCAGGTTTGGCTTTGTATAAAGAGAACAGAACAGAAGAAAAATAAAAAAAGCACTAAGCATTATTTGCTAAGAGGAAGTAGGAGACCTTGGCAAGGCCACTATCATCAAACGGGAAGATTTTCTAGTAGTACAAAGATATCTGTCAGATCTGTACTTGTTAGAACATATCTAGACTGAAAAAGGGGGAGAGGAGAGGCACTAAATAAAGAGTTACAGATGAAGAAATACATACACACACACAGACACGAAGAGAACCCCCCCCCCAGAGAGAGAGAGAGAAAGACCCCCCAAAAGAGAGAGACCCCCCCCCCCAAAGAGAGAGAGAGAGAGACCCCGAGAGAGGGAAACAGTAACACACGACAGCATGGACAAATTTACCCGCCATCTCTTTGTGAAAAATATTAAAAAACAAGAATTTAACGATTATTTTGTTAAAAAAAAAAAAACTTAAATTGTCGATAAAAAATGCTGTTAAAAAGGGTTCATTTTCATCGCTCGGAGTTAATCCTTACGCCATGTTTTCTGTATTATAAACATGAAAGCTTATTAACATTCTCAACACGGCATATTTTTTTATTTTTTTATTTTTTTTTTTTTTTACTTAATACAAATAAATATTTTAGTAGTTAATTTCAAACCTTGGAAAATTTTATATATCGGTTAAAACTGAGGACAAAAAAAAACTACCATAATTTGGTAAAATTGAAGGGGTTAGCTTTCAAAATGGCTACCAAATTGTATTGAGGTGTTATTTTCAAAGCGATGAAAGTGCAATTATACACCATTTTATTTCTTTTGCAAATATTAAATGCAAACTGGGTTTAGCGCGGGTATCACGTTTTGTACAGAAACAAATCGGTGTTTATTAAAATTGAATGATTACAAAATAATGTATCAAATAAAATACTGAAGAAAAATGGTCTTATAGGATGGATAATTTGCATGGTTGATTAATCCGCAAATATCCGATCAATTATAAGAGTATTTGTCCTATCAGTTTTGAAAATTAGAATTTAGTTGAGACAATTTGTTATAAATCTCGGAAGCCAACCGCTTCAATATAATCATTTATTTTATCTGCAGAGCTTTAAAAGATAAAAGGATTATTGTGATTAGAAAATGTTTCCCATTTTTACAAAGGAATCAAGATATAGGTTTTATATGTGATTGAAACGTTTAAATATTTATTTGAAATGTACGTTAATAGTTCAAGGATATTTTAACATTTATATAACGGGAGGAGGGGGTAAGGAATACTAGTGTTGTAAAAATAAACGATAAGCTATATAAGTTATAAAAAATAAAAAAGAAAAGACGCTAGTATTCTAAAAGCAGTGACCTAGCGATGACACTGGAAGTACAAAGCTTTTATATGTGTGTGTGTGTGTGTGTGTGTAGAATTACAAAGAGAAAAGAAAAGCGGTTCACTCAGTCCTTGGTTGGGTAAACCTATTTTACAAATTTTACGGAAATACAGTTGATAAAAAAAAAAAAAAAAAAAAAAAAAATGGTGCTGATGAAGAATTTAAACCGAATCAGCTTTTTCCTCAAGTTTTAAGGTTAAGTCAGTTTAAAGAGGGGGGGGGGGAGCAGTTCAGTTAAATTCTTTAGAAGTACAAAAATTATAACAAACGTCTGTGACTAAGTTTGGCCACTTCTTACTTCATTCCACAAACAATGCGAGCTGTTATCTTTACAATTTTCGATGCAACTAAGGGTTATCAATTTATAAGTTATTTTTGAGTAACTCCCAACTTTATTTTCCTTTAACGCTATATCGCTAATAAAATTTGCCTCTTAGTTAGACTTTTATAAGCACCGCTTTGTTATGAAAGATTCTTAAAATTTTGATAATGCTGTCAATAATTCTTGGATGAAGAAGGTGATAGGATCACCGACACAAAAAAAAAAAAAAAAAAAAAAAAATGCTATTCTGGATGCTATTCAAAGAATAGTTGGAAAGTAAAAATCAAGTTCTATAGATACATTTTCGTGAAGTCGCATCTATCGATGACCGATCGAATTAGTAACAGTGTTATCTATATCTAGAAAAGTGAAATTGTTTTTGTGTATGCATTTATTTCACTACCAACTACTGTCGATTTTCAGTCTACATACTCGAAATTTGACATAAGGGGTATTGAGAATTGGGAAAATCTTTTTCGGTTTTCGGCCAGAAATTTGGCTGTCAAGGGGTTAAAGTTCAACGATTTGACCTATGAAAACTCTCCCAAACTCAGCCAATTTTGGGTCTAAACACCTGAAATTTTAGATGTAGTTGAACTATAAACAATAAATGTTAAGGGGTCAAAGTGAAAAAAAAAAAAAAAATTACCTCTGCGGTCTCTACCAAATTACTCAGCCAATTTTGGGTCTAAATATTTGCAATTTTACATAAACGGTATTCAAACATACAAGTTTTTTTTTGTTTGTTTTAAAATCAGTTTTGGGGCGAGAATTTGGCTGCCAAGAAGTCATGGTTGAGAGAGTTGATCTTTGCAGACTACCAAACTCCTCCGCCAATTTTGGGTCTAAAACCGTGTAATTTTAGATGTAGGTTACATGGTTAAACACACACACATATATATATATATATATATATATATACACACGTCTGGCTACACTGAGTCACAGACGACGGAACCCGTGTCTGGGTTAAAAAAAAAAATTTTAAATGCGCACACCAGTACACCCACCACACCACCCTGCAGAGAGCGGCTAGCATCACTATGATAAAAGGAATAGTGATTTCCACCTAACATTCAAGATAATATTTCTATGTAAAAATAATTAAATGGATTCAGTTATTAATACAAATAAATGATGCGTACACATGTAAAACAAATATATCATGTCTCCTTGCTCTACTTCGGTAGGGAGCACTTTTGCATTAACCTCGTTAAAACTCCATTGGTTGCTTAATGCTTTGCTTCAGTCTTCACCTCTAGAAACTATTAACCTCAAGTATATATAACTGGTTCCTGACAGTTTTACAAAATGTACCTTGAAAGAGCACAAGGTTTTAAAAGATAAGGAATGTATTATCGCAGAATAAATTTTATCTTTTATGTATAAATAAAACAGATGTCTAAATATTTAACCGATAAACTCTTAAACTACTGATCACATAACACTGAAATGTACAGGAAATACACCAAGGATTGTTTATAACGAATAAAATCTGGATTTTAACGCGTACAGAAATATGTCGGCAAGTTGAAATGCGAAATGTCCATTTCTACTTAACATTTTTATTACTTTTGCGCATGCGCAAATTTATAAATCTTGTCTATTTGTCGATAGCTCAAGCGATAGGGAATGCGGCTGGAGGGCTAAATGTTTTGCTTTCGATACAAGCTGATGACGCACGTCATTTTTATAAGCATGAATTAAAATAGTCAAGCTAACTAGATACTGAATAAAAAGTGATACACCATAAATAAACATACTGTCTACTAGATATCAGTATATAAAGAAGGGGGGTATTATACAAATAAAAGGAAACTTTTTTTAACCAGTCGATCGCGCCGACAGGAACTGAAAATGACTTTTCAAGGAAGCAAAAAGCGAACGGGCCCGTTTGGTGCATGCTGCATGGGTTAGTTAACACGAGGAGGGGTGGAGGGTAAATAAATTGTACGGTAATTTGCATAAACAGAATAAGTTATGTTAGTTTGCACTCGTTCGACTCTTCACAAGTAGATAAAGGGAAATACGAATTCAATTGTTTGTACACTAGTGACGCGACAGGAAAACACCGTTTTTCTGCGTTTTAAAAGTAAATTAAATTTTTAACTTAAAATTTAAATATTCGAATTTTAACTCGAAAAATAAGCTTCTACAAACTGAACCCATAATCGACACGAATTTATACACTTCACTGAACAAACCGGAAACAAGTATTTTATTATTAAAAAGGCAGTTAAAAAAAAAAAAAACCGCGCGTACGCGCGGCTTTAGTCAAGATTGGGACTTTGTTTACAAAGCGATTAGGCGGAAGTGACGTCATATTTTTAGGTACGGATGACCAAAACATCTTAAAAAAAAAAATGTCATCCGTACCTAAAAATTTGTCTGACGTCACTTCCGTCTAATCGCTTTGTAATCAAAGTGCTAATCTCAAAGTCAAAAAGTTGAAATTAAAAAATCCATTTTACTTATTTTCTACTTTAATCACCTTTAAAATGACTTCGTGCTCATGCAATTTTGTTACCGCACTATTTTTATTTTTTATTTTTTTTTTTTCAGGTTAAAGTCAAGTTTCAGGATATCTTTAAATTGTTAGGTGGAAGCACAGAATAGTTACAAAACACCTTCCTCATCCCATGTTAAGAATAACTTTAAAAATAGAGTTTTTATATTAGCACGGTATCAAAAGCGCATAAATACTGACGACTTTAAAGTTTTCGGGTAGGCTGAAAACGAATATCGCATTTAAATTTGCCGCGAACAAGTAGTTTTCCGAATATTAGGCCATGTATTTCCTTCAAAATATACGCGCGCTTGCGCATAAAAAAATGGCCACCAGTTTTACCATACACTGCTTAGTGCTTAATCGCCGGAAAACTTTATGGAAAAATGTAAATGCGATATTCGTTTTCAGCATAATCGTAAAAGTCGTTTTAAAATGTGATTGTTGAGGTGGAAGGTTATGAAATAAAGTGCGAGTATTTAGCAGATCGACAAAAACAGTTTCGAAGCGTCAATAATGGCGCAAAAAGTCCAAATATTAAAACTCACCCAATAATAAGTGTCATCGTGACTTATTTATTCCGTTTAGATTCTGCTGAAAAATCATTTTAGAAAACTAGTATGGAGAAGAGCTTTGTTAACCATTCTGTAATTTTATCTAAGAATTTAGTAAGGAGTATTTTGTTGTGTAGATTTAAACAAAAGTGATAAATATACAAGTGTTACCAACGGCAAGATAAGTACCTATGTACTTCGGAAGAGTTTTTGTTCGTTTAACTTATTTTAAAGCGTTTATTCTTAAAACATTGCCGAGTGCCAAAATTAAACGAGAACAAAATGGCTGACATGAAACGGTCATCTGAGGGGGAGGGGAGAAGATCTCGATAATGTCTCAAAAATTGAAAATTAAACAAAATGCTCTCACGTGCTTTACACTAACTTTAAATAAAATATCGTACAAATTGAATTTAATTAAAATCCTATCTAAAAATAACCAAATTCATAAACTGCACAAGTGCATGTGTATTTTACCCTCGTGCTGTATGTATAGGATAAAAATGTTCAAGCACTTGTAATATTTCGAACAATGAGAACAACCTGTTTGTTTTTTTGTTTTGTTTTTTTGCTTTTTTTCCTTAAATCAGGTTTAAAATAGATTTGCATGATACAAGTGAATACGATTGATTCAAAAGTTGATAAAGAAATTTAAAAAGGGGGATGCTGAATAAGGAAAGCGGCAAGAAAAGTTGGAAAGGCGAATCAGACCGATGGAGAAATCTAAAAAGCATAATGACCAATAAAGCATGTGCGCGTATATTATTTGCATTGACAATTTTTTTCTCAAGAAAAAAACCCATCTAATTCGTGATTTTTAAGGTTATATAACTATATATATGCAAAATGATAATTTAAGTTAAAGTCTCAACCCTAAATATTGACCTCTGGGTCAAATTAAGTTTAGGGCTAAAACGCCGGTTATCTAAAAAAAAAAAAAAAAAATCAGGCGAAATGTTTGCTTCACTAAAGAAAAAACATGCGCAAATTTGACCTATTTTTATGTCCCCCCCCCCCATACTATGTTAACCTTTTTAATTTTTTGTTTGATGTTTAGAAACCGAATAAAAATCAATTTTACAAGTTAAATACCTACATTTTTAGAAATATCGGAATGATTTAACCCGGAAAAATTTACCTTCAGTGAAATTTAAAACATTTCCTATAATATTGTTTATTTCAACTTCTTTAAAAAAAAAAATAAATAAATAAATATATATATATATATATAAAAATACGTGATGTATGCAAAAGTTCGGTAGTTTTTACGACCTGACCCAGCGTGGTGTAACCCTTCCAACATCCTATGTTAAGAACGGCTTTCGAGGTTAGGAGCTGTTTATTCAGAAACCCGTTCTTAATATGGGGAGGTTGTGGGTGTTTATGCTACGTTGGAGCAAGTCGTAAAATAAAAAATTAGAAGTTCCTTAAAAGAAAAAGAAAACATACTTATGGCAAGTAAGTTACTTGTGTACCATTAAACAATGAAGTAAATACGTGATTATTTAAGAAAAGTACTATTTTTAACTAAGTTACAATGATTAAAATCAGTATCTGTTTATTATAATATATAAACACCATTAGTAAAATTAAAAGACTATGGAACAAGTACTTTCCGGAAGCGTGTGAACTTGAAAAAAAAAAAAAAATAACGAAACGTGAGGTTTAAAAAACACAGAATTCAATAATATAAACTATTAATTTCGATAATTAAATAAATCAAACAATTAAGATTTTTATTTAGATTTTTTAAACGAACACAAAAAAAATCGAAATCAATAGTTTTTAAAAAATCCCAGTTACGAGTTTAAATATTAGAGTTTAAAAACGCATAAACACTATTTAAGATATGGTAAAAAATGACTTTTTTTTAAAAATCAAAATGGAAATAATTGGTTTGATTATATTTATATATAAAAAAATAAAAACTATGTATAAACGGGAGGGGGGGTATTAAATGGAGGACAACTCTTTCGTCTCTGATGAAAGACAAAGACGAGAAAATAAAAGCCGCCACACAACGATAAAAGTGTTCGATAGTAGAATAGGGATGCCTCAATGATATTAATCTCAAATTGTCTCGTTAATTCGAAAATATGGTTTAATTTTTCGATTGTATGAATTTGAATTTTTATTTGAAGTTTTCCTTGCTTGTTGGCCGCCATTTTCGTTTTTTATTTATTGACAATTAATAAAATTATCGACGAGTTATGTTTTCATCTTTGATTTTAAAGGAGTATCTAAAAAAATATTCTTCCAGTGTCTTAGTTATTCGATATGCATATTTATATACGTATACAAATAGAAATTTTTTAAATAATGGCCGACAGTGATTAAAACAATGAAATATATTCGAACTAAAATTTAATTTAAAACTCATATGTAATGGGTTTTAAATTCTAATGCAGAGAGTGATCCTCGTTATTTTTTAAATCGTATTTCCACGTTTAAAGTTTGGTTTTTTTATTCAATTGTAAGGTTAAAGTACAGAATACGTACAAAACACCCTCCCCATGTTAAGAATGGCCTTTTAAATAACTATTTCAGCAGGCAGCACGTATCACTCTCTGCATGCGTACCAAGATATTTTGGTGATATTTTAGTCTTTACGCCAAAATTAAAGTGTTTACCAGTATATACATGTTTCTTCCTATTATAGTCACGTAAATTATTTCAAAGCGAGTTTCAGTGTGATCGGATATATTTTATGGTAGTGCAGTGCAGTGGCGCAGTGCACTTATTGATCCGTGCTGAAATAATATTTACAAAGCCATTCTTAACATGGGGAGGGTGTTTTGTACCTATTCTACACTTTAACCTTACAATTGAATAAAAAATAAACTTTAAACTTGGAAATACGATTTTAAAAAATAGCGCGGATCAGCAAGTGCACTAGCACCTATTTTATTTATTTTAGTATATATCACTTGAAAAACTAGTAAAAAAGAAATAAATAAAATTTAAAAAAATAAATTCATCCTTGTTCCTATTTACAATGCCTCCCCACGGGACAGAGATAGACACCAGGGTCGTTTTTTAATGTGGAGAAAAGGAAAAATAAAAATTGTCTCAGTCGTGAAGGATTTCTTCTCCACTGACAGAACAAGAAATTGAAGTGTAGATCTGAACAGATACTACACTTTAATCTTGACCCGAGCGTCAAATCCTTGTTAAACGAAACATGCATAAGAAAAAAATAAATGCTGCCTAAATATACCAATAATTATTTATATATACATTTTTTTTATATATACACTTACATGAAAAAATATCGGTACTTATGCAGAACAAGGACTATGCTATTTTTTTTTTTTCTAATCAGATAATAAAAATTTGATTTGTGAACCTATACAATAGTTTCATATTAAAAATCCTCTCCATGTGGAGATTGGGTTTCTAACTAACGTTATTATTTCAGCACAGTCCGTATTCTGCGGAAGTAAAACATCTACATAACTGTAGCCAATAAAAAATAAAAATGTTAGATGCTTTTTGTGTTTTAATATTTACCTCCGCGCTCAATGCATGGGTAGAGCGTAGTACAAAAATACACTTCAATTGTAGATTTAGGAACCCTTGTAATCTCAATGAACAATATCTAGCAACGCCGAAGAACCGTGATGCAGGGAAATACTTGGCTAGGTAACTGATGTGCACATATGCATTACTAAAAATATTACATATAAATAGTATTTAAACACAGAGGATCGTAAAACATAGGAAAAAAATGTGAAACTGTAATGAAAGGAATTTTAGACAATATGGCGGGACACACAAGTTGAAAAGGGGGGGGGATACAAACAAAATAAAAAGAAACATAAAAACGTTTGAACATTGAAAGTATGGAAGCACAAAACAAAAATTCACGCAATAATTTTTTAAAAAAATATATATATATACATGTGAATATACCTACTGTCTAATAAATAAAAAGAGAGAGAGAAGTGGGGTGTAAATAAATCCTCCGTGGGTGTCCAAAATTTTTTTTCTTTCTTTTTTTTTGTTGTTGTTTTTTTTATGGGGGAGGGGGGATATTTGTATTTTTGGGGTTTTTTTTTTTTCTTTAATATTTTTTTTTTTTTTTTTTTTTTTTTTATAATAGTAATAATAAACTCCCTCCTTCGGTTTTTAGGCGCCTCTGAAGAAGATTTTTTTGGGACATGTAAAAATAACCGAACAAAACATCCAAATCACCAAACCTAGCACCAAAATCTCGCAAAGTCTCGTTACGGGATTTACTCTCTCTCCCGCTCCTCCTCCTCCCTCTTATTCTATGCTATTTTTTCTTTCTTCTTCTTTCTCTATCCCTCCCTCTATTACTTCTACCCCTTTTGTATCTCTCCCCCCTCCTTTTTTCTGTTTATTTTTTATTTAAATTTTATTTATTATAATCATTCTATTGTTTATAATTACTATCAACATTATCGAAATTGAAAATAAAAATAAAATAAATCAACCGAAAATAAAAATATTTAATCTAAGAATAAATAAATAAACTACCCTCAGTTTCTTAGATTTTTGTTCCAGTTATTTATTTTAATTCTATTATTATAATAATTTTAGTATTTCTAACTACTATCGACATGTTTAAAAATAAGTCTACCAAAAATAAAATTTTTAACCCTGAAAAGAAAAATAAAGTAAACTCCCAGTTTCTTTTGTTATTTTGCTTTTTGTTCCATTTATATTTTATTTCAAAAAAATTTTTTTAACTAGTATCATCATGATTAAAATTAATAATAAAAATAAAAGATATTTATAAAAAATTTTAAAAGGTCTCGAATAAAATATTTTATTTTATCTGAAAACACTAAGAACAGTGATCAAACAATTTCCGTTATATAATAAGATTCCTGTGAACAATAAACAATGGATTTTTTAAACAACGTTTTTTGTTTCTTTTTTATTTTAAATATGTTTTTATATTTTTTTTATATTTTCTTTATTGTATTAGTAATAGTTTAATATGAATTTAATAATATTTTTCAAGTTTTATTTTTTTAATACTCAGTATAATTGTCATTTACTGCGGTACTGTTAAAAGTTGCTGCGCCATTATCTCCGTTCTTTCTCGTAACTTGTTTTTAAACCATGCATAAAACTCCAAGTATGGCCGACGTGAAGGCGTTGGAGCATCCTACTCTTAAGGTAATTATTTTTAATTAAGTTGAATGCAAATAATTAAAGGAGACGTTTAAAAGATCTCTGGACTCGTGTTTGTTTAAATGAAATAGCCAAATTGACAAATCTGTCTCGGGAGTTGGCTGCAAATAAATGCCCAGACTAGGGTGTCGTCTGATATCGAAGATATAAACAAAACCATTACCCCATGTTTTTACAGGATATTTCTTTAAGAAATCAGCTGGAAATAATAATTATGCCCCTAGGTTTGATTGTAGAATAAGACCCGTTTAAAAATCTTAAAAAATTCGTTCGTTTTTGCATACGGTTTGAGTTAAAATTGTTGGTTTTAAGTTATAAATTTACTTTCTCAAGTCTAAATTTTAACTTTTATTCGAAGTCCCCATAAAAGGTACTTGTCAGAAATTGACATTCAAATGTTTTCGGTTTTATATAGTCAGTTCCAAACTATTGACGGAAAATAAAGTATTAGTCCCGGAAATGAACGAAGCAGTTTACGATTTAAAAACCGCGAAACAAAAATGTAAAAAGGCAGACGATACAAAGCATGCGAAGGGGGTACTTATGCATTCATGCTACCATGCTAAAATAATAACGTTATTATTTAGAAAGCCATGAGGAAGAAATTTTGTAACTATTCTATCTAATAAAAAAGATATCGTAAAATTTGAATTTAACGTGAGAATACGATTGTTAAAAATAGCACAGTACCGTAAATGCATAAGCACCGCAAAGGGTTAAGATAAGGTTTTTTTTAATCGCACGGCACGTCTGTAGTTGACAAACTGGAGGATGAAGATATATATATATATATATATATATATATATATATATATATATATATATATATATATATTCGTCATATTATCTTCTATTAATTACATTTTCAGATCAAAGAACAATTACAAAACGCCCTCTGGTTCCATGTTAAGAATACGTTTCTAAATATTAAACGTTATTTCACCACGGTCCGTATCCCACATACGTACCAAAAGTTTCAGTCAGTTAATTAAGTTGAAAAAAAAACATAGGGTAAATTTTTACGACGTGCCCCCACTGCCCTAGCGTATGATAAACACCCCAACCTCCCATATTAAGAACGGCTTTCGGAATGAACACCCCTCAACCTCGAAAGGCGTTCTTAACATGGGGAGGTTGAGGTTGGGTGGGTATTCAGAAAGCCGTTCTTAACATGCGGTGGTTGGGGGTGTTTATACTACGCTGGGGTAGGTCGTAAAAATTTACCAAAATTAGGTAAGGTGACTTTTAAATCATGAATTACCTCGACCATTTCCGGAACTGACTCGAGATTTTCCGTCAATATTCAGGACTGACTTCATAAATAATGGAATCCTCTGGATGAAATATCAAAAAATTGACTTTTGCCGAACTAAACTTAAGTTTTATTTTAGGGGTTAAAAATACAGTTCGGTTTCAATTCTGTAGAAGCACTGCGTTTTTGCGATGTAATTACAAAGTAAATCGTTTTATATGTCAAAGAATGTTAAGTTTTGTATGCATGTTTTTAGTAGATAACACTTTTAAAAGGGTAAAAATAAGTTGCAAATTTAGAATTCAACCTATTTTTTTCTTTTTTTTTAATACAGATAATCTTTGCAATTTTCGTACTGGTCACACTCACAGAATGAAAATGTCATATTCCAAAAATCGTGTAAATTGCTCAAATAGTTTGCATATGTGTATGTTTATATATATATATATAGAGAGAGAGAGACTCGTTTAAGATTTTTTGCGATTTTGAAATAGTAAAACGCATCCATTACAAAGATGATTTAGATCTCGGTAGTTCGAATTGAGTTGTCTTCATGTATTTATAAATATGGCGGACCAAGACAAATTAGATTTTCATAGTTAAAAATAAAAGTATTTGATTAGTGTACGTCACTTTTGGAATGACAATTTAGTTCCGTGACTGGTCTATACATTATAAAAATATTTCTTGATTTTTGTTTTTAATTAGGGTGAACTATGTACTTGCACCAATAATACACTTTATGCAAAAGAAAACTCCTACGGATGGCCTCGAGCGATTAAAATATTTCACTACACTTATATATATATATATATATATATATATATATATATATATATATATATATATATATTGAAAAAAAAGGTACTTGTACAGTTTTGTCAAGACATTAAAAAATGAAAATATCGAAAAATAAGTTTAAATTGTACGTATCCGTTATGGAATGAAGTTCTCCGATAAAAAACTTCACTTAATTTCATCAAGTAGTTTTTATTTTACCGCGAAAAAACAATTTGTTATGATACCAAGCCAAAGGTTCGATTTTTAGGAAGAAAAGCTAGTTATTAAAGATGGGGAGGGAGTGTCGGCGCTGTACATGGAGTTATCTCCCGTGTTGTTTCTAAAATTCAAACAAAAATTTAAAACAAATCCAAGATGTCTGCCTTCAACGCGCTCTCATAAAAACGTGTTTTTCCGCTGTAAAAAAAAAAAAACTACTCTATCAAATTAAGTGAAATTTTTTTCTGGAGATCTTCATGTCAAAGCAGATACGTACAATATAACCTTTTTCGATATTTTCATTTTTTAATGTCTTGATTAAACTGTACAAGTACCGATTTTTTTAAAAAAGTAAATTTAAATTTTAGACGACAGTATCGAATACTAAATAAAGCCCCATCCTCCCGATTTCTTAATAACATAATTTGGAAATCCATTCTTAGCATGGGGAAGGAATTTGTCACTTGTGTATTTTAGGTTTAGAAGAGAATATTTTGTTCTTATTTTTGAAGAATTCGAAGGGGAGACAATTCAAAGAGTTAACGTTATGGATGTGGGATAGATGAGATTTTCTGGTGGTTTTTATAAATAGGAAATACTGGAGAAGTCCGAATCAAGTTCTGAGGCTTCTACACAATACAAACCAAACTAAAACTTAGTTAAAGCTTAGGGTAAAAATTAAAATTCTATATATAAAAATGAAACAATACAGTTTGTATTGTGTAGATCAAGGGTCTCCAATGTTTTTAAACAGGGAGGGATTTCCATATCGCTGACTTTTTAGAGCTACACTGGCCAAAATAAATTTTTAAAAATGACCTTGGCATGTTTTATACTGTTTTACTCATTAGCTTTGCTTAGCGAAACTGGTTCTCCAAAACCTCATTGTTTTAATCTTTTTCTGAACGAAAAGAAAGCCACTACACTGTTTCACTGTTTAAACAATAGATAATATATACAAGTAATAAATAAAAAAAAATTTAAAAAAACATTAATATATACAAGTAATAAGTATAGAGATAGATATATTAATATATAGTAATAATTAGTAATAAATGGTGATATTTACAACTAGAAATAAAAAGTACTAGAATTGTCCGCAAAGACCCCTGGCGCAGTGGTTAGAGTACTGGGAAAAATCAATTGCAAAAGTGATATTCTCCTGAAGGTTGAAGGTTCAATCCTCAGTGTGGGCGACCGAAATATACATTTGCGAATTATTTAGGACCTCTATCCAGTCATGGCTGACGGAACAAGAGCACGCTACCGCCATGAAATAAAGGGTTCCGCTCAAAATTCCGTCCAAATTCCTGAGTTCGACAGAAACATTCCAGAGTTCAACAAGATACATCTGAAGAAGGTCGGAATTTATATCGAATGAAACGTTGTGAAAATCACACTCAAGATGAGAACAGTAGTCCGATGAATAATAATACATATAACCAATCCTCATCTCAAAAATTCAGAAACACTGTTTTCACACATTTCCATTTTTCAAATTCTTCTACGTTCCATAAGAACTCTGCAGGCCAGATTAAAGATTTTGGCTGGCAGGCTGTAGTTTGGAGACCTCTGGTATAGACTGTTCATTAACGTTCACTAGTCTGAGAAATTTTCAGTGAAACTCTAAATTGATGACCTAAATACTGACATTTTTTTGGATCCATCCATCCAGCATAGCCATAGCCGAGATTGAACTCATTGCACAAGTTTGTAGTGTAATTCAAATCTTGTTGGAAGCTGAATAATTGATGCTTCGCCAGGGCTATCAAGGGTATTTTTTATCATGACGCCATCACTAGATGGGTTGCCTACCACGGCTTAAAGTCCCATCTACCCTCGAGAAAAGGATAGACCACACCAGTTTCTCAACCTGGTATTTTACCTCACACCTTGTCACTCATCTGGTACTGGCCAGGCTCAACGTTGCTTAACTTTGGTGATCTGGCGGGAACTTGTGTGTTAATGTGATTGTGCTGTATATTTTTTCTTGGATAATTATTTCTAAAAAATATTGATTTCCATAAAGGCCCCTATTCTACAATTGAGCCAACATTCTTGGATGTATTTGTCTTGCTGTGCACTGTATTTCTTTTTATCTGAATTTACTTGACATGTAATCTACTGTTTTTTATTTGCACTTTGCTCGAGGTTTTCCCAAAATCTATTCTTCAGCTTTGTCTTTAGAAGTAAAGAAAAAATCAATAGTCTTATTTCAGTCACCTAAATTATTTAAAAAGAAATGAAGTTGATCATTACTCTTAAACAACTTATTTTTTTCTTAAACCATGTTTAAGTAAAAAGAAAATTTAGATAAGATGAAAATCACTAAATTATTGCAAGTTTACGTGTATACGTGAAAAGAAAATTCGTCTAGAAAATTTAGTTGCCATCTTTATAAACAAGTCAACAAAAAGCTCTCAACCGCAAGTTGATAAGGTATTTCAAGAAAATATTAACTAGGATGCTATCAGAAATCATATCAGAGGTTCCCATGAAATAGTATCATTTCTCTTTTTGCAGATAGTGTGCAAATAAGGCTACTGAGGATTCAATTAAACAATTATATATGACCTTAAACTATATCCAATGCCGAGGCCCCAGCTTGCGGATTTTGGGGAGTGTGGAGCCATCCTTTAATTACCATTGCTTCCAGATCCACTCTGACCTGGAGTGGTAGTACCTGTTAGGATCCCAACTATGGGTTAAATAGAAACCAACTTAAAAAAACAAATATACTCTATTAAAAAATTGTTCTTCAAAATCAATAATAACCTGAAAAGGGTTAATATGCCATAAAACAAAAACCAACCATCAGCAATTATAACACCTGTTCCAATATGAAAGTTTTATCGCAAACCCCACTCTTCCCCTTAGTTCAGTTCTACCTAGTTCTCTAGCTGTTATTGCTCAAAGGCAGCATGTATGTCATAGATTTAACCACCATAAATCAAGCCCAAACTATCAAAAGTTTATAGAAGCTAGAAATAATTGTCAAATTGAAATAGCCGCAGCCAAGAGTAAGTACACCAAAAGCACCAGAAAACACATTGAGTTGCAGGAATTAGAAACTCAAGATTTTTGGTAAAAATCTATAAACTGTGATAAATAGTAGGTAATCAACAATTCCTCACTATCCAACAACTATGAAGATGTTTGCATGACAACTGAGAAGGCTAACCTGCTTGCCGGTGGTTCGCCTCCAACTCCATAATAGACCCAACAAACCACTCCCTTGACAAAAGCCACACTAGATGATCTGAAAATCACCTCTTGTCATCTTCGTGATATCATAAAAAGCCTAGACACATTGAAGGTGTGTGAACCTGATCTCATCCTTGCTATACGATTAAAAAAATTATTTTGTTGAAATTACTCCAGTTCTCTCCAAATTCTATAATAAATGCCTTACCAAATCTTGCTTCTCTGACTGCTGGAAAACTGCTTCTTTGTTACCAATATTCAAGAATTCTGGTGAAAGAACTGACCCACTCAATCATTGACTTAATAGCCTACTTCTTCTCTTCGCTAAAATCTTTGAGGCCTTAATAAAGCACTAGTCCACAAGATTATAGATGCTAAACTTCTTTCCAACCGACTATGAATTCAGGCAAGTTTGTTCAACTGCAGGTATCATAACTATAATCTCAACGTATATACCACACACTGGACAAGGCAGGGAAGCTAGAACTATAGCTCTTGATATATCTAACGCCTTTGACAGGATTTGGCATGAAGATCTAATGAAAATTAAATTCAATGGTACTACTGGAAGAATACTTAATATAATCAGATCCTTTTAGACAAGAGAAAAATTCAGGTTTTCCTTAATGGACGTACATCAAAACAATGATATAAATGCAGATCTGCCATATGGGTTGATCCTTGAACCTTTATTATTCTTTACATTCATAAATGACCTCCCTAATAAAATTGTATCCGAGATGGGTATATTTGCTGATGGCACTATATTTTGTAACATACATGAAGGGAAAATGAATGAATATGAACACATATCTAAGGCAATGGCTGAAAGCTTATAAGAATGACTTCCAGTCTATAGTGGAATGGGGGCGTAAATAAATCGTAATATTCAATGCTGCTAAGATAAAGCTTCTTTTCTTTAATAATTACAAGAAACCTACAGCACGGGTTGCCATGACTAATAATATGCTACCTGAAAGTGATCTTTGTTCACATTACATTTAAACTTCTACATGCCAGTACAGTCAGGGAAGCAGGAAACCGGGAGAGAATTCCAAAGTCTACCAGTTCGAGAGAAGAAGCTATTTTAGTAGAAGGCCTTTTGGCATCTGGACATCTCTACAGTTTAGGGTTAGGGTTTTGCTGCTTATTGGGTTAATGAAGAGTTTTTACGTCGAGAGGGCACATGTGCTACAAGTTCGTCAGAGCACATCCCAAAAAAAAAAACTTATTGGAGTCAATACAATGAAGACATTACCAAGGTTCTTGCAGAAAGGTGATCTTTGTTCACATTACATTTAAACTTCTACATGCCATTACATTACTCTCTCTCTCTCTCTATGGCACTAAAAAATTACTTGCCATGAGAGAGTCTTGTATCTCTAGAAAGTCACGATTCACCCATGCATGGAGTATTGTTTTCACATATGGGCTGATGTATCTACTACTAGCCTCTCGCTTTTAGACAGGGTTCAGAAAAGAGTCTACAATCTAATAGGTCCAACGCTATCAACCAAATTCGAACCCCTATCCTATTGTCACAATATTGCACTCCTGTGCCTACCTTATAGTATTCAAATGGGATGTGCTCTGACAAACTCGTAGCACATGTGCCCTCTCGACGTAAAAACTCCTCATTAACCCAATAAGCAGCAAAACCCTAACCCTAAACTGTAGAGATGTCCAGATGCCAAAAGGCCTTCTACTAAAATAGCTTCTTCTCTCGAACTGGTAGACTTTGGAATTCTCTCCCGGTTTCCTGCTTCCCTGACTGTACTGGCATGTAGAAGTTTAAATGTAATGTGAACAGACCTCTCGCTGCTCAAGTCCCTACATAGTGTCCCTGTAGATATGGTCCCAAATAGTAGCCCCCTTTACGTTAAAATGTTACTGTGCCTTGGTTAGGGTGAAAAAGAGTTTTTTAAAAAAATGGAAGTGATAACTGAAATCATGCCTCTGTCCTTTAGAAAATTATTAGCATGTGTACCCAGCGTTGCCTGTATGTGGAGAGGTGGTATATTACAGCTATTGAGCAACCAACCCCCTAAAAAAATAAATACCCGTGAGTACTCATGTTAGCGCAAAAAAAAAAAAAATCAGCCGCAGTAGCCAGGCTCGAACCTGTAACGCAGAAGATGAAGAGGAGGTGAAAAAATCTAACGCATTAGCTGTCTCATCCACAGCGCATTTGTGACATCATGGGCCTTTGAAATAACGTCTTTTAAACATACGTTGAGATCGCTAGGCATGAATAAATTGCAAAAATGTTGAAACAAAAAAACTGACCCCACCTTGCAAAAAACAGCCCAGTTGACCAGCACAGAATTAATCTTTTTGGCCAATATTTAGATATTTATCGTCCGAGAGATTGATCTTTCTAACGATACCAATTTTGTCAGTATTCATTGTGTGTGTCAAAAGTTTTTGAGAGATATACAAACACACACACACACACACACACATTTTGCCTTTTATATATTAGAAGAAAATGAACTTGAAGTATTCTATTCTCGTAGCTAGGTTCTTTTTCAATTTCTTTATTGGTCCCTCAACAAAAAGAGGATGCACCTGTAAATTCACTGTTGTTCATTCATCCGTTCATTTGTCTGCACTTTTTTTAATAATTATGCCTTGGAATTTTTTGAAATTTTGCACAAACATTAAACATGATATGAGTAAAAAAAGTGATTGAACGGATTTTCCGGGAAAATTCTGGTTGCCCTCCTAGGGGTGCCTTTCAGGTTAAAATGGCTAAAATTGACACTTTTGTGCTTATCAAAAAAAATTGATGCTTTGGATTTTTATAAAACTTTCTAAAAAGTTGTAACTAACTGATTTCTATATAATTTTGTTTGTCTATGCTTCACGATAACTCTTATGTGTGCCACAGTGGCTTTTTTTAGGGCTAATAAAACACTCCATTTTTGGAACTATTTTACCATATTTGTCCAAAATTTTCTGTGTATTTCTATTTAGCAGTTTTGCATGATGCTGAACTCAA
Source organism: Euprymna scolopes (assembly GCF_053919585.1). Lineage (NCBI taxonomy): Eukaryota > Metazoa > Mollusca > Cephalopoda > Sepiida > Sepiolidae > Euprymna > Euprymna scolopes. The sequence continues at coordinate 50,181,972 of NC_136523.1, read as the reverse complement.
ATTTAAATATGTTAAGGCCTTGGAGACTTTTGGGGCTAAATGGGTGGGGGTGGGGGGGTCAAATGATGGATTTAGTCATTTTTTTTTTTTTTTTTTTTTTTTTGCATGGTGCAGAACTCAAATTTACATATGTTAAGGCCTAAAACTGCACCGTTTGTTTATTTTCATCAAGATTTGACGTCCTCTGCGGACTTTAGGGACTAAATGAGGAGGGGGGGACAAATGCTGTACTTAGTCATTTTTTTTATGCTCTGTTCGCTGTGCACTCACGGGGGACCATGCATGCTTCATTTGTTTCTAGCATAAAATTGGGTGAAAGTATAGAATTGAGTGAACATATAAAATTTTATACTTTCACTCAATAGATAGGGTTTTAGGCTTTTCAATTTGATTTTACTTAATTTCAATCATTTAGATAGAATGTTTAATTTTTACTTTTATTTATATGCCCTCCACAATCTCGTATGGAAACAGTTATTAACTTATATCTTACTTTTTCTTGTATTACTTGTATATATATCGATTTTTGACTTTTTAGAAGAATAGTTATTTTACTTCCAAAAAATGTCACTATTTTCACTCTGACTAGGATTGTTTCATTACTCATCTTCTCCCCCCACCTAGAGTTAAGTGCAATAGCAATTTTTAATGACAGCGTTGTGACCGTCCTGCTTAGAGGGTCACAATATTAAGATGAAAGAGTCCTGGTGTTCACTGCGAGCAGTCAAACTACGCGTGTGCTCTCTGCTCAAATGGCAGAAAATGTCTGGCTTATATAGTGCCAGACGAATTCATACTATTATAGATGTAGGAGTGTTAACTACCTCAGAATAGTCAGGAACCCCCTCCTCCATTTCCCAGTAACAACAAAAACAACCTATTTTTACTTAAACAATTTTTTAGTATAAAATTTTTTTAAATAATAAATGAAAAATCCTAGAACATTAAAACTGAAAACAAGAATAAAAAAAATTAGCTCCTGAGAGTGAAGGTAAAACAGATGCCGCACTTTGATCCCATCACAAAAGACCGTTTTTGTTTGCTTGCCTCTCAGAAAGCATTGTTAGACACCAGGTCAGTTTATAGCAGAAATACAGCTCCTTTAAAAATGAGCAACCTGGCCTCTACCTTTAGCATTCCCTCACAGATGAGGGCATCCCAGACAGTAGGAAATACTAAACATTTTAGTCAGGTAACCTCTAACCTTTATGTGCATCTTGCCAAACTTTGGAATTTGGACAAAATTTCAAACAGAACCCTTTATTTTATCAACAAAAGTAGGTTGTCTTCATTCCATCAATTTTAAAGTCAATTTCTAAAAAGCATCCAACACTTACCGGCTTTTTTTTCTGGTCGATTAACCAAATAATCTATAACTAGCAAGAACTGTGGAAATTCCACAGGGTACTCATTCATATGTAATATATTGATGTTGGCATTCTGTAGATGTTCAGTGTAAATGGAGATGCTCTGATATTATTGTAGCTTTTTTGTTAATACTGCAAAAGTATTTATCTAACCTAGCGTGAACGCCCGGTAAAGCCCGGTTGTAAAGTACGCTTAAATATGATATTTAAATTCTTGCAGATTTCATATATATAGAGTTAATGTTCTATCGATTTTTATGTTATAAAGTTGACATTTCAAAAATAAAAAAATATACCTATATTACTTGGGTGCATTAGCTTGAATTGAAACCAAAATAAAAACTTACGAAAAAAAAAAATATGTATATATATATATATATATATATATATATATATATAACTTGAGTTCCTTCAGCAATGGTACGGCATTAACACATTGACACACCGGTTCCTGCTGGATCACCGAAGTTAAGAAACGTTGAACCTGATCAGTACTAAATGGGTGAGCATTTGGAACTTCCAGGTGTCGTATGTGCTCTCCGCTTATCTCGGCATTGTTTCCAGTTGTCCTGGCCTTTTTCTTGCCACTGAACGCAGACAATGTCGATTCAGGAGAGGTGTGGTTGGGGATTGTGCAACCCTTGCCTCACAATTACATGCGCAGCTGCCCCTACAAGAGGTATCCTTTGTCTTTTGAGACTGAACGTAGGCATCGGCATTCAGCCATAACCGAAACCAAAACTTATGAAGAATTCTTGATAAATTTATTTATAAAAAAAATAAATGATTTAAGTTCCATCAGCTGGAGTCAAAACCGAAACCAAAACTTATGACAAATTATTGATAAAATTATTTATTACAAGAAATAGAAGAACAACAATTAAACGACTCGGATGTAAGCGTGACACACAAAAGAACACGCACGCTATCGTATTAATATATAGATATAAATTTCACCTGCCTGTTTAAATATATACATGTATGTATGTATGCCTTAAACTTTCGACAGAGGCGACAGATTTTCACGATCTGTATCATTTTGAAGCTCAATCCCTTGGATGACAAATATCGAAAAATTGGCCAAAAACATTAATTCCTTAACCCTCAACTGGACAGTTTTCTACAGGGAGGGTCGTTTTTTTTTTTTTTTTTGCTGACATTTTTTGCAACCCTCGCATACACAACATCGCCTGAAAAGGGTTATTTCAATTTATATGACATTATAATCATGGTAGGCACATCGGTAAGACCGTTTGTTTTTATTTTTCACCTCTTTTTCCTCTGGCACGTTATGAATTCGAACCTGCTTATTACTATTTTTTTCCTCCACCAACACTCTTACACACACCTCCACTTTTTTTTTTCACCTTCGCGTCACGGGTTCAAGCCTGTCTGCCTACTAACTTTTTTTTTTCCTTAACACACACCTCCAAACACCCGGGCAACGCCGGGCACCCAGGCTAGTATTTAAATAGATAAAAAAAATCTTTATAACATTTATATATACTAGCAGAACACATGGAAATTCCGTGGCAGTTGAAAATTTTTAAAGCACATTCTAAATAAAATGTATAAAAATAAAATAATACAAATGACGTCGAATTTTAAACAATTTTTTTAGCAAATTAAAAAGTTTTTTTTTTAATTAATGATAATATTGGTAGTTTGAGAAATTAATTTTTCTTCGATTTATATCGATTTTGTTAATACGGACTTCAGGGGCTTTTTTTCGTAATGTTCCTGTAAAAATTATTTTATTTTTATGAATTACGATGCTTTAATTACATAAAAAAAGCAAAAATGAATTCTTGCATTTTTTATTTACGACTGAAAACCATAACTTTAGTAAAGGTATTTTTTGTTTAAACAAAATACATTTTTACTAAGATTTTAAATAAAAATGATTAGTTCATTATATGCAGTGATCATTATTTCATAAATACTGAAAATGTCATTAAAATTGGTTAATTTCCTGATTTTTGGTGAATTTTTTAAGAAAAGGGGTCAAAATGTTTATACATTTTGAGCATCGGCATTCATTTTGCCCGTACCAAGTTAAGAAGAATTGATTTTAAAAATTTAGATTTTTTTTTCAATGAAAATTCAACACACAATACTTTATTTTTTGTTTTCTTCTGTTTTCTTTTTTTGTTTTTTTCTGAATAATTTTTTATATAAATTATGCGGGAACAGATATCGATTCACTTGCGCATTTTCTTATAATTTTAAAAAGAAACTTGTAGTCTCCTCTCAGCATGACTTTTTATTTGAAACCGTAAACAGACAGCCATGCTTTTTTTGTTTTCTTAATTTTTGGAGAGGAAACGGTTTTAATGATTTTTAACTGATAAAGAGCGACTATAAAAGGAGGTAATTTGCTTCTCATTGATTAATGTTTGCGATGATGTTTTTTTTTTTTTTGTGACACTGAAAATACAGACAAGTAAATTAATATTTAGATATTTAAATAAATAAATATTAGCAATTAGTATAACTGTATATCAATAGTGTAGGAAGTGATAATTACTGCTGGTCGGGAGATTTGAATATAGTCATAAAATCACCGTTGACTTCGTAGGTTAGCATCTTTACCTCAAAGCCACCGCAATTAAGATTAGAATTGATGGAAATGATCATGCTATTCCAACCTATATCTGAAGGACATTCTTCCTCGAACACATACAACACCTGACCACATGCATGAAGGACCATTCCATGTTAATTTATGATGAGAAACAGATTTTCCTGAGGAACCAAGATATATGAGGTGCATTCAAATAAGCTTCCAAACTTTTTTCATATGGCACTTTTATTGATAGTACACAGATGAAACTCTAGTTTCTTTCAAAGTAATCTCCTCTGGCTGCAATGCACTTGTACTGTTTCAACAACGTCTGGAAGGCTGCATGGAAGTCCTCTTGTGGGAGCGTGTCAATGACCCTCGTCACAGCCTCTTTAATTTCCTCAATTGTCTCATGACGACAGCCTCTAAGCCTTGAGCTTAGGGAATAACCAAAAGTCATTCTGGACTATAAGGAGGATGAGAAACCGTCTTGATGGACGGTTCAATGCTTGAGGGCACAGCTCAACAAAGTTTGCAGCCACAGTTATTGTCTTTGGAATGGTTTCAAGTGAGGATCACATCATGCCACCTCACATTTTTGAAATCGGCTTGAAAGTCAACACCAAAATGTATCTGGATGTGCTGAAGAGTGTAGTGATCCCCTGGTGCAATCAGATGGCCGCTGGCAGACCCAGGGTGTGACAGTAGGACTCGATGCAGGCCCACAAATCCAAAGAGATCCAGGCTTGGCTTTATATCTAAAACTTGGCCAAAAATATTAATTCTGTCCAGGTCAACTGGGCCATGTTTTGCAAGGAGGGGTCAGTTTTTTTGTGTCAACATTTTTCCAAGTGATACGCCTACCATTCTCAATGTACATTTATAAAATGTTATTTCAAAGGCCCGTGACAACATAAGTCGCCATGGCCGAGACAGCTAGTGTGTTAGCTTTTTTTACCTTTTCTACTTTCATGTTACAGGTTCAATCCTGCCTAGTGTGGCCCCTTTTTTTTTTTCTTTTTTTTTTGTGCTCACACAAGTATTCGCTGCTAATTTGATTGAAGAAAAGTCATTTTTTTTTTTTTTTTTTAAGGTTGGGAGTTGGTTAGCCTTAGTATACCACCTCTTTTCACCCGGGTAACGCCAGGTACCTATGCTAGTCTATTATATAAGTCTCTGACGTGTGTTTGTTTATGCATGTGTTTGTGTGTTCGTATGTCCGCTAAAAACTTTTGTCAACCACATGAGACCGGGTCGAAACCAGTACCATCTGAAAGAGCGATCCCTCTGATGCATAATATGTGAAAATTACAAAAAAAAAAAAAAGATTAATTCTGTCGTGGTAAACTGTCACGCATGCATAGCAAACTGAAAGTATGTTTGCAGTCACACATGCATAGTAACCTGAAAGTATGCTTGCAGTCACGCATGTGTTGCAAACTGAAAGTTTGTTTAAAAATGTTATTTTGCAGGGTCATAACGTCCTAAGTTGACGTTATCCAATGGGTGAAAGCATTTGTCAGTAACATTTTTCCCTTCTTTCCCTCTTCAGGCTTGAGCCTGCTTACCACGGCTACTTTTTTTTTTTTTTTTTTTTAACGGGTGCATAGGCACTCGCTGCTATTTTGATTGAAAGAAAAGTTGTTTTGATTCATCCATTTGGGAGTGAGGAGAGTTCAGCACATTGGCTGCCAAAATATTTGGTGGGGAAGTTGTCACCTACTTCTTCCCTTCTTTTCAGGGGATTTCTCCAAATTCTTAGTATAGCAGCTGTGTCCACACGGAACTTCATGCCCACCCGGGCAACGCTTGGCATCCGTGTTAGTCTATCATATAAAGGAAAGTCATCTGTGTGTGTGTGTGTTTGTATGTCCATTAAAACCATTCGTCAGCTGCATCTGGCAGTACCATGTAAAAACAATACCTCGGACGCATAATATGTGAAAATTAGAAAAAAAGATTAATTCTGTGGTGGTCAACTGGACCATTTCTTGCAGGGGGGGTAACTTTTTCCCTTTTCCTCTTTCACATTTCAGGTTTGAACCCAGCTACCATAGCTCATTTTTTTTTTTTTTTTTTTTTTTTTGTCGCACGGGTACTTGCTGCTATTTTCATTGAAAGAATTCATCCATCCATCCATCCATCCATCACGGCCATAGCCAAGATTGAACTCACTACACAAGTTTTTAGTGGAATTCAAATCTTATATGGCACAATCATATTGATGTACAGGTTCTCACCAGATCACAGGAGTTAAGCAACGATGAGCCTGGCCATTACCAGATGGGTGCTTATTTGGGAGGCAATGCGCTGTATGTATCGTGAGGTAAAATACCATGTTGAGAAACTGGTGCGGTCTATCCTTCTCTCGTGGATAGATGGGACTCTCTTAAGCCGTGGTAGGCACCCCATTTAGTGATGGCGTCGCGATAAAAAAATATCCTTGATAGCCGTGGAGAAACATCAAGTATTCAGCTACCAACAAGATTTGAATTTGAATTGAAAGAAAAGTTGTTTTAATTCACATATTTCATTTTTTTTTTTTGGGGGGGGGGGGTCCAGAGAATAGCCACTTCTCTTTGTATCCCTTCTGCTAAAATATCTGGTGGGGAGGTTGTTCTTTTTTTGGGCGATTTCATTCTTTTGTGGGGGTATTTTGGATCGTCGCGTGTGGATTCGGCTTTTTCATATAAAACCGAAACTAATTCGAAGCTTGTGGCATTGTTCCCAGCCATCATGCTGGGAATGTCCAAAACCAATCAGCTTTGATCAATGCGGAGTTTCTCCTTATATCAGACAATTGCTATTCAATTTGGACAATCCCCTTTTTATGGAGAGCTGGGCCCCCCCCCCAACATCTTGGGGAAACAAAGAAAACCAAAAAAACTGCCCGCAGTAAGTAAAATACTTCCTCGCAGTGAAAGTTGACCTCATTAAATCATTAAGTACGGACACCTGCCAATTCTTAATACTTAAATAAATTCAAACATCTTTCCGTTACTATTTCTTGCTGGCCGAGCGGTTAACGTTGCACGTTTTTTAAACCCTTTATTTTCCAACTTCGCCTCAAGGCTTTAGGTGCGATCCTTCCTACTTACCTACCAAAACTTTTTTTTTTTAACTCCCCCTCCCCCCGACACAAAAACCACCCGGACAACGATTTTTTATTATTCTTTTGTTTCGATTTACCCAAAAGCACAAACACCTCTAAACACCCGGGTAACGCTAGTCTATTATATAAAGGAAAGATGTTAGTATGTGTGTGTCTGTTTGTATGTCTACTAAAAACTTTCGTCAACTACATTAGACCGGGTCGAAACCAAAGCCATCTGGAAAAGCAACCTCTCGAATGCATGATATGTGAAAATTAAAAAAAAAAGATTAATTCTGTGGTGGTTAACTAGACCACTTTTTGGAAGGCGAGTCCGTTTTCACACAAGTCACGCATGTGTAATTAACTGAAACTATGTTTAGAAACATTATTTTACAATGTCATGACGTCATAAGAACTCGTGGCGGTAACGGCAAACGCGTTTGCCAGTAACTTTTTCCCCTCCTTTTTCTCTATGGCATTTCAGGTTTGAGCCTGGCTGATGCAGCTCTTTTTTTTTTTTTTCTTTTGTTACTCGTATGGGCACTCGTTCTTTTGATTGAAAGAAAAGTTGTTTTGATTCATTTATTTATGGAGGGGGGGGCAACAAAAAGTACTCTATATCCGAAAAATAGCTTCTCTTTGTAACCCTTCTGCCGAAATATCTGGTGGGGAGGTTGTCACATTCTTCTTCCTTTGAGCAGTTCAGTTCTTATATTTTTTAAATTGTTGTGGGGGTATCGATGAAAGTGGTCAATATCCTTACTATAGCAGGTGTGTTCAAACAGAATTTCATGTCAATCTGGGCAACGCCGAGTATCCGTGCTAATCTATTATATAAATTTCAATTGTCTGTGTGTTTGCATGTTTGCTAAAACCTTTTGTCATTGGTATCAAAGCGGCACGAACATCGTACTATTAAAAAGAGCGATCTATCACACATAATATCGAAAAATTACAAAAAATCGTCAATTATTTCCTGTAAAAATGTCGTTTTGTTTAAAGGAGGGGGGCAGGTAAAACCTTTGTTTTGACGCTGTTTGTTAATCGTGCATACGCGAGAGGTCGATTCGTTGTTTCATTTTAAAAAGCTAAATTTGCAAAGTCATAACATCTGTGTTGTCGTAGTCCGATTGGTAACATGTTTGCTTACACACTTTTATCAAGTTTTGCAAGTTCACATCCATCATGTGACATTTTTTTCTAATCGTAAAGTGTTCTCTCTCCTATCTTTTAAAATTCTCAACTTTCTTATGCGCGTGACATTTTTTTTTTCTTTTAATAACACAATAAGATGGCATCCAAGTCCTCTTTGTTATTTTGATTTTGTTTTTTATTTAATCGTATTTTATGACCGGACACAAGGGTCTGCCAAACGATTGTGAAAAATGGAGGGCATGTTCCCATGACGTCAGACTTGTGTGAACTATACGAACTATGGAAAAGCAGAAACGACTAAATGATTTTTTAAAACCTTTGTTTATCTTCAAACTGCAATTAATAATTAATCTTTGTTATAATTTTGTTAGGTTTTAAGATTTACACAGTTTCATGATTAATAATGCTATAATCATTTGTATATTAAATATGAAATACGGTTTTACTAAATGTGTACGAGTGTTAATTACCGGCTTCCATACTTTTGTGTAGTAAAAAGAGACAAACAAAATATGGGGATGGGGGTTCTACAAAATGCTTAATATTTGTGCAATAATATTTTACAAATCGGTTTTAATCTGGCGATAAAATAGCTGACAAGAGCCATGTTTATACTAAGTTTTAATCCTTAAAAAAATAATTAAACAGTTAATTAAAAATCTGTTGTAACGGGAGATTTTGAAATAATGAAATTTCAATCTTTTAAAAATTAATTAATTTTTAGGAAGTTTCTTTTTCTTGGCAATTCAACTGATTATAGTATATATTAATTAGAAAAAAACGCTATTTAAAAAAAAAAACTATTAAATTTATATCAATTTTTTATTGCAACTTCAAGGTAAATGTTTGTTCAATACATGTATTTAAATTTTTAAAAATTAAATATTTTTTACTTATTTAAACTCTTATGTTTCATAATAAATAGAAATTTCGATGGATTTAAATATATTTTGTTCAAATTTCGAAAAAATAAATAGGCGGGGACACGCACTAAAAAAAGTATTTCCATTAATATATTTTGCGGAAACTGCATTTTATGTAACTAGCGGGGGGGTACCCGGTATTGCCCGGGTGTTTGGAGGTGTGTGTGCTCGGGCGGGGGTGGAGGGTGGGTGTTAATCAAAGCATAAGAATAAGCAAAGTAAATATTTTTAAATATTAAAATGTTAAAACTTTAAACAATCGAAAAAAACACCCAAAAAACTACCGTAAGGCAAACGAACAATGTAAAAATGGGAAAAACAAAAAAATAAAACGCGATGTGATGGAAAAAGAAAACAGAAAAACGAACGTTAAAACTGAATAATAAAAACCCCCCAAAAATGCGGAGGGTACCCGGCGTTGCCCGGGTGTTTTTCAGTGTGCGTGTGTGGTCAGTGGGGATGGGGGGGGGGATTAATGAATACATAAGAATAAGCAAAGTAAAAAAAACAGAAAAACGAACGTGAAAAATAAAAACGCCAAAAAAAGACATGTGAAAAATGGCTTAAATAACCCTGCTTCAATATTAAAATTAAAAAAATCGAAAAAAAAAAAAAAAAGACCTCTCACACCACGATTCGAACCCAAAATGTTTAGATAATGAGGCAGCGCTCTAAGCAACTGAGCTAAGACGACGTCGACAAAATTCTGTAGCTTTTTCAAATATTTAAACTAAATCAGGTTACGACGTCGTATGACGCATGCGTAGAAGCGAACTCTTCATGAGAGGACGGTTTTTGCTGACCCCCCTTCCCCCCCCTGTAGAAAAGTGCTTATTTCAGAGTGAAGGAATTAACGTTTTTGGCCAATTTTTCGATATTTGTCGGGCGAAGGTAGGAAGTTTAAAATGATACCGATCTGGCGAAAATCCGTGACCCGTGTTGAAAGTTTTTGCGAGACATACAAACACACACACATATATACATACATACAAACACACATTTTCGCTTTTATATATATAGACTAGCGGGGGGTACCCGGCGTTGCCCGGGTGTTTGGAGGTGTGTGTGGTGTTAAATAAAAAAGAAACCGGGTGGGGTAAGATCGAACCCAAAGCCCTAAGGCGAAGTTTGAAAATAAAATCGGCCAGCCAGAATGAGTTACTGAAAGATGTTTAAATTGATAGGTGCATGCACGGAAGTCATCGAGCGTTACGACGACGACGTCAGTGGCCTGTTTCAATATTAAAATTAAAAAAATCGGTGGGTACCCGGGTGTTTTTGGGTGTGTGGTCGGAGGTGGATAAGCGAAGTAAAAACAGAAAAACGATCGTTATGTGAAAAATGGCTTAAATAACACTGGTTCAATATTTAAATTTAAAAAAGCGAAAAAAAAAAAAATAGAAGACATCTCACACCACGATTCGAACCCAAAATGTTTAGATAATGAACCAACGCGCTAATCAACTGACCTTACGCAACGTACCTGAAATTTAGTCAGTTTTTCAACTATTTAAAGTAAATCAGGTCATAACCATCTGGCGCATGCGTAGAAACCGTCGTCACGAGAGGGCCGTTTTTGCTGACCCCCTCCCCTGTCGAAAATTGTCGATTTTGAGGTCAAAAAATTAACGTTTTTGGCCAATTTTTCGTGCGAAGGATGGAGCTTCAATATGATAACGAGTTTGTGAATTTTTGTTGTGTCTGTCGAAAGTTTTTAGCAGAGACACAAACATACACACATACTTGCATACATTTTTGCTTTTATATATATAGATTTCATTCTAAAATGGATAAGTATCGAAAATTTCACAAAAAATCTGACCATTAGTTGATTTTTGCTAGATTTATTAAACACGGGTATGTTTTCACGTTCGGAATGCTTACTACATGGGAACGTTATTTTAAAGCGCCAATTGTGTAAACACGATTTTCGTCTCACAATTTCCTTGTTTTCGTACAATGAAAAAATTTTTTTTAATTATTACTAGTTTATTTTGCTTTTCTTTTAAATAGTACAAAAGTTATATTGATAATATTAACTCATAATAAAGTTACATCATGTTACATATGGGGGCGGGTAATTCTGTGGTGAATTTTTGAAGTGCCTACCGGACACCATCGAGCGCCCCACTCCCCGCTAGTATATTTCTAAAACTATATGCCTTCTCAAAGAAAATTCCAATATTTTCATGGTCTTTGTGTCCGATTAGAAATCTCAACATTCCAGTGTTGTAACCTAAATGCCGGTTGATTGAAAGAATGCTGTAACATATTTTGTTAATTGTTTCAGCAAAAAGTAAAAATAAAAAAATAAAAACAGTGACTGACATTGCCTCAGCAAGGAAGTTTGAGATTAGTGTGACATTTTGGCGGCAGATCAAATTATTTTGCTGGTAAATCTAGAAATTATCTTTTTCAGATGATGTAATAAAATTGTTTCCGGATATCCGTTCTTTATTGTGACCAATAACTAGAAATTTAGAGTAAATTTTTTATGACATACTAGCATTTCAGCCCGGCGTTGCCCGGGTGTTTGGAGGTGTATGTTGAGCAAAAAAAAAAAAAAGCGGTCAATGTTTTTAACTTTGACCTCTATTATGACTCCTTAACATTTATTGTTTTGGGCTCAAATCAAGTTAAGTTAGATCCATGTCCAAGGAACCTATATCTAAAATTTCAAGTGTTTAGACCCAAAATTGTCAGAGGAGTTTGGTAGAGTTCTCAAAGGTCTAATCGTTGAACTTTGACCCCTTAGCCAAATTTCTGTCCGAAAACCGATCACAAAGATTTTCCCAAATATGAGTATCCTGTATATCAAATTTCGAGTCTGTAGACTTAAAATTGACGGAGTTATTGCGTAGGGAAATGTACACACACAGACACACACACAGACGCATTCACTTTTATAGATATAGATTTCTTTGTTTTTGTTATTTTTTACTTTTCTTGACGGTCCCACTTCTATCTTCCTTTTTGTGAAGAGGAGGGTTTTTGCAGAAATTATCAAAGATGCTACACGATCTCAGATATTTTTATTTACATTTAACCATAAGTCTCATATTCACTGATTTAATGTCTTTGGGGAAAAAAAATATACAAAGTAGGACAATAAAAATGTCACCTTAAAGAAAACAATACTACAGGTTTATTTTAAAACTTTTATTGAGAAAATCAATTCGGGTAACTTGATTATGTAGTAGAGCTGACATCTATTCAATGTAGCCTGCTTCAGCCTCAATCACTGTGTCTATACAGGTCCAGAACTAGGAACATGCTCCAGCGGGAGTTTGGCAAATACTCGGCAGATGACAGTGATCAGGCTGGCTTTGGCGTTGTGGGGGGGGGGGTCATGTTGGTGATGTTCTCAACGTATGACCCAACAAGGTTTTCCTGCGCGTTTAGGAGGAGGGAGGTCAGTGAGGGAAGAGTACAAAGTCATAGCACTCCTTCTGAAGCCAAGCCTGGGTCTCTTTGGACTTTTGGACTGGCACCGAGTTCTGCTGCCACACCCAGGATCTGCCAGCAGCCACCTTATTGCACCAGGGGATCACCATACTCTTCAGCACATCAATGTACACTTTGGTATTGATTTTCAAGTTAACGTCGAATATGTGAGATGGCATTGTGTGACCCTCACTTAAAACCACACCAAAAACCATAACCGTGGCCGGAAACTTTGTTTTCATCACCCCAGGCACGTCCTTGTTGTTCGTGACAATCCAACAATGCATTTTGAGGGTGCTGGCAATGGTCCCGTTGTCATAACTTAGATCAGTAGAGAGCATGAGTTGTACAGTGGCGCATCTCTGATCTCGCTTGTTGAACATCGTGTCACTTTCAGACATGATAGAAGGCTCCTATCGCTCTTGAGATTTGTACACAACTGGCCTAGTAATAGATGGTCTGCAACAAAAAAAGAAAACTGGTTTCCATCAAACGAAAATGGAATCGTGTTGTCTTTTCTAGGATAACAGTTTTATTGTTCCACCCTGTAGATTTTGTGAAGATTCGTAACAATATATTGTCTTCGATTGCTTTTGTTCATATTTTCTTTCAAAGACTTGGAGATTCAGCACTGAAATTTGGTGGCGAATTCAAGCATAAACTGAGTGTGTGTGTGTGTGTGTTTTTTTTTTTGTTTTGTTTTCTTTTTTTTTGTATTAGATATGGTTGAATTGAAGAAAGGATTGTGAATTTTATTGACTATTTCATGGGGAAGGGGATCACTATGTAGAAGGAACAATTAAGGATTTCTATCTCTACTTATATATAAAAAACACTTTGTCTGTGTATCTGACTTCGTTCCCTATGAAATCTAACACGGCTGGGCCGATTTCTTTTTTAACTTTCACACAAATACACTTTATGTGTCTGGAAGTGTTGTTAGATAGGTTTTGTACTAGAAACCCTCTGATAAGTATCGAAGAATTGATGATTTCCAAATTCCAATTAAAGAAGGAACAGTTCAATTTTGACCAAAGCTAACACCCTTATATAGCCTCACATCACAAGTGCATTTGAGAAATTTTAAAAAGACCCAATGTATAAAATTCAGAGTAGGTTCTTTGATAAGACAGGTGCGTTAGAAATGAATGTTTTTTGTTTAGAAATTTAAAGGAAATTCTTTGGGTTTTTATTTTTTTAAATTTTTTACTGTTTGACGATACCACTTTTATATTCCTTTTTGAGAAGAGGAGAGTCTCTCCTGAAATTATTAGAGACTAGCCGGGTGTTTGGAGATGTGTGTTGAACAAATAAAAAAATAAAAAAACCTGACGTTTTTGCTGTTGCGCCCATCGCCAAACCAAAAGTGACAAATGTTTAAATTAAGGCTAGTCAATTGAAAAGAGGGGATAACTTGTAGAAAAGTACCCAGTTGAGGGTGAAGAAATTAATGCTTTTAGCCAATTTTTCAATATTTGTCGTCTGAAGGTTCAAGCTTAAAAACCATACTGATCTCGTGAAAATCTGTCACCTCTGTCAAATGTTTTAGGCAGACATACATACATACATTTAAACAGATAGGTGAGATTTATGTTAGAAACTAGCGTGGGTGCCCGGCGTTGCCCGTGTGTTTGGAGGTGTAAAAGAAAAAATAGTTTTGGTAGGTAGGTAGGCCTTGAGGTGAAGGTGAAAAAGAAATGGAAACTTAACTTCGGCTACAAGCCAGTTTCACCAAGATTTGGGGGAAAACCAGCTTCCCATAAAAAGTGAGTGTCCAAATGAATAGCAATTGTCTGATATGACGGGTGTTGCCCACATTGATCAAAGCTCATTGCTTTTCTGGGCGTCCCTGCACAAGTGCCAGAGAGACTCCTTTGTAAACGGATTCAGTTTCTCTTATATACAGAAAAGCTAAACAAACACACGGTGAATGACAAATAGAGTGCAAAAGTCGTTCAAATAAAAAATACACATGAACTCGTTTCGTAAATCAGAGATATTATAATCTAGGAAGTGTATAAAAGATTCTAAGAAACAGTGACACCCCGCCTCTAAAGCGCCCCTTCAAAAAAAAAAAAAAATTAAGTGACGTCTTTGCCATTGCATCCATTGCAAAACCAGAAGTGACAAAGGTTTAAATTAAGGCTAGTCAATCGAAAAGAGGGGATGACTTTTGAAAATATCTGTGAAAAAAGCGACCCTTCCTTGAAAAGAACTGCCTAGTCAAGGGTGAAGGAATTAATATTTCTGGCCAATTTTTTCGATATTTGTCGTCCGAAGGATCGGGCTTCAAAAACAATACCGATCTCGTGAAAATCAATCGCCTCTGTCGAAAGTTTTTGGCAGATATACAAACATACATACATACATACAATTAAACAGACAGGTGAGATATTAAAGAAGATGGAGTTCCTCCCTATTTTGATATTGTTTATTTCTCTGGGATTGGCTGAAAGAGCGAATCTACTCAACCAAAGCAAGAAATTTAGAAGAACTTGGAATGCGAATACATGAAGTTATGACTACCATTCTGCAAGAGTTTCTTGTGAAATCAGTTGATGTGATTCCTGGTCGACTTGAAAAGCTGGTGGCAAATGAAAGCGCCTATAACCTCTACTTTTATAAAATTAGGTATGTTCATATATTTTTTAGGTTCGATATTAACTCCTGAACTAATTAACCAATCATTTTGTATTTTAGAATAGTACTACTGGGTGTAAGGAGTCCAAATGTGGGCTATGTTTAGTTAAATTTAGTTTTATGGAAAAGGGAGTGAAAGCTCTTCATGGATTTAGAGTGCTCCGATTTTTTTTTTTAAATTTTAACAATAAGTTCTAGGTATCAGTTAATAAATTTTCCCCAAATTTCAATATCTCAACATTGTATATCAAAAACGAAGCTCACTGTATTCCAATAAAACATACACCTAAGCAAACAGATCGGTGAGGAGTATTCTGTCACATGAATTCCATTATGAAATAAAAGGCACTTGTGCAGTTGTGCACTAGTGTGAAGATAGTTTTTTTTTTTTTGGTTTTCAGTTGGAACATTTAGAGTGTGCATGGCAGGGACAGACAAATGCAATTCCATGATCGAATCAAATCTCGCAACAATAAATGGATGTTTTTTTTTTGTTTTTTTTTTTTACACAGTGATCACCACTTATCAAGGCCCAGAAGCCACTCAGGGATAAGGGTTATTGCAAGTACATTACGTTAGTGTGGAGATTTGATGAAGTGTTTACTTAAGGGGGCGGTTCATTAGGAATTTGTTAACGTTGGACTTGAAGACATCCAAGTTGTAGTCCGGTGGGAAGTAGGCAGATGGAACAGAGTTCCACAGGCGTACAGTTCTAAGAAATGGATGTTTCTTAGCCTGTTTTTTTAAAATAGATTTAAGAAAATTTTTGTTACAAAAGAAATAAAAATTTAAGAAACTCATAAACACAAAATAGTTGTCTGCCCCTGCCATGCACTCTCTGAATGGCCCCCAAAAATGTTTTACCTTTGCACAAGTGCCAAAATTCCACCTTAACTCATTTCGATTCATTTGTACACAATTCAGTTATTTTTACTTATTTCTTTTTGTTATATTGTAACTATTAATTCTTGCTGAATCATCCCTTTGTTGTAGCCTTGTGCCAGACTTGAATAGATACTGATTTTACTCTGGTTCTGTTATTACCAGAGGCTTATCGGTTGCTCTAAACAAAAATATTTAATGTCAAGTTGATAGAGACAATGTGTAAAAGAAGGTCATTAACCGCCTCCCCTACCTCAAAGCACAAGTACAGGGTGGGGGCGTAACTAACGACAGTTTGTGATTAGGTGGTGGTGGGAGAGTATACACATTTTTTTGTTGTAACAAAAGAACATTTTCCTATGAAATTTCTAGGATTGCAGTCAATAAAGAATAGATGTTTTTTAAGTGGAGACTAAGGAATTAGAATAGTTGAAGTACCCACCTAGAAAAATGAAGGACACAAAAAAAAAAAAAAAGAGCGGGATTCCTGTGAAGTATTTTTTTTTTTTTTCTAGAGCATTTCATCTATAATATAAATCTCACCCGTCTGTTTAAATATATGTATGTTTGTATGTCTGCTTAAAACTTTCGACAGAGGCGACGGATTTTCACGAGATCGGTACCATTTAAGAGGCTCGAGTCTTCGGACAGCAAAAATTGAAAAATTGGCTAAAAACATTAAAAACATTAATTCTTTCACCCTCAACTGGGTACTTTTCTACAGGGAGGGGTCGCTTTTTTTGCTGATATTTTCGAAAGTCATCCCCTCTTTTCTAATGACTAACCTTAATTTAAACCTTTGCCACTTCCGGTTTGGGTACTGCCGCAATGGCGAAGATCACTTTTTTTTTTTTTTTTTACATTCTTTTCCTCCTTCGCAGTACAGGTTTAAGCCTGCCTCGTACCACTTTTTTTTTCTTTTTTTTGTTGCTCAATACACATCTCCAAACACCCGGGCAATGCCAGGCACCCAGGCTAGTCCGTAGAATAAAACACAACAAAGCTTCTTATGCGCTCCCATTTTATTTATTGAGCATTTTTTAAAAAAACTAATGTTGATTTTAAGTTCATTTGATAAATACTTTTGAATTTGTTTAATAGATAATAAATGATATATATTAGGGAGAGAGAGTTTGCATAAATGAATATATATTTCGTAAAGTATATGTTCCTTATAATATAGTGTAAATTGTCACAAATTATAAGCTCAATGGAGATCCACTTTGGTCCTCAGAGCATATATAATGTTGAAATACATTTAAATAACAAAAAAACAGAATCGGTTCAAAATCATGATTTTTTTTTTTTTTTAATTATTATACTTATAGGCGTATATATCAGATAGACATTCGCCTATAAATATAATTTGAAAATAAAAAAAAGATTATGAACTGATTCTGTTTTTTGATTATTGGAATGTAACCCTTCTATCTTTCTCCTTAGCTATGTGTCTGTAGGTCTTTCTCTATATCTGTCTGTAGCTCATTCTATATCTCTGTCTGTAGCTCATTCTATATCTCTGTCTGTAGCTCATTCTATATCTCTGTCTGTAGCTCATTCTATATCTCTGTCTGTAGCTCATTCCATATCTCTGTCTGTAGCTCATTCTATATCTCTGTCTGTAGCTCATTCTATATCTGTGTCTAGCTCTTTCCATATCTCTGTCTGTAGCTCTTTCCATATCTCTGTCTGTAGCTCTTTCCATATCTGTCTGTAGCTCTTTCCATATCTCTGTCTGTAGCTCTTTCCATATCTCTGTCTGTAGCTCTTTCCATATCTCTGTCTGTAGCTCTTTCCATATCTCTGTCTGTAGCTCTTTCCATATCTCTGTCTGTAGCTCTTTCCATATCTCTGTCTGTAGCTCATTCCATATCTCTGTCTGTAGCTCTTTCCATATCTCTGTCTGTAGCTCTTTCCATATCTCTGTCTGTAGCTCTTTCCATATCTCTGTCTGTAGCTCTTTCCATATCTCTGTCTGTAGCTCTTTCCATATCTTAGTCTGTAGCTCTTTCCATATCTCTGTCTGTAGCTCTTTCCATATCTCTGTCTGTAGCTCTTTCCATATCTCTGTCTGTAGCTCTTTCCATATCTCTGTCTGTAGCTCATTCCATATCTCTGTCTGTAGCTCTTTCCATATCTCTGTCTGTAGCTCTTTCCATATCTCTGTCTGTAGCTCTTTCCATATCTCTGTCTGTAGCTCTTTCCATATCTCTGTCTGTAGCTCTTTCCATATCTCTGTCTGTAGCTCTTTCCATATCTCTGTCTGTAGCTCTTTCCATATCTCTGTCTGTAGCTCTTTCCATATCTCTGTCTGTAGCTCTTTCCATATCTCTGTCTGTAGCTCTTTCCATATCTCTGTCTGTAGCTCTTTCCATATCTCTGTCTGTAGCTCTTTCCATATCTCTGTCTGTAGCTCTTTCCATATCTCTGTCTGTAGCTCTTTCCATATCTCTGTCTGTAGCTCTTTCCATATCTCTGTCTGTAGCTCTTTCCATATCTCTGTCTGTAGCTCTTTCCATATCTCTGTCTGTAGCTCATTCCATATCTCTGTCTGTAGCTCATTCCATATCTCTGTCTGTAGCTCATTCCATATCTCTGTCTGTAGCTCATTCCATATCTCTGTCTGTAGCTCATTCTATATCTCTGTCTGTAGCTCATTCTATATCTCTGTCTGTAGCTCATTCTATATCTCTGTCTGTAGCTCATTCTATATCTCTGTCTGTAGCTCATTCTATATCTCTGTCTGTAGCTCATTCTATATCTCTGTCTGTAGCTCATTCTATATCTCTGTCTGTAGCTCATTCTATATCTCTGTCTGTAGCTCATTCTATATCTCTGTCTGTAGCTCATTCTATATCTCTGTCTGTAGCTCATTCTATATCTCTGTCTGTAGCTCATTCTATATCTCTGTCTGTAGCTCATTCTATATCTCTGTAGCTCATTCTATATCTCTGTCTGTAGCTCTTTCCATATCTCTGTCTGTAGCTCTTTCCATATCTCTGTCTGTAGCTCTTTCCATATCTCTGTCTGTAGCTCTTTCCATATCTCTGTCTGTAGCTCTTTCCATATCTCTGTCTGTAGCTCTTTCCATATCTCTGTCTGTAGCTCTTTCCATATCTCTGTCTGTAGCTCTTTCCATATCTCTGTCTGTAGCTCTTTCCATATCTCTGTCTGTAGCTCTTTCTATATCTCTCTCTGTAATTCTCTCTCTATATATTATTTTTACCTACGGACACTAGTGTTTCATACTCGCGAAGTTTCTAGTGTAACAAAAACTAATTACTGCCCCAGTTAAGATTCAAACTCAGTTGTAAAGTCACCTTTGACACGTATATTAGTAAATAAATATTTTAATCCATAGACATATATGTTTCAAGTTTTTATTTTACACTCGTCAATATGGAATTACGTAACTGCATTGCTGCTCGAATGATTTGAACCCTTGATCCACGTATTATGCATCCTAGTCTCATCGCGATTACGTTTTGAAATGTGAGAGAAATACACCTTGTATCTTATATATCTCTATTTATATATAAAATGCACTATGTCCGTGTGTGTGTGAATTTGTTCTCTTTGGACTCCAAAATGGCTGTGAGTGTTCTTTACGTAGGTTTTGCATCGGTTGCCTTCGATAACTACCGATAATCAAAAAAGTCTGATTTTGACCAAAGTTAACACCCTTATGCAGCCTAACATCACAAGTGCTTTTGAAAAGTATTAGAAGGGCTTGATATATAAAATCAACAGTACATTCTTTGATAAGACTGGTGTGTTAGAGATGAATGTTTGTTTAGCGCACAAGCCATGGTACTTGACTTTTGCATTTTAAACTTTAATGAAAACCATTATAATAAAATAATTTTATAAAATCAACGGTAGGTTCTCTACAGTGCAATGTAGATTACGGTGTACCATGGACCGAGTCATTACAGCGAGGCATTTGAAGCTTCCTCCGGGTGCACTACGGTATGTTTTCAACTAGAGCAGGAAATCAATCGATTTGATTGATAAATTGAATGATTTCACTGATTTTAATGACAATAAAAAGATTGGAAATGTGGAATATTTGTTGAGCAACATCGAGCAACCGAGTCTCTCTGCTAATTTATGTATACAGTAGATCCCTGGTATATGGCATTTATCCATTCCAGGGTTGAGATCGTAAGGTGAAATCGCCATATGGCAGGGCCTAAGTAAAATTTTATAAAGTACATATTAAAAATTATTAACAAAATACAGTATAGTATGCAATACATGTATATAATAATCAAATAACATTATAAATAACACTGTAGAGCGGGGAAAATACTGTAACCAAAGGTCAGAAAAACATTGTATTCGACATCATAACCTGAAAAAAAACATATCCTTAGGCCACCGTATCCTGGGAGTCTACTGTACATTATATATATATATATATATATATATATATATATATAAAAGAGAAAATGTTCGTGTGTGTGTTTGTATGTCTCGCAAAAACTTTCGACACAGGCCACGGATTTTCGCCAAATAGGTATCATTTTTAAGCTCGAACCTTCACCCGAAAAATTGGCCAAAAGCATTAATTCCTTCACCCTACACTGGACCGTTTTCTACAAGGAGGGGTGCCGAAAAAATTGTTCCTTCATTTTCTCTCTAGAAAACGTTGACATTAGTTTAAACCACCTGTAAGTGTTTTTAATGAGTTAATTTTATCAGTTCTCAGTTGTGTGTCTCTTTGGCGTAGAGGTAATGTGTCAGGCATTTTTTTTTCCCGCCTTAGCCTCGATGCTTCAGGTTCAAGCCCGTCTTCCTACCTAAACTTTTTTACCTCTTTTACACCTTTCTTTTCTTTTTATGTTTGTTCGCGGTTTTGCTTTGTTTTGGTTTTTCCAATATTTTTAACATTGTGTTTTTTTTTTATAATACACACCTCCAAACACCCGGGCAACGTCAGGTACCCTCGCTAGTATATATATAAAAAGCAAAATGTGTGTGCACATTTTTTGTATGTTTGACAAAGGCTTTTTTCGGGGGGGGGGGGTCTCCATGAGTTTACTACGTTTTAGAACGTTTTATATACCATGTACATTGTGATATGTACAATTTGCGGACGCGCGTCTAGATTTATTTACATCGACTTTTACAAAATTTTTGCTATTTTGGCTCCCCTCGTGTGTGGTTGGCTCTTTCGTATAAATTCAAAACTAATCTGAAGCGAAGACAGGTTTCCCGGCCCTTGTGCCCAGAACGTCCAGAAAGCAATCAGCTTTTGATCAATGTGGGGGGGAAACCCCTTATATCAGACAATTGCTATTCAATTGGACACCCTCTTCTAAAATGGAGCCACCCCCCTTCCCCCCCAACATCTTGCAGAAAACAAACAGCAAAAGTTGGGGAAAGAAAACAAAAAAACTGCCTCGCAGCAAAACTTAACTGTGGGATATGCTTGACCTCATTATCATTAAATTCGTGCACCTGTCAAGTAAGTTTTAATAATTAAATTAAATCAATTTTCTGTTACTCTGCCATCGTGGATGAGTGGGTAGCATGTCAGGATGTTTTTTCACCTTAAGGTTTCGGATTCGATCCTACCTACCTACAAAACTTTTTTTTTACACATGGGCGACGCCGAGTAGTTCACTGTTTTGTTTTTTTTGTTTGTTTTTCCGATTTTTTTAAAGCAGTTTAACACTTTTTTGTTTATCTACCCCCCCCAACACACATCTCTAAACACCTGGGCAATGCTGGGTACCCCTGCTAGTCAATAATATAAATCTCACCTGTCTGTTTAAATGTATGTATGTATGTATATATGCATGTATGTCTGCCTAAAACTTTCGACAGAGGCGACGGATTTTCACGAGATCAGTATCGTTTTGAAGCTTGACCCTTCAGACGACAAATATCGAAAAATTGGCTGAAGCATTAATTCCTTCACCCTCCACTGGGCACTTTTCTACATATTTTTATTGACTAACCTTAGTTTAAATCTCTGCCACTTCCGGTTTGGCGATAGATGCAACGGCAAGGATGTCACGTTTTTTTTACATTCTTTTCCTCCTTCACGGTACGGGTTCGAGCCTGCTTGCCTACTACCCCTTTTTCTTTTTGCTCAACACACACCTCCAAACACCCGGGCAACGCCAGGCACCCAGGCTAGTTGTTTATAACTATTTTGCTTGTACAGCAACTGTTAATCCATGTGAGTAATCTCCCTTGAAGATTCTTCCAGCCAGTGAGGCGGCTTCCGACTGGAAGTTGTATGGCCGCCGTTACTGTAAATACATGTAGCCAGAAGGAGCACGAATAAAAGATGTTCTCTCCGTATCAATTGTTGAAGTTCCTTATTTCACACGTTTATATTCTTCTATATACATATTCACATATTCAGCATCGTAACGTTGCCGCGAGGTAAAATACCAGGTTGAGAAACTGGCACAGTCTATCCTTCTCTCGTGGGTAGATAAGGGCTCTCTTAAGTCATGGTAGGCACCCCATCTATAGATGCCGTTACGATAAAAAATACCTTTGATTGCTCTAGCAAAGCATCAAGTATTCAGCTACCAACAAGATTTGAATTACATTACAAACTCATGTAGCGAGTTCAATCTCTGCTATGGCCGCACTGTATGGATGGATGGAACGTTGTAGGAACAAACAAACAAACAAATACAAATAAATAAATCCGGGTCGGCATTCTTTGTTTTTAACAAAACCATTTATTATCGTTACTCTCTCATCTTGACACGACTTAAAGTCTCCCACTGCCACATGTCTATCTAACTTGGTACGCGTTTCTCTTTCCTTCGACTGCACGCTGGTCACAGCCGGCACCTTCTCGCACGAATAAATGATATTCTCTCGCTGACTCCATTTTTATATAATGGCTTGCATTACAGTTTAAAATGCAAAAGTCAAGTTTCATGATTTAACTGTGCTTTAAACATAAACATTAATCTCTAATGCACCCCTGTTCTATCAAAGAACCTACTGTTGATTTTGTATGCTTTACTTTATTATATAGAAGAAATGTTTTTAATTACTCCATTGGATCAGTGATTGTTGCTAAGTTATAAATTTCAAATATAAGTCGCTACGCAAATAGATTTACAAGGAAGGAAAAGGTGTGTGCTTCTTGGAGGAAATTGCTTGTTCAGATTTGTTAGCAAAGGACAAAAAAACTCTATTTTCAGCTTCCTAGGTGTGAAACAGATTGTCGAAGTACATTAGCAATTTCAGAGTGCCTTGTTTACATCAGAAGCTTTTACCTACTTGGCCTTTTGGGCAAGATCAAAGTGTAGTATCTGTTCCGGCAGATGCTGCACTTAAGATGGTTTGTACCAGTCAATGGAGGGGAAACCCTCTATACTGGGACAATTATTATTTTTGGTAACCAGAGTGACCCCTTTTAGGGGAGCTGGTTTTTACCTCACATTAAAAACGGCCTTGTGCCTAATTTGCTCAGTGGGGGAGCAAATAAATACCATCTGTTCCGGCAGATGCTGCAAGCTATGATTAGCTATGACTAGCTATGACTAGCAAAGACCAGATGTGGGGGCAACCCCACATGCCTGACCTTTAACCAGCTCCCACTTCCCACCTCTCGGGAGCTGGTCCCCTTTTCCCTTCCCCCTCCCTTCACTCCTCACATTAAAAATTGGCCTTGTGCCTAATTTGCTCGGTGGGGGAGCAAATAAATACCATCTGTTCCGGCAGATACTGCAAGCAAAGACCATATGTGGGGGCAACTCCACATATAAGACCTTGGTCAATGTAGGGGCAACCCTTCATACCAATTGTCACTATCCAGCTCCCCTACTCCCCGGGGAGTTGGTCCCCATTTCCCCTTCACTCCTCACTTTAAAAATCGGCCTGGTGCCTAATTTGCTCGGTGGGGGAGCAAATAAATGCCATCTGTTCTTCAGATGCTGCACTTCTATTTCTTGTTCTCTTTCAGTGGAGGAGAAATCCTTCACGACTGGGACAATTTTTATTTTTGTACCTTTTCTCCACGTTAAAAAACGACCCTGGTGTCTAACTCTGTCCCGTGGGGAGGCATAGTAAATAGGTACATCAGAAGCTTTTACCCACATCATCATGGTCTTATTTTACATGCTGGCATGTGTTTAGTAGCTTTTAGAAATTCATTTCCAAACTAATCTATCTCTGTCCAGGTCTTTATTTATCCTTCAGGTCAATTTTTATCACTTCTTACTCTGTTTTTCATCGTATTCCCTTGTGGATTGATCTTGTTGCTGTAACTGTTTTATATCTAACCCAGCAGCTCTCATCCATTCTTTCTTAACCAGGGATTTTTCCCTCTCGCCACCAAAATCAACAGAGTATGGACCATTTTTTAAATGACTTTTTCCCCTCTTGATTGTGGTATGTTGCTGACTTTGTACAGTTCTAGGAGGTCTACCATCTCAGGCTTTGCCTTTTTCTTTTAACTAATTTTTAATCGCCTGGGGAACCCCTATTGAGAAATGCTAATGTGGCTGCCCAGACATTTTTGCAAACAAGAAATGCTCACTCCCTAGGGTTCTGGCTCTTTAATCTAACTTTATGATCCTTGTCACATCAGCTTACTATGTGAGGGAGATAAAAGAGCTTTCATCCATTCTTTAAATATGGCCATACCATCAAGAAGGGGACATAGATTGTAAGTTCAAACCTCACCTATGGCATAATTATTTTTATTCTGATTTTCTTCTAAAACTTAAACGTTCAAATGAATGTTTAACTTTCTCTTTAGACTATGCATATATACTAGCAGTTCAGCCCAGCTTTGTTTGGACCCTATGTGCAGTTCATAACTTTATGTGCATATATATATATATATATATATATATATATGATTGCAACGTCTTGTCAGACGAGTGTCACTCCCTCAGACACTTAATGTCCATGAACCCAAATGCCTTAGGGAGTATCTATACAAATATGATGTTACAGAGTTTTAGCTTTGTACGACAGCTAAGTCTCTCTCTCAGTTGAAAATGTTGAGATCCAGCAACAAGCAAGAGCAAGATAGCCAGCAACAAGTAAAACTGTAGACCAACTTAATGCGGGTACTGGTCTCCCATTTTATGGTTTTTTAAATGAGAGATTTGCTTCTCCTAGAAAGGTTGCCTTCACCACGGCTTACGGAAGCCCTCTCCACCCCAACACACATATATATATATACACATAAATATACACGGTGCTAGTTGGCCGTTGACCCCGAAAAAGGGTTCATTTGCCCTTTGGAAAGTCTTAATCCTTCAGGGAGACTAGCCACCTTACTCACCAAACAAGTCTGGTGGGGGAACCAGTTTAGTCGCCGGTGACCCGACCATGAGGTAGGTAGTACTAGGTTACATGATACCAGTAGCATATGACATGACCTGACTATATATATTTAAAAGTTTGATCTATGTCCAAGGAACCTACATCTAAAATTTCAAGTGTTTAGACCCAAAATTGGCAGAAGAGTTTGGTAGAGTTTTCAATGGCCAATTCGTTAAACTTTGACCTCTTGACAGCAAAATTTCTAGCTGAAAAGCAATTAAAAAGATTTTCCCAAATCTCAATACCCCTTATGTCAAATCTCGAGTCTATAGACTGAAAATTGACAGAGTAATTTGGTGGAGAATGTGCACACACACAGGCAATTTCACTTTTATAGATATTCGTTTATTAATAACAGGTAACCTAAAAAAAACTACTTCACCAATTGAATTCAAATTTTGCTATAGCATTTTAATGAAATAAATGCATGTTTTTCTGTATCACTTTTCAATCATAACTTCATACTAAATTTTTATTTAATAAATTATTTGGTTTTCTTTGTAATGGAGTGGACATTTTTATTATACAGGAATTATCACCGGGTACCGGACAGCCATTGTTCTTCAATTTTTTCCTCTTTAACTTTGTTGGCTGACTACACATTTTCTTTTTTTTTTTTTCTTTTTTTTTTTTTTTTTTAACTTTCTTTCTTGGTGGGCTTCTACGATAAAACACTAAACCTTCACATAAGTAACAAGAAATGGTTTGATTTATTTTAACATTTTTGCCGGCCATTTCTACAATATTAACTTCAGACACTAAAACTATCTCTAATTCACAGTTTATAACATTGTTAACAAAAAAATAATTTCGTTTACTATTCATTTTTGCCTTCATGGCCAAATGTAAACCTCACTATTATAAAAAATAAAAAAGCAGAAAATGCGACACAAATTGCTTAAGAATTGTAATTTTTATTAAACAAAACTTACAAGAAATTGCGTTTCTGAAATTTTGAGATGAGGATTGGTTATTCCTATCTCATCTTGAGTGCGATTTAAAAAGATGCTTAAGATGAGAACAGTAGTCCGATAAATCTAAACACGAATGCAAGGAATTATAAGTAAAGAAAGAAGCTAAACGTAGATTCCATGAACAAAGCTTTTTTCTTAGAACTGCACGCCTGTGGAATTGTCTTCCGTTTTCCTGCTTTCCGGCTGACTACAATATGGTTGTGTTCAAGTCTAACGTAAATAAGTTCTTGATGAGCCGTTCCATATAAGTTATCAACTTTACCAAATTTTCATTACTAATGATTACTATAATGTCCAATTTCTACTGTACACTCTTTAACCCTTATCCTTGAGTGGCCTCTTGGCCTTGATAATGTGGTGATGCCTAGGTAAAAAAAAAAAAAAAAAAAAAACTACATTTTCTTTCGCACAAGAATTCTGTTCCAATTATTTTACTTAATGTAACAAAGTTTATAACATTAAAAACAAAAATGTAGGTTTTAATACAGGGTGACCAAAAAAAAACGGGACCCAACTCTAATTAGGCCCCGTTTCTTAGTATTTTGTCTGAATGAAATGAAACTTTGGTCATAACTAGTTTATTATATTCAAAACATCACATAAAGCACTAGTGTCTTTGGCCTTTTTTTCTCCGTTGAAAGTAAAATGCTGAGAAAAACAATTGAATGTCCTCTGTTTTTTTTGGGGGGGGGTCGCCCTGTATTACAAAAAACGGCAGAGCAGAAGCGTAGGTGACTCTGAGTCCAAGATTGGTGTCAGGTTCAAATGAGAGCAATAAAAAAAAACATATTACAAAGTCTTCGATGATTAGGATGGATTCCACCAAAAGTTTCAAAAAATTAAATGAAAAATGACTTTCATTTAATAAAATAAAAGATTGAACGCATTACTTTTTTAATATTTTCATTTTAATCTTAGGAAATAATGCTTGCTCTTATTCAAATTACAAACTTTAACATTTTTAATTACATATTAAGCGGACTGGTGTACTTTCTTTTATTTTGGTCCCGTTCATCTGTTGGTTTGCACTTTTCTCAATAACCATGCCTTGGGTTTTTTTTAAGAATTTTGCACAAACATTAGTCATGGTGAAACTAAATTTTTGCCAGAACTGATTTCCCCAGGATAACTCTGGTTACCCCCCACCCTACCCTACCCCTCAGGGAGTATTATAGGGTTAAAATTGCCGTTCATCCGTTCATTTGTTCACATTTTTCTCAATAACCATGCCTTGGATTTTTTTTTTTTTTTATAATTTTGCATGAATTTAGTCATGGTGAAAGTAAATTTTTGCCAGAACAGATTTATTCACTCGTGGAGGGAGACACCGCATGCTCGGCTTGTTTTCAATCTATGTAATTTATGAAAATTCGAATCCCAGGCAATACTGGATAACCCTGCTGGTTACAAGTAAATTATCAATGAACACAAGGGAAAAATTTATTTGATAATGGACTTTGACATTTCCGTCTTCATCCTTTTCCTTGGAGTAAACATCTTGACCCCCTCAAGAATGAAATAATCTGCAAAGATTAAAGGGTTCCAATACCTATATGGTGTGGTTAGGGTGAGGATAAGGCTTGGGTGTGATTAGATGGCAAAAAGATTTGCTGATAGTATAAGACTGGCAAGGGGACTGGTAATTAAAACTACCTTTTATATGTAGGTCAGTCAAAGCAAAATTTTATTTATATTTAAGGATACCTGACATTGCTAGTGGTTTGTATTTCTATAAATCATGGAAGTTGCAGAAAACATTTGCATAAAGCTGATTAATGGGCTTGATATAATAACTTGAAAGATTCAATTTCCAACAAAATCAGAGTAAAAATATGTTGTCCAGTGTCCCTATAATAACATACTAGCATGCTGCCTGGCGTTGCCAAATCGTAAAATATCCTTAAATTTGATAATTCAAATTTATGTAGATTTTGTATCTATTGATTATTATATTGTACCCAATATATAGTAGTGATTTCAAGTTTTAACAAGAAATATGACTTGGGTGCCATCAGTTAGAATCGAAACCAAAACATTTAGCTATCAGATAAGTATTGTATTTAAACACTTGTGTATTAGTTACGACATTGAATTCAAAGATTCTTTATGGCAAACCCATGCAGGTGTTTCATCTAGATTTAAATATGATATATATATACACACACACACACACACACACACACACAAGATTCAAGCAAGCACGGGCGCCCGGACGGTCCACAGAGTTATATAATTATTAAGATATACAAAGTGATTGGAAAGTAACTGACTATACTTAAAATTTTTAACTTAAATCTCATTCTTACAAGAAATGAATAGGGGGAGGGGCGAGAGTTATGAGTCTAGCTATTTTTTTTTTTCTTTAGTCCTCACATTCCATGAGTGATATTTTTACGGTGGAGAAAAAATGTTTTCTAGGTCAGCTGTTGTCTTGAGTTGGTGATGTGTGTAGATTTTAAATCCTCTCATAATATTCATCACCATTCTTCTGTAAATATATCCACTCGTTAACCCTAATCTGTGGTTGACTATGGCAAAATTCAAAACCTAAGTAGATTTTAGCTTTGATAATTGTTAGCTTATTAGTAGAAAAAGAAAGGAAAAAGTTATTTGTGAAATCAGTTGATGCGGTTCCCAGACATCTTACCTTAAAAAACTAATGTTGAATGCCGACACACATGTTGACTTGTAAATAAAACCTTAGGATATACACGTTATATTAATTTCAGTCAGAATTATATTACAATACATTTTACACTTTATAATATGAAGTTGCTTTCCAATATATATATATATATATATATATATACTAGCAAAAGTACCTGTCGTTGACTGGGTTCAAAAACAGCCTACAGAAAATGGACTCTGATTTATGAAAGTATGATAGGTTATGAAAAGGAAGGGTTGTAAATTTGGGTTGAATTTGGGGGGTATCAAAACCAAAGCAAAATATGATGAAAGTAAAAATAAAATAGATAAACTCCATAATTTATTATACCATACCTGTTCACACTGAAACGCTTCTCACAGTATTCTGTGGATCTATATTAAAAAAACCTTGTTAAACTTTGGGGGCATCAAAACCCGAAGCAAGATAATATGAAAGTAAAAATAAAATAGATAAACCCCATAAATTATTATACCATACCTGTTCACACTGAAACACTTATCACAATATTCTATATTAAAAAACCTTGTTAAACTTTGTGACATATTTCCATTCTATGGAGGTCAGGCGCGAACGAACACCCCATAATTTTATTATACCATATTTCTTCAAACTGAAACATAATTATCAAAGTATATTTACGCAGATAGATATGAAAAGTCTTTAAAGTTTGTGCCTATTTCCATTCCATGGAGGCCAGGCGCGAACGCAGACCCCACAATTTTATTATACCATCCCTATTTAAGTTAAAACATACTTATCAAAGTATTATTATGTACATCTATATAAAAAACACTTGTAAACGTTTTTTAATTTTTTATTTCCATACTTTGTGGACCAGGTGCGAACGCAGACCCCACAATTTTAATGAACCACCATTCTGTCAGATCAAACCTACCCATTCCTGTGTTTCGATACATCTTCTATGATTATATGTAATCATTTTTTAAAAATAATCAACCATATAGGAGTCTATTCGTGACCAGACACACACACACACACACACATTCAGCTTTATATTATACTAGCGAGGGGTACCCGGCGTTGCCCGGGTGTTTGTAGGTGTGTGTGAAAAAAAAACAGATGCCCGTGAAAAAAAAGCCTTGACGACGCGCAGTTGGAAAATAGTAAAGTGTGAAAAAAAAAACAGGTGCGCGTTTTTGATTGACGTGACGGCGATAGCTATTCAGCAGTTAGCATTTTGTGCGGGACAGTTTTTAATGAGGTTAATAAATCGGTTTGTTTGTTTTTAAAAACCCGCTCCCTGTTTATTAGGGGGAGCGTCTCGTCTTGAAATGAAAGCTACCGTCTGATATGACGAAGTCGACATTGACCAAACGTTACTTAGCTCTCTAGAGACCACTGGCTTTTGGCCAGTGATTAGAGTCGAGTTTCGCTTTTTTTTTATACCGAAAACCGAATGTAACGCGTGCCGATGCGGGAAATGTTGAATAATTAACGTTTGAAAGTCAATAAAATTAAATAGACAGGCGAGCTCCGTGGTTAACTGTGAGATATTACAATTTATAGAGGATATAAAAAGTTTTAAGAAGTTGTGAACCGAGTGAGCGCTTCTCTGAAAGAAGCCTTTTGTGGGCATCGAGGAAAAGCGTACATACATACATACATACATACATACATACATTTTCGCTTTTATATATATATATATATATATATATATATATATATATATATATAATTATTTACTATAATAATTATTAAATGCCTACAGACTAGTGTTTCATCCTTCCGGGGTTCCTCAGTGCAGGGTGTCATGATTAACACCAGTCGATAGATTCGAACCTGACGACAGAAGCCAGCAAGGACTGTATCCATGCAGCTACCATTAACCGCATGAAATAACGTTGAAATTTAAACCTTTATTTTTAAATGTTTTTACATCAGTAATTATGGAAAGTTAGGCTTATGTGGGTGAATATATATATATATATATATATATATATATATATATATATATATATTTTGTGTACAGAAAGTTGTTAGATAAGTCATTAGTACCGTCGGTTTCAAGCCTGATAATTAGGACCGTTTTAGATATCCATATCAAACTCCTATAATTATATAAACGGTCCTAATTATCGGGCTTGAAACCGACGGTACCAATGACTTATCTCATCTAACAATTTTCTGTACACAAAATACAAAATATAAATACGCTCTTATTTTTCGGATTTTCCTTTTAATTGAGCACTCTGTTGGATTTCTTTTTCCAAAAAAACTAATCATATATAATATCATCCACATAAGCTTAACTTTCCATAAATTATTCATTTTCCTTTAAATGTTATTGTTGTTTTTAAGCATCAAATGTTGTCGTTTACACAGTGATTCACGAGGAAAAGGTGTGGGATTTGCGAGGAAGTTGCATATCAAGATTGAATGGCTCAGGAAAAAAAACCCATCTATTTTAAGCTTCCTCTATTCAGCATAATGGGAAGAGTGTTTGTTAATAGTCCAGGAGAATGGGGTTCAATCCTTGGTTGAGTCATACTGAAGACATAAAAAGGGAACTTGTTGCCTCTTTGCGACACGCTTAACATTATAAAATGGGAACCCAGGGTAAATGAGATAATCCTGGGAAAGCAGTAATGCCCTCCCCTATGCTTTGGTATAATAGTTAATGAAAAGGGAGCCTTTAGGTTGCTCTTGAATTTGTTCAACCACATTATTTTTGCCGCGTGAAACAGATTCTTGAAGAACATAAGCGCAATAATTATTTGAAAGATCAAAAAATGAAGCTAAAGTTGTGTAAGGAAAGGGAAGCAGTGTCTGGTGGGGGTGGTGATGCCAAGCATCCAAATCTGAAGAGAGCATTCAATTATATTCAAATTATCTCCCTTTCATGTTATACTTGAGTCTTTAGAGCATACAATCAAGGAGTTTGCCCTGAGCATCATCAAGCATCTGCACGCCACTACTGAATGGTTGGCACTCCCTTGGCAAATCATAATGATATATGGTCCTGGTCTCTGCTAAAAGAGGCAATGGGCACTTTCAACAGAGTACCTCCCCTTTTTGAAGAGGGCTTAGTTAATTGCTGATCACCTGAAGCACACCTACCAAGGAATACTGTTTTCTTACTTGGCCAGTGTGAGAGCTGGCTATCTCTACCTGTCGTCTTTGTGCCATATCCAGTGGCAGTCAGAGGAGGAGGGTATCGAGGCAGTGACTCTGGGAATACGAATTAGGGATTAGATCCAGTATATTCAAACTATCCCCCCTTCCTCATGGTATTTATCAGTACTAGGACTTTGACTTGAGTCTTTGTGACATACAATCCAGGAGTTGGTCTTTGGCATCAACAGGGTATCTTTAGATTGTAATGAAAGTAATTGGTTTTTGAACAAATGCTTTAACCCCTAATTGAAGAAGAAATCACCCAAAAAATCAGAATTATTGATTTTTAATAATTTTTTTTTTTTTTTTTTTAGCAACTTCTTATACTTTTGACCTCCCGTCACTCGCTGCAATTTATTGTGTATTTTACATTTCACTTTTCTACTTTACATTTTTGCTCTCATATATATATATATATATATATATATATATATATATATATATATATATATATATATATATATATATATATATATATATAATGTTGTTTATTTTGGTTTTAGCGATAGGTTTTGAATGAATTCAATTATTTACGAAAGTGCCTTTTTACCTAAATGCGAGTTGGGAATAATCTTCCCTTTAACCAACTTGGTACCTCCACATGGGGAGCGGTATATATATTATTTTTATTTTTATAGTATATAATTATATTTTAAAAATAATATATATATATATATATATATATATATATATATATATATATATATATATTCACCACCGTTTTATTCCTCTTGTTAAAATTTCTACAAAAATCTCAGGTAGCGAAATTTTCCGGAAGTGCATTCACTCCCGTTTTACACCCTTTTCCATAAAACCAAAATTAAACTAAATATTACTCACCCGGCCCTACACCGAGCAACTGTTTCAAATTTTGGCACTTATGCATGACAGTTACATGAGGCGAATGCTTGTATTTTAGTTTCAACAACTGCCGACAGATGTTGCTTGTCAGGGGTCGATAACTCTTCCTTTTCTAAAAGTTAGTGCAAGCTAAAATTATATTTTTTATACATTTTATGCACTCTTTCTGTACAAAAAAAAAAAAAAAAAAAAAAGTTATTCCTAAACCTATAAATATTTCATGGTTTTTTTTTAAATCATATTTTATTTTCAATTTCATAAAATCACTTAAAATGTTTCCATTTTCATATATATTTTGTGTTATTTATTTCGTTATTATATATTTTTGCGTTGTTGTAAACACTTGTTTGTATTTGAGGTTCACATAATGGCCGCTAGATGGCAGTTCTCTTTCTAAGAACAGAGGTCGATAACTCGTCTCTGTTGCTAATATATAACTGCCATACAGAAGTGCCCAAATTTTGTAATGATCGGTTAATTAGTTTAGAAATATATAAACGTATGCATATGGCTAACTTTATATTAATAGACATACAAAGATGTGACGTTGACAACATGTTAAGTGCTCGAGTTATTTCGCTTTTATTTATACAATTTCGCTTTTGAACATACATTCAAAGTCAAGGTAACTGTAGGTAAATTCCCCTTCCCCCTGCTTTCTTTCAACTTATTTTTATTTTTATTTTTTTTTTTTTTAAATATTTTTACATTTTTATTCTTGTTATTCTCTCTCTTATTCCTTCCCTTTAGTTAACCGAATCTCTTTGATCTTCTGTAAACCACTTTGGTGGAGATCCTGATTCTATGCGTCTTCAAAATTCTGCCTGTGAAAATGATAATCTCTTTGCCTATTGTCTTGTTTAGATGTCTTTGCCTCCTCCAGCAATTTCTTCTTGAAGATCTATCTATAACACCCTTTCGTGACACTCAATATTCTAATCGTAGCTAAAGCAATGTATCCTTTTGAGTTGATTTTATGTATTTTCATCATGTTTATGACTTCAAGCAACATTTTTTTTATTTGTGTGTGTGTGTGTGTATATATATATATATATATATATATATATATATATATATATATATATATATATATATATTTAACCTACTTTTATTACGTGAGATTCACTCTACTACTCAAGCCAATTTTGATATGAAAGTGGAAAAAAAGCGGTTTTTTCTTCCCTCCTCCTCCTTTCTTTTCTTTCTCGTTTCTTTATTTCTTGTTACGTCCTTTTTCCCCTCGTTACGTTTTTGTCATCGTTTCTTTCTTTTTACTCGTTTCCTTCTTTTTCTCCCTCCTTAATTTCTTCCTTTTCTTTGTCCCCCTTCTTAATTTCTTCCTTTTCTTTTTCTCCTTCCGTAATATCTTCCTTTTCTTTTTCTCCCTCCTTAATTTCTTCCTTTTCTTTTTCTCCCTCCTTAATTTCTTCCTTTTCTTTTTCTCCCTCCTTAATTTCTTCCTTTTCTTTTTCTCCCTCCTTAATTTCTTCCTTTTCTTTTTCTCCCACCTTAATTTCTTCCTTTTCTTTTTCTCCCACCTTAATTTCTTCCTTTTCTTTTTCTCCCTCCTTAATTTCTTCCTTTTCTTTTTCTCCCTCCTTAATTTCTTCCTTTTCTTTTTCTCCCTCCTTAATTTCTTTTTCTTTTTCTCCCTCCTTAATTTCTTCCTTTTCTTTTTCTCCCTCCTTAATTTCTTCCTTTTCTTTTTCTCCCACCTTAATTTCTTCCTTTTCTTTTTCTCCCTCCTTAATTTCTTTCTTTTCTTTTTCTCCCTCCTTAATTTCTTCCTTTTCTTTTTCTCCCTCCTTAATTTCTTCCTTTTCTTTTTCTCCCTCCTTAATTTCTTCCTTTTCTTTTTCTCCCACCTTAATTTCTTCCTTTTCTTTTTCTCCCACCTTAATTTCTTCCTTTTCTTTTTCTCCCTCCTTAATTTCTTCCTTTTCTTTTTCTCCCTCCTTAATTTCTTCCTTTTCTTTTTCTCCCTCCTTAATTTCTTCCTTTTCTTTTTCTCCCACCTTAATTTCTTCCTTTTCTTTTTCTCCCTCCTTAATTTCTTCCTTTTCTTTTTCTCCCTCCTTAATTTCTTCCTTTTCTTTTTCTCCCTCCTTAATTTCTTCCTTTTCTTTTTCTCCCTCCTTAATTTCTTCCTTTTCTTTTTCTCCCTCCTTAATTTCTTCCTTTTCTTTTTCTCCCTCCTTAATTTCTTTTCTTTTTCTCCCTCCTTAATTTCTTTTCTTTTTCTCCCTCCTTAATTTCTTTTCTTTTTCTCCCTCCTTAATTTCTTCCTTTTCTTTTTCTCCCTCCTTAATTTCTTTTCTTTTTCTCCCTCCTTAATTTCTTCCTTTTCTTTTTCTCCCACCTTAATTTCTTCCTTTTCTTTTTCTCCCACCTTAATTTCTTCCTTTTCTTTTTCTCCCTCCTTAATTTCTTCCTTTTCTTTTTCTCCCTCCTTAATTTCTTCCTTTTCTTTTTCTCCCTCCTTAATTTCTTCCTTTTCTTTTTCTCCCTCCTTAATTTCTTCCTTTTCTTTTTCTCCCTCCTTAATTTCTTCCTTTTCTTTTTCTCCCTCCTTAATTTCTTCCTTTTCTTTTTCTCCCTCCTTAATTTCTTCCTTTTCTTTTTCTCCCTCCTTAATTTCTTCCTTTTCTTTTTCTCCCTCCTTAATTTCTTCCTTTTCTTTTTCTCCCACCTTAATTTCTTCCTTTTCTTTTTCTCCCTCCTTAATTTCTTCCTTTTCTTTTTCTCCCACCTTAATTTCTTCCTTTTCTTTTTCTCCCACCTTAATTTCTTCCTTTTCTTTTTCTCCCTCCTTAATTTCTTCCTTTTCTTTTTCTCCCTCCTTAATTTCTTCCTTTTCTTTTTCTCCCTCCTTAATTTCTTCCTTTTCTTTTTCTCCCACCTTAATTTCTTCCTTTTCTTTTTCTCCCACCTTAATTTCTTCCTTTTCTTTTTCTCCCTCCTTAATTTCTTCCTTTTCTTTTTCTCCCTCCTTAATTTCTTCCTTTTCTTTTTCTCCCTCCTTAATTTCTTCCTTTTCTTTTTCTCCCTCCTTAATTTCTTCCTTTTCTTTTTCTCCCTCCTTAATTTCTTCCTTTTCTTTTTCTCCCTCCTTAATTTCTTTTCTTTTTCTCCCTCCTTAATTTCTTTTCTTTTTCTCCCTCCTTAATTTCTCCCTTTTCTTTTTCTCCCTCCTTAATTTCTCCCTTTTCTTTTTCTCCCTCCTTAATTTCTTCCTTTTCTTTTTCTCCCTACTTAATTTCTTCCTTTTCTTTTTCTCCCTTCTTAATTTCTTCCTTTTCTTTTTCTCCCTCCTTAATTTCTTCCTTTTCTTTTTCTCCCACCTTAATTTCTTCCTTTTCTTTTTCTCCCACCTTAATTTCTTCCTTTTCTTTTTCTCCCTCCTTAATTTCTTCCTTTTCTTTTTCTCCCTCCTTAATTTCTTCCTTTTCTTTTTCTCCCTCCTTAATTTCTTCCTTTTCTTTTTCTCCCACCTTAATTTCTTCCTTTTCTTTTTCTCCCACCTTAATTTCTTCCTTTTCTTTTTCTCCCTCCTTAATTTCTTCCTTTTCTTTTTCTCCCTCCTTAATTTCTTCCTTTTCTTTTTCTCCCTCCTTAATTTCTTCCTTTTCTTTTTCTCCCTCCTTAATTTCTTCCTTTTCTTTTTCTCCCTCCTTAATTTCTTCCTTTTCTTTTTCTCCCTCCTTAATTTCTTTTCTTTTTCTCCCTCCTTAATTTCTTTTCTTTTTCTCCCTCCTTAATTTCTTCCTTTTCTTTTTCTCCCACCTTAATTTCTTCCTTTTCTTTTTCTCCCTCCTTAATTTCTTCCTTTTCTTTTTCTCCCTACTTAATTTCTTCCTTTTCTTTTTCTCCCTCCTTAATTTCTCCCTTTTCTTTTTCTCCCTCCTTAATTTCTCCCTTTTCTTTTTCTCCCTCCTTAATTTCTTCCTTTTCTTTTTCTCCCTACTTAATTTCTTCCTTTTCTTTTTCTCCCTTCTTAATTTCTTCCTTTTCTTTTTCTCCCTCCTTAATTTCTTCCTTTTCTTTTTCTCCCACCTTAATTTCTTCCTTTTCTTTTTCTCCCTCCTTAATTTCTTCCTTTTCTTTTTCTCCCTCCTTAATTTCTTCCTTTTCTTTTTCTCCCTCCTTAATTTCTTCCTTTTCTTTTTCTCCCTCCTTAATTTCTTCCTTTTCTTTTTCTCCCTCCTTAATTTCTTCCTTTTCTTTTTCTCCCTCCTTAATTTCTTCCTTTTCTTTTTCTCCCTCCTTAATTTCTTCCTTTTCTTTTTCTCCCTCCTTAATTTCTTCCTTTTCTTTTTCTCCCTCCTTAATTTCTTCCTTTTCTTTTTCTCCCTCCTTAATTTCTTCCTTTTCTTTTTCTCCCTCCTTAATTTCTTCCTTTTCTTTTTCTCCCTCCTTAATTTCTTCCTTTTCTTTTTCTCCCTCCTTAATTTCTTCCTTTTCTTTTTCTCCCTCCTTAATTTCTTCCTTTTCTTTTTCTCCGTCCTTAATTTCTTCCTTTTCTTTTTCTCCGTCCTTAATTTCTTCCTTTTCTTTTTCTCCGTCCTTAATTTCTTCCTTTTCTTTTTCTCCGTCCTTAATTTCTTCCTTTTCTTTTCCCCTCCTCCTGAATTTCTATTTTTTTCCCCTCCTCCTGAATTTCTATTTTTTTCTCCTCCTCCTGAATTTCTATTTTTTTCCCCTCCTCCTGAATTTCTATTTTTTTCCCCTCCTCCTGAATTTCTATTTTTTTCCCCTCCTCCTGAATTTCTATTTTTTTCCCCTCCTCCTGAATTTCTATTTTTTTCCACTCCTCCTGAATTTCTATTTTTTTCTCCTCCTCCTGAATTTCTATTTTTTTCTCCTCCTCCTGAATTTCTATTTTTTTCTCCTCCTCCTGAATTTCTATTTTTTTCTCCTCCTCCTGAATTTCTATTTTTTTCTCCTCCTCCTGAATTGATACCTTGGATTTTTATAAAACTGTCTGAAAAGGTGTAACTAACTGATTTCTATATAATTTTGTTTGTCTATATTTTGTGATAACTCTTGGGTGTGCCCCAGGGTTTCTTTTAGGGCTAATAAAAACACTACATTTTGGGGACTATTTTACCATATTTGTCCAAAATTTTCTGTGTATTGTCTATTTAGCAGTTTTGCATGGTGCTGAACTCAAATTTAAATATGTTAAGGCCTTGGCTAAATGGGGAGACAGGGGAGGGGGGCGAATGATGGACTTAGTCATTTCTTTTTCTGCATGGTGCAGAACTCAAATTTATATATGTTAAGGCCTAAAACTGCACTGTTTGTTCATTTTCACCAGGATTTGACGTCCCCTGGGAACTGTTGGAGCTAAGGGGGGGGGGGGCAAATGCTGGACTTATTCATTTTTTTTTATGCCTCGTTCACTGTGCTCTCATGGGGAACCATGCATGCTTCACTTGTTAATTGATATTTTTACTTACAAGATGTAAACTGTTTAGAAAAAACATAATACTTGCACGAAAATGTTTTGGGATGGGGAGGGTTATTTATTTATTTATTATTATTTTTTTTACTTCATTTTTTTTTTTTTTTTTCTGAAAGAATTTAATGTTACATTCAATACCTACGGTATTTATATTTATAATAAGACTTCTGCATTAATCAAAATATAATATTTATGCGTATTTTACAACCAGGCAACGCCGGGCAGCCTGCTAGTATATTATATATTACAAAAAGAAAAATATCTACAATATAATGTATGTACTGGTTCATATAGATTTAATTATCAATTCAATTAGGAAGATCAGTGGGAGTAGGGGTTATCAAAGCTCTTTATGCCAAGGCATTTCGGGGACTAATGCGTATCATCGAAAGAGATGAGTGTGCTATGTAACAAATAAGAAAAATCTATTTATTAATACGATAGCACATGTGTTAATTTCTGTGCCATGCTTACATTTGGATCATCTGTTATGTACTTCCATTTTTTGTAATAAATAATTTTACCAAGAATTCCTCGTAAGTTTTGGTTTTGGTTTCGATTATAGCTAATGGCACTCCAATAATCTATTTTTTTTTTTTAAGTAATTTCATCAAGAATTCTTCATAAGTCTTGGTTTCCGGTTTGATTTTAGCTAATGGCACCTTAGTAATCTATTTTTTTATAAATAATTTTATCAAGAATTCTTCATATGTTTTGGTTTCAGTTTCGATTCTAGCTGAAGGAACTAAAGTTATATATATATATATATATATATATATATATATATATATATATTCATAAGTTTGGGATTCAGTTTCCATTCCAGCTAATGCACCCAAATTTTTTATTTTTGAAATTGCATCTTTGTAATATATAAAAATTGATAGAACATTAACTCTTTAATAATAGGTCCTGGATATGACCTTAAACTATATCCGATGGTAAGGCCCCACCTTGCGGGCTTTGGGGAGTGTGGAGCCACCCCTTAATTGCCATTGCTCCCAGGTCCACTCTGACTCAGTGGTAGTACCTGTTAGGGTCTCGACTTGAAAAAAAAAAACAAATATATTCTATTTTTTTCTTCAAAATCACTGGATTTGGTATTAAATAATCTGAAAAGGGTTGATATGCCATAAAACAAAAACAACCAACTATAATAATATATCCGAAATCTGCAAGAATTAAAATATCATATTTAAGCGTATTTTACGACCTGGCTACGCCAGATGTTCCTGCTAGCTTGGATAAATACTTTGCAGTTTTAACAAAATAGCTGCAATAATATCAGAGCATCTCCATTTAAACTGAATATCTACAGAATGCCAACATTAATATATTACATATGAATCGGTCTTCTGTGGAATTTCCACAAGTCCTCCTAGTATATAGCTAAATGAACAGATGTATAAGTTGATCCCATGAAAATCTCAGAAAAGAAATAAATCGATTAGTTTAATCATATAATAAAAAAAAAAAGTTATGCAACATTTTAGTTCCTATTTAGAATGCCTGAAGAACAGATACTGCACTTTGATCCCGGCCCGAAGGCCAGGTCATTAACATTTTAGTTCCTATTTAGAATGCCTCCTCACAGGACAGAGTTAGACACCAGGGTCGCTTTTTATAGTGGAGAAAAGGAACAAAAATAAAAATTGTCTCAGTCGTGAAGGATTTTTCCTCCACTGACAGAGAACAAGAAATTGAAGAGTAGCATCTGAATAACATACTGTTTTCTACGTTTTCAAATTAATGGATAAATTTGTTGGGCATGCTTATTTGAAATCCGGGCAACGTCCGGTAAATCTGTTTTCGTGTACATGTACGTACGACTCTTTGTCTCCACTCAATAATCTATTTTTATAATCGCTCAAGCTTTGTGGATTTTTAAAACCTGCAGCTGTTTCCTCTTAGCGTTTAGATTTTTCTGCCTCACTTAACTCAAAAAAAGTTTGTTTGAACTTGTTGTCCTGATTTTTTTTTTTTTTTTAGGATGAGGAGTTTTTATTTAAATTCATATTTGAGAAGGAGAATTATTCGAACTACTACTCTCATTTTTAATGCTATTTTCACAGAGCTTTGGTTGATTATAACCTCCGACCTTCTTCAGGTGTATTTTGTCAAACTCAGAAATCTTTCTGTCAAACTCAACAATTTGTACAGAATTTTAAATGGAACATTTTATTAAACCCACAGGAGTGGCATGTTCTTGTTCCATCAACCATGTCTGAGTAGAGGTTAATTTTGGGACAGTTAATTCGAATGAGGAATCTAGAAAATCAGAATTTTGGGGGGTATCAGAATTAGTATCTGAAAAATTTGTCTATTTTCCGATGCCAAAAACGATTCCTTTAATTATCTGTTTTTATTTGATTTTATTAAAACAAAATCCTCCAATACTGATAGTAATAATAAATCGGGCTGTGACAAGAGAATATTCTTATCATTGTTTTGACTCTCGAGTATATATCAGACACAGTTTGACATAGTTAATCAATCGAGAACCACATCACTCTGTATAAAAACGTAAGATACTAACTGATATATACTCGAGAATCAAAATAATGGAAAGAATATTCTCATGTCATAGCCCTAATAACAAATATTTATTGCTTTTATACTACCAGTAAAGCTAAAATCTATAGATGACCCCCCCCCCCACAGCAAGAGGTGTTACGTTTGAGCAAATATATGCACATTCAATATGTGATTTTATGGTAATTGGGGGGGGATAACAACTCTATAGTTAAATATTTAGAGATTTATAAAGAATCAGCATAGGGAAAAATATTGGAATCGTCCCATCACTAGTAGAAGTCTTAAGTAATTCATAAATTTTTAGCTCATGTAACCTCTAACCTTGCTAGGGATCTTTATCCTGAGCCCCCAAAATCAACAGAGATTAGACCATTCCTGTAATGATCCAGTCCCTTTTGATTTTGTGGTGTGAATTAAGTTCTGTGCAGTTCTAAGAGATCCACCCTCCCAGGCCTTGCCTTCTCTCTTTGAGAGGGGGTTAGTCTATTGCTAATCGCGTGAGACGCTCTCATCGGAGAATGCTGACGGGGCTGCTCAGACACTTATTGCAGGTCAGACTGCCCCTCCTCTGGGGAGCTGACTTTTCAATCCTGGGATTGTGGGCACTTTCCGACCCTGGTGTCAAAGTTCTTACGGTGGGAGAGAACTAAATATCAACCTCTGACCTTCTTGCGATACATCTTGTTGAATACGACATGATCACATTGACACAAAAGTTGTCACCAAAGTAACATTGAGCGATTGTCAGTATTTGATGGTTGCTTTTTTAAAAAAAACTACAAAACTTTAATTTGTCCTCTCCCATTACCAGCACATGCATGCGCGTGGGAGAACTATTTGTGAACATAATACTCCCTAAAAATTTCTTCTTTTGGAGGAAGTTAGTTCAACCTGTTTGGAGCAAATCGTGAATGCCGTTATGTTTTA
Organism: Euprymna scolopes; assembly: GCF_053919585.1. Taxonomy (NCBI): domain Eukaryota; kingdom Metazoa; phylum Mollusca; class Cephalopoda; order Sepiida; family Sepiolidae; genus Euprymna; species Euprymna scolopes. Next base: position 50,140,019 of record NC_136523.1, on the reverse strand, counting down.
TTTATTTTTTTCTATTGTTGAATGCTGGAATCTGGAGAGAATTTTGAATGAAAGCTCTTGTTTAATTGTTTACCATGCTAGAAAGTTACTTCCGCCTGAAAGTATCCTAACCCTTTACAAGGCCACCATTCACCCATGTATGGAGTATTGTTGCCACATCTGTGCTGGTGCATCTGCTACTAGTCTCTCGCTCTTGAACAGGGTTCAAAAGAGAGTTGCCAAACCTGATGAGTCCTGAATTGTCATCTAAGCTTCAGCCTCTGCCCCATTGATGAAATGTTGCATCCCTCTGCCTGTTTTCCAAGTATTTTAATGGTGGATGTTCCAACGGACTACAAGCACTTGTATCCTGTTGACATAAATATCCCTAACAAACCCGACAAGCAGCTGAATCCCACCCCTACACAATAGAGATCCCTAGATGTAAGAAAGCCTTCTACTGTAATATTTTCTTCCTCAGAACTGCTAGACTTTGGAACTCCCTTCCGGGTTCCTGCTTCCTCAACTGTACTGACATGCAGAAGTTCAAGGATAATGTGAACAGATATCTAGTTGCTCAACTCCCTACATAGTATACCTGCAAATTATGTCCCTGATAGTAGTACTCTACATCAAAGTGGCACTGTGCCTTATTTGGAGTGAAAATATAATTAAAAAAAAAATCACGTGGATAGCTTGATGCACTAGATGCATCTAATGGTTACGTCAACAGAAGTTATTAGAATGAAATTCAAATAAATCTAACACTTCTAAAATTCATACTAGAATTATCTGCAAAATCCCGTGGCATAGTAGATAAAGTATTGGGTCAATTCACTTGTAAGTTACACTCTTCAGAAGGTTGAAGTGTCAATCCTTGTGCTGGTTACACTCAAAATACAATTACAAATCACTTAGGACTTCCAACCCAGACATAGCTGACGAAATGAGAGCATGCTAACCTCCGTGGATAAAATAAAGGGTTTCATTCGAAATTCCTTAAAGATTCCCCGAGTGGGAAAGATCCCCCCCTCCCCCCGAGTCGGAAAGACCTCCCCCCCCCATCCCCCCCCCATCCTCCCCCAAGGCGGAAAGACCCCCCCCATCCTCCCCCAAGGCGGAAAGACCCCCCCCCATCCTCCCCCAAGGCGGAAAGACCCCCCCATCCTCCCCCAAGGCGGAAAGACCCCCCCATCCTCCCCCAAGGCGGAAAGACCCCCACCTCCCACCCCTCAGAGTCGGAAAGACCCCCCTCCCCCCAATCAGAAAGACCCCCATCCGCCGAGTCGGAAAGCTCCCCCTCCCCTCCTCCAGAGTTGGGAAGATCTCCCTCGAGTCTGACAAGGTACACCTAAACAAGATTGTATGTTATGTTTCACAAAGGTTGTGAAAATAAAACTCCAAATGAGAACAGTAGTCTTAGTAACACAAATAAAATCCAAGATGAGAATAGTATTCTGAATAATAGAAACAATCCATCCTTATCTAAAAAAAATTTTTAAGTATTATTTAAATGTTTGGTGCTTATGCAATTTAGAAAAGACGTCAAAAAAAAAACAAAGATAAAGAAAAATCTATCATTTACGTCCCCGTTATGGAATGGAGTTCTCATTAGAAAAATCGCATAATTTGAACAAATTTAAATCAACATTTAGTGAAACTCATCTCGACGCAGCCATCTTGGCAATTGCAGCTACAAAGAGGGGGGGGGGGGCAAGGGAGATAACTCTATCTAATTCTTGCAGTTTGTCAAAACGTACATGAATTTCTAATAATTTTATTAATAAATTTTGAAACGATTTTTTGAAAGAAAAAAAAAAAATAACAAAGAAAAAAAGAATGCCTAAAATTATTTAAAACTATAAAGATAATCTCGTCCGAATTTGGTAAACTTAGAGATTTTTTTTTTATTTATCTTTGTTTTTTTATTTCTTTTTAAACTGCATAAGCACTAATTTTCTTTTTATCTGTGGACTTATTTTCATCAACACTAATATTTATATAATTGTCGATCATATCCAAAAAGTCAGGACACATAGATAACAAAACAAGTATTTTATTTCTAATATACCACCTTCAATATGATTTTCGTCATTTACAATGTAAATATCTATCAGACTTTAAAACCATCGTGCTGTATTCTACAGGGATGCAGTCCCTTAATAATGTGTTTCACAGACAGGAGTTTCTTGGATATAAGCTCCATTCATGAAAATTCTGTTTGATGTATGGTACATTGTTATAATTTGGAAATTTCTACTTATAGATAATGGCGATAGGAAATGACATTCGAAATATAATACAGTGCCATTAGCAAAGAAAAAGTTACCTATGAAAACGAACCTCCTTAAGTAAAACCTTGAATAATTATCTAAACTCGAATGTAAATTAATATTAAGCCGACTTTACAAATAGATAAAGGTTAATTATTGGATTTTAATTAGTTATACGGTGAAACTCCAATGATTCAAACTCTATAGATAACGACAAACTTCCACCCATTTATATGGGAGGGGAGATTATCATCAAAAGTGTCCTGAATTGTTAACTTAGCACCGGACGTACTACTTAGATATAAATAAGTCACTTGTACCCATTCCCCCCCCCTTTTTTTTTTTAAATGGAGAGTAGATAATACAGTGGATGTGTTATCGGCAGCTCCAGTAACTCTCGCTTCTCCTTTTTTGTCCCTCAGTCCTCATTCAATGAGTGATTTTTCTGACAAAGGGTGAAGAAAAAGCTGCTTAAAGGTCGGTAGTACTTGGTGACCAGTAGTCTAAGATGTCGGAAATTTTTCTGTCTCTGTCTGTCCTTGTGGCCATGTCACTAGTAAGGGTGCTGGAGGTAAACGTTTTGTCTGGGCTGACGTTATCCGCCTGATAGTCAGGGACCCGAACCTTGGATTAACCACTAAGGAGGCTGTCCTATCAGCAGGCGCAAAGTACTGGGACTGCTGTATTGCCATTTGGTGAGTGGATCTGGACCATGCAGTAGTCTCTGGTGGGGCCTCTCGATGCCATACTAGTGGGTAATTGTTACGGCTTTACCTTTTCGTGTGCTACAAAAAAAAAAAAAAAATTTCCTGTCTTTTTCTCTCTTACTTTCTCTCTCTGTACTGCTCTAACCAAGTATGCCGACCTATTCCACAAATCCCAAAACCTCAACATGAAATATCTCCAGAATAAAAACTCGATGAAACCTAGAACCCCATCTTCCAACGTAGACCCCTACTACCAGGTATCCTTCTCCAACATCAGGGGTCTACGTTCCAACCTTCCAGAGGTTGAAACCCAATTGCAGGAGACGAAACCGAACATATTATTTCTAAGTGAAACTGGAATAGGGCCGACCACTTCCCTAGATGAGTTCATAATTAATGGATACTCTAACTTACCAGCTAAATCTGACCCCCAAGATCGCCATGGGCATGGAATATGTGCCTACATTAAGGATAGCTTCCCGTGTGGCAGGGATATCTCTAGAGAAGATCCTAATTTACCCTATATATGCTTCAGGGTTGCACTTGCTTACACCACTGCATTCATATTTGCCCTTTATCGGCCCCACAACAGCGGAGTTACTATCTTTAAGAGCATATGAGAAAATAGACCACATACTGTCTGCACATCCCTTGGCTGACATCCACATCTGTGGTGACTTCAACGTCCATAACATGGAATGGCTGACCCATTCAAATAAGACAGACGATGAGGGGAGGTTTTGTCATTATTTTGCCATTGCTTATGACCTCACTCAGATTGTTCGTGAACCCACCCGTGTGCCCGATACACCCGGTCAATATGCAAGCCTCCTAGACCTTTTTCTCTCAACTTCCCATGAGCTATGTTCATGTTCCGTTCATTCTCCTTTAGGATCCTCCGACCACTCCGTCATATCAGTTAAGATAAAAACGAAATGTAAGAAGTCTCCAGGCGTACCCCTCCACCGTACTGTATACCAATACTCTATGGCTGACTGAGATAGCTTCCGTACATTCATATCTGATTTACCTCTGCACTCCATGTTTAAAAAGGAAGTGTCCTCTATAGTATCAGATCTGACCGAATGGTTAATTGTAGGCATAGACCAATTCATACCATCTAAAAAATTCTAACAAAAACCTAACAGCCAGCCATGGTTCTCCCCAGAATGTGCTGCTGCTATCGCACACAGAAATCACTTTTTCCATAGCTACCAACGTAATAGATGCACTGAGACTAAAGCTGCTTTCAGGACTGCCAGCAACCACTGTAAAAGAGTAATAAAAAATGCTAGAGAGCTATATGCCCAGTCTGTTAAATCCAAGGTAGCTGATCAGCGGCTTGGTTCCCACCAGTTTTGGCAAATAACAAATAGGATCCTGAACAGAAGTGTACGTTCTATCCCAACCATTATCAATGGACCAGAGGTCATCTCGTCAGCGTCAGACAAGGCCAAACTATTTGCAAAGAACTTTGCAGCTAATTCTACCCTATGCGACGAAGGCCATCAACTCCCCATATTTCCTCCTATAACACAGACCAAGCTAGGTAACATACAAATATCCGTGCATGAGGTCGCCAAGCTAATCAAGAACCTAGATTCCAGTAAAGCAACTGGCCCTGATGGCATCCCAATTATAGTGTTAAAAAAGCTTCAACCAGAACTTGCTCCCATACTTACGAAACTATTTAAGCGCTGCCTTAAGGAGAAGTGCTTTCCGGCTCCCTGGAAGACCTCATCAGTTTGCCCTGTATTTAAGAATTCAGGTGATAAGTCATCTCTCTCTCAGTACAGGCCAATAAGTCTCCTGTGTGTTATGAGTAAGTTGCTGGAATCCATATTAAATAGAGAAATAGTCAACCACCTCAGCAGGAACAACCTTCTTAGTGACACACAATATGGTTTCCGTTCTGCAAGATCTACCGCAGATGTGCTGATGTTATATCCCACAGGATTAGTGAATCTCTTGACAAAGGCTTCCTTTCTAGGGCAATTGCTTTTGACATATCAAAGGCCTTCGACAAGGTATGGCATAAGGGTCTACTTCACAAGATTTCCAGCTATGGTATAACTGGAAATGTTTTCTCAATCATTAAATCATTTCTCTCCGATAGGCTCATAAGAGTAGTGGTAGATGGACAAAAATCGGAGGCCTGCAATATAAATGCTGGAGTCCCTCAGGGGTCAATCCTGGGTCCAACTCTCTTCCTGATCTACATCAATGATCTCCCTAAACACATACTTAAATCATTCGTTGATATCTTTGCTGATGACATGACCATCTATGGCAACACATCAAAGGCTGTAAATGACAAATTCTCTCTGATTCTCTCTCCTCTGATCTTGAGCGCGTGGTTCAGTGGTTACCTTTAATGCATCCAAAACCAAACTCCTATCCTTACATCATCAACGCTCTGATCCCCATCTGGAATCAACTGGGATGGATGGCTCTCGTCTGGGTGAGGCCCCGTGTTTTGACAAGCTTCTGGGTTTGACCTTTACTCCTGATCTGAAATGGAACACGTACATCAAGTCTGTTGCCAAGGTCGCTGGAAAGATGGTGGGATCCTTCTACCGCTCCAGAAGATATCTCACTACTGATGCAATTCTCTATCTATATAAAAGCCAAGTACGTCCAAGGATGGAGTACTGTTGCCATATCTGGGCAGGAGCTGCTAAAAACAGCCTATCCTGCCTTGACAGAGTACAAAATAGACTTCGTGGCTTAGTGGGGGATGCCCTTTTCTCTACCCTGCAACCTCTCTCCCACAGAAGAGACGTTGCGAGCCTATCTTTGTTTTATCGTTATTTCCATGGCAGGTGCTCGTCTGAACTCCAATCTCTGGTCCCCCCTCGCCAATCTTTCACGAAAAACACCCGTCTAGCTGAATCCACTATGAAAAATTTTCCCCACTCTATATCTGTGCCTAAATCAAAACGTGGATTCCATGAACAAAGCTTCTTTCTTAGAACTACACACCTGTGGAACTCTGTTCCGTCTGCCTGTTTCCCACCGGACTACAACTTGGATGTCTTCAAGTCCAACGTTAACAAATTCCTAATGAACCGCCCCCTTAAGTAAACACTTCATCAAATCTCCACACTAACGTAATGTACTTGCAATAACCCTTATCCCTGAGTGGCTTCCGGGCCTTGATAAGTGGTGATCACTGTGTAAAAAAAAAAAAAAAAAAAAAAAAAAAATGACCAATCAAATGGCTCCACGTTCTGCTAGCAGCCAATCAGAAACCAAAATTGTTCCATAAAAATATTGACTCTTTTAGAATTCCCGCATATAATTTTTTTGTGTTAACACGAGAAAGATCTTTGCTTTTTGCTTGCAAAAATTTTTAAATCCGACACTTATGCAGAACAGCCACCCACTGAAAACTCCTTTTCATCTCCAGGACTTGTAACTAGTTGTTACTATCGGAAGCTCTTCTAAAATTAAACATGGCTTTCAATTCAAAATTGAACAAATAAGGAAAACTTTTGTACTCTTGTGGTAGAAGATGAGTTCTTCCTGTGAATGCTTTACAAGGAGGAACCAAAAATTAGGACTCAGTTGAGTATTTTCTATGAAAAAAAAAACAAAACTATCGAGTAGAGATAGACTAGCAATAGAGCTATAAAGAACTTAGATCTTCAACCGCTAGATCGCAAAATTAATTTTGTACTTTTTTTTTTTTTTTTACATAGAAGTCACCACTTATCAAGGCCCAGAGGCCACTCGAGGATAAGGGTTAAAGAGTGTTCAGTAGTCAATGGGACAATATTGTAGTAATCGTTAGTAGTGGAAATTTAGTAAATTGGATTACTTAAGGGGAACGGCTCATCAAGAACTTGTTTATGCTGGACTTGAAGACGACCATATTGTAGTCAGCTGGAAAGCAGACAAACGGAAGAGAGTTCCACAGGTGTGCAGTTCTAAGAAAGAAGCTTTGTTCATGAAATCTACGTTTAGGTTTAGGCACAGATAAAGAGTGGGGGAAATTATTGATAGTGTTTTCAGCTGGACAAGTGTTTTTTGTGAAAGTTTGGCAAAAGGGGGAACATAGATTAGAGCTCTGACGAGCACTTGTCATGAAAATAGCAAAGCAAAGACAGGCTTACAACGTCTCTTCTATGAGAAAGAGGTTGCAGGGAAGAGAAAAGAGTTACGGTCTATTTTGAAGTCTGTCAAGCTTGGATAAGGTGTTTCTAGCAGCTCCTGTCCAGATGTGGCAACAGTACTCGATCCTGTACTGTGTCAAGAGTGCTCTGCTCCTTGAATCCGAACGATACTCTCAGTACCAAATATCTGAGATGTTTAGTTTAGAGGAGTTGTAGTATAAAAAGGTTGAGAATACACTGGCTGAAATGTTTCAACTCTAATAACTCCAATGAGCATCTTGCATTGAATAAATCGGTTTATAATAACGATAATTGTTCAGCTCAGAAATTCAGTCAGGAATGTGCCCGAGTTTACCTTGTATTTCATTAATTACCTGTTTTCCTCAACCTAAATTCTTTTCTTTTGTCCCCCCTCTCATATTTCCATATCAAGTATATTATTAAGCCATATTTATACTTATTTGCATTCTTTTAGCTGAAATCATGTATAAATATATTGGAAGAATACCCGTCTCAGGGCAGGTTCCTATTTAACTCGCCTCCCCACGAGGGCAAAGTTAGACACAAGGTCGGTTTTTAATATGAGGGGGGAGGGGGGACAAAAATAAAAATTGTCTCAGTTTTTAAGGATTTCTCCTCCACTGACTAAGAACGAAAAAGTGATACTACACGGTGATCTTGGCCTGAAGGGCAGGTTCTATTAATTCTCTACATAGAACAGTTTGGGATCATTTTCATGTCCCCGTGAGAAAATTAGAAAACTTTATCCAGATGAGTGTTTTGTAGAAGGAACTTAAAATCTGAAATATGTGATGTCTGAGATATATATATATATATATATATATATTTTTAAAGTATCGCTATTATGTATAATATTTAGTTTTGATTTAAATTTAAATTTTGTTCGTTTAAACTGTAGAAGCTACTAGCAGTTTGTGTGTGTATAATATATATATATATATATATATATATATATATATACGTGCCGAGTGTTTCCTCCACCATGATGCGAAGGAAAAAGAAAAAACTTAGTATTTTCTGAAGAAGAATATTTTATGATTTGAAAATTTGAAAAAAAAAAACATTTCAATTTTATTTTAATAAATAATTAATAAATAAAAATGTTTATTAAAAATCAATTCGTCTGATCTTCCAACCGTTAAATTTTCAATTTCTAATATTGAGTGCTTCTCAAACAGCGGATTTCCTATTATTATTGGCCCATGCATTCCACCAAACGTTTAACACTGTTACCGGACATTTAGTACATCATTCAACCTCAACTTCCAACTCCTGAGGACATGCCGAGTGTTACCTCCACCATAACACGTAAGAGGAAAAAAACAAAACCTGTTTGTATTCTCTGAAGGAGAATATTTTATTATTTGAAAAAAAAAGAAAACTTTCAATTTTATTTTAATTTTGCACTCATCTGATCTTTATAAAAAAGTTGAGAACATTATTTTACTCTCCCCAACTGACTAGTTGACTAGAATTCACCTAGTCTGGTAGAGTACCAAACATTGTTGGTACTATGGTCAACATCACTTAAGGAAGAGGTACACCAATTTTCGTATAAGAAAATGGAAAGAAGCTCTCCAAGAACCGGGTAGCTTTCGGAAATGTGATTTATGATGGAGACAAAAAGGATCGTTTCCGAATTTTTGTCTCCACATAAATTCAAGAAAATATGTACCCAGAATATCCCGGTTGGTACCGCATTCTTGCTTCTTTCGCTGTTTTGCTCCCATCCCACATCCTCTCGACGTGGTTCATTGTTGCCTTCGTTGCGGGATCTACAAAATGCATAGTTATGATTCACTGTCAGGTGGTTGATGGAATCCTTATCCTCCTACTTTGTTATAGGCCCTTCCAACAGTCGGGTACGACTGTAGTCCCGGGCAAAATATATTTGTTTATTAATGTAAGGAGGGTTTCGGCGTTGGTATGGTCACCAAAAAACTCTCCTTGTTGATGATGTAAATAAAAATTAAAATTCGATTTAGCGTTTCAACATTTAAACAACGCTCGGCTAAAACCGATGATTACTGGTCGCAGCCGATCCATGGTTGACGAGAATTCCTGAGAGTCCGGGTCAAATTATGCAAGAGTACCATGTATATAATATATATATATGTATATATGTTTTATTTTACTTCAGTCGTTCTCAAAAATCACGGGGAGAGCCTTCCTTTGGGCTAACACTAGACCTCTACGAGATACATGCCTCATAAACATTTTCTTTTACCTCTAAAACGGCTGATTCTTTATGAAGTTGAGAACATAATTTTGCCCTTCTCAATTGACTAGTTGACTAGAATTCATCTAGTCTGATGGAGTACTTAACTTAGTGTTGTTATTATGGTCAACATCCCTTAAGGAAGAGGTACACCAATTTTCGTATGAGCCAGTGTAGGATAGGCATTCAAGTTCTCTCACATGTCCATGTCCTGTAAAAACGGGCAACTTGATATATGTATTTGCATGCAAGGAAGTAAAACAGTCTAAAACCTAGGTAGCTGCTACTATCACTAATAAAAAAAAAATAACAAAATTTACTAATATAGAAATGACGGTATTTAACAAAATATTATTTTTGTAGATTTCGGTGTGCTAAAAACGAATCTGCAAACCGTTTCCGTCACAAAAAAATAGTTTTTATGATAGGAAGAAATTACTTTTTCTAAAAGTGGGTGATCACTTTTCCATACAAACTTAACTTGAAATGAGCACCCACTTTCTGGCCAACTTAGAGAGGGGACATTTTTTGTTTGTATATTGGCTAAAAAGTTTTTTTTTTGTTTGATTTTTTTTTTTTTTTCTTTTTTGCATGGTATTAACCCTTGTACTTTGGGACTATTTTCTATTTCACAGCCTAGTCTTCGTTTATGCTCGTGGATAGCGTAAACGAAGACTAGGCTGTGAAATGGAAAATATTCCCAGAGTTCAGGGGTTAATACCATACAAAAGGTAAATTTGTGACTGGAACGGTTACCATATTCATTTAAAGCACACAGAAAAATGCAAAAATAACTTCTTTTTTTTCTATACGAATGTGAGACGAGCCTTAAAGTAAAATAATACCGATTTTTCTTTATTTTTTAAATTTCTTTGTGTCTTTATTGAAAGATGAAAACAGAAAAAGAAATTGAAAAAACCTTTTAGCCAATAAACACTAAAAAATAAAAAATGCCACCTCTCTCGGGTGGCCAGAAAGTCGGTGCTAATTTTAAATTAAATTTACATGGAAAAGTGATCACCCAATTTTCGAAAAATTTCTTCATATCATGAAAACTATTTTTTTGCGACGGAAACTGTTTGGAGATTCGTTTTTAGCACACCAAAATCTACAAAAACATATTTAGTTATATACGAACGTGAGATGGGCCTTAATGTAAAATTGTATCAAAATGACCTTGTGTGTGTGTGTGTGTGTGTGCAGATGGTCTCTACCAAGCTATTCTGTCAATTTTTGGTCTACAGACTTGACATAGGGGGAATTTGAACCTGTGGAGCAAATTTAATTTGGTTTTTAGTTGGGGTGGGGGGGGGAAAGAAAGGGTAAATTTATATTATAAACACCCCCAACCACTCCATGTTAAGAACGGCTTTCGGAAGAAAACCCCCCACTTCAACCTCGAAAGCCGTTTTTAAAATGGGGAGGTTTGGGGGATGTTGATTCCGAAAGCCGTTCTTAACATGGGGTGGTTGGGGGTGTTTATACTACGCTGGGGCAGGTCATAAAAAAATACCATAAAAAGATAATTGGTGAAAATTAAAAGATTGGAATTTGGCAGGCATAAGTTGACTTAATGCGTATCATCTCTGCATGCGCAAACATAGATTTATATGTTTAATTGTGTTAATTTGTAAAGTTTTGATATGCAGATGTCCTTAGAACAGATGGTAGCGAATACCATTGGAGAGCCAAATGTTTTGATGCCACCTAACTCATGTTTATTTAAACTTTTAAGATCACTACTATATATTGGGTACAATATAATAATCAATAGAGAATTGGCTCTAAAATAATAAATATGAAATCTGCATTAATTATAATATTCAAGTGTATTTAATGACCAGGCAATGCAGGATGTCCTGCTGGTGTGTGTGTGTGTATATATATATATATATATATATATATATATATATATATATATATAACCTAGTCTGTCTGTTTTTTTATGAGGAACGGTCTCTACCAAACTACTTTCTCAATTTTTTGTCTACAAATTTGAAACTTGATATATAGGGGGATTTGAACCTATGGAACAAATTCGATTTTGCTTTTAGCTGGTAAGGGATCAAAATAGAAAAAAATAGAACTTGGAAAGTGTAAATTGACTAAACGTGTTATTTCTCCGCATGCACAAATATACATTTATATCTTTAACGTTATCTTTGAAGATTTTATGTGTATAGACGTAACTCAGATTGTAGCAAATAAAGCTGGAGAGCTATGTTTTGGTTCTGATTCTAGCTGATGGCACCCAAGTCATATTACAATCTACTAGTTGACCAGTTGTGAACAAATCGCGAGAGCGATAGGAGCCTTCTATCATGTCTAAAAGTGACACAATGTTCAACAAGCGAGATTGGAGATGCGCCACTGTACAACTCATGCTCTCTACCGATCCAAGTTATGACAACAGGACTACTGCCAGCACCCTCAAAATGCAAATCTGGATGGTTCAACGCTTGAGGGCACAGCTTAATGAAGTTTCCAGCCACGTTTATGGTCTTTGGTGTGGTTTCCAGTGAGGGCCTCATCATGCCATCTCATGTCTTTAAAGTCAGCTTGAAAGTCAATACCAAAGTGTACCTGGATGTGCTGAAGAGTGTGATGATCCCTTGGTGCAATCAGGTGGCTGCTGGCAGACTGAGTGTGGCAGCAGGGCTCGGCACCAGCCTACAAATTCAAAGAGACCCAGGCTTGGCTTCAGAAAGAGTGCTATGACTTTATAGCCTTCTCTCACTGCCTCCCCTCCTCTCCCAACCTGAACCCACTGGACTACTTCATTTGGTCATATGTGGAGAACATCACGAACATGACCTCCCACAACACCAGAGCCAACCTGATTGCTGCCATCCGCTGAGTATTCGCCAAACTTCTGCCGGTACTTGTGGAAAAGGCATGCTCCCAGTTTTGGACCCATATTGAGGCGGTGATTGAGGCTTAAGGCGGCTACATTGAATAGATGTCAACTCTGCTACATAATCAAGTTATCTGAATTGATTTTCTCAATAAAAGTTTTAAAATAAAGCTGTAGTGTTGTTTTCTTCAGGACGACATTTATCGTCTCGCCCTGTATATGAAGTAATTTGTTTTGGAATTAGTGGTTCAGAATTCTTCATGTAAACAGACCTCAACGACAATGCAAGTATTGTTAATTTAAAAGCGATATGCTTTTATCACATAGAAATAGATTGGAATATCTGCTATAAGTTGTAAATAAAGGCCCTTTGTATATAACAGACACATCTCTGTCCTTTGATATCAGATATTGAATCTTATTAATGCAAGCACTATTTAACTGAAGAGTATTATGTCAAATCATGTAATAATTCTATCTTTCTTTCACGTGGGAAAATCTGAAGAAAGGTTAAAATTTTGACCAAAATTTATTTTCTTCATCCTCAATTTTCTTTTTTTTTTTTTTTCTTGTGTCTCTTTTTTGTCATTTGGCGGTTCTTTTTTTCCGTTTCTGTTTTTCTTTTTTCCCGTTTCTGTTTTTCTTTTTTCCCGTTTCTGTTTTTCTTTTTTCCCGTTTCTGTTTTTCTTTTTTCCCGTTTCTGTTTTTCTTTTTTCCCGTTTCTGTTTTCCTTTTTTCCCGTTTCTGTTTTCCTTTTTTCCCGTTTCTGTTTTCCTTTTTTTCCGTTTCTGTTTTCCTTTTTTTCCGTTTCTGTTTTCCTTTTTTTCCGTTTCTGTTTTTCTTTTTTCCCGTTTCTGTTTTTCTTTTGCTCTTTTCTTATTTTTACTTTTTCCCTTTTCTATTTTTTCTTTTACTGCTTCGTGTTTTGTTTACTCTTTTCTGTTTTTTTTCTTTCCCCCCGTCTGTTTTTCTTCGTTTTTACTCTTTTCTGTTTTTATTTTTTTCCTTTTTTTCCTCCTTTACGTTCATTTGTCATTTCCGTTTTTTTCCTCGTTTCCATTTTTTTCCTCGTTTCCATTTTTCGTTTACTGTTTTTTCTTTTCTGTTTTTTACTCTTTTCTGTTTTTTTCCTCTTTTCTGTTTTTTCCTCTTTTCTGTTTTTTCCTCTTTTCTGTTTTCCCCCCTCTTTTCTGTTTTTCCCCTCTTTTCTGTTTTTCCCCTCTTTTCTGTTTTTCCCCTCTTTTCTGTTTTTCCCCTCTTTTCTGTTTTTCCCCTCTTTTCCGTTTTTTTTTCCTCTTTTACGTTTTTTCCCCTCTTTTACGTTTTTCCTTTTATACTATTTGTTTTTTATTTATTTTTTATTTTGACTCCACTTAGCCTTGATCCTCACCTTTTATAATGATGAGTGCTTTGCGAGTAATCTTTGGTATGACTCAACTGGTCTCCACGCAAACACTTTTACCATTGTATCAAGTAGGCCAGATTCAAAAGCAAAGAAGAACTAAGGAATAAAGACGTATAATTCTGTTTTAAAAAAGCAAATATATATATGCATATATTCTTCTTTCTACTTTTGATTACAAATAAAGATATAACACAAGCTTCTGGGTTTGACCTTTACTCCTGATCTGAAATGGAACACGTACATCAAGTCTGTTGCCAATGTCGCTGGAAAGATGGTGGGATCCTTCTACCGCTCCAGAAGATATCTCACTACTGATGCAATTCTCTATCTATATAAAAGCCAAGTACATCCAAGGATGGAATACTGTTGCCATATCTGGGCAGGAGCTGCTAAAAACAGCCTATCCTGCCTTGACAGAGTACAAAATAGACTTTGTGGCTTAGTGAGGGATGCCCTTTTCTCTACCCTGCAACCTCTCTCTCACAGAAGAGACGTTGCGAGCCTATCCTTGTTTTATCGTTATTTCCATGGCAGGTGCTCGTCTGAACTCCAATCTCTGGTCCCCCCTCGCCAATCTTTCACGAAAAACACCCGTCTAGCTGAATCCACTGTGAAAAATTTCCCCCACTCTTTATCTGTGCCTAAATCAAAACGCGGATTCCATGAACAAAGCTTCTTTCTTAGAACTGCAGGCCTGTGGAACTCTGTTCCGTCTGCCTGCTTCCCTCCGGACTACAACTTGGATGTCTTCAAGTCCAATGTTAACAAATTCCTAATGAATCGCCCCCTTAATTAAACACTTCATCAAATCTCCACACTAATGTACGTACTTGCAATAACCCTTATCCCTGAGTGGCTTCCGGGCCTTGATAAGTGGTGATCACTGTGTAAAAAAAAACAAAGAAAAAAAACACACACACATAATCCTACATAAATAGATGTTGACTGTCAGTCACAATTTTTTCAAACTAAATACATTGCAGGATTGTATTTTTTTAAAGAAAAGTATACTTATAAAAAGTTTTCAAGAAATGTTTCAAAGAAATAAGCTTTTTGAAGAAAAAATAGTGAAACAACTATGAGCGAAAACAAGTTTTTACAAGAATGGTATTAGATAAATGATTGCTTTGGTCTTATTAACTAAACCATGATCTGCTGAGAACCATTTGCTTTTTCTGGCTGTTTTTCTAGCAGTTTATCTTAGATTGATGGAAAGTGTCAACACATCCTTAGGCCAGGTTCTGGGTCTGTACTATATACCACATTTCAAAATATATTAATTTAATTAAGAATGGGCCAGTTATCGATAAAACTATTGTATATATAGGGAAAAATAGGATGATAAAATTACACATGAATAAGGCCAAACATTACTTGATGATAAACCTTTTTTTTTCTTTTTTTTTTTTTTTTTTTTAAATAGTTATGTGAATTAAACATGCAAATAGTTTAGGTCATTCAGATGTTTGTTCGAACACCGAAATATTCAACAACCGAAATGATATTATCTCTTTAAATTAACTGAACGAGTTTAAAAGTCCTTTTTATCTGTAAACTTTGAGGATTTTATACATTTAATTGCACTGCCATTTCATATTCCTTTTCAAGCGCTGACACATATTCCTCTTTCAAATTTCTCTATCAGTTACTTTTTAAATTCGATCATCGTTCACAGTTTTTCGTTTTGCACTCGCTTTACTGCTTTTATTTCTCTTTTCTTTCTTTTTATCCAATGGTAAAAGATGCCCATTTCTTTTTTGTTTCTAAAGTCTTTACACGACGCTAAATCGATTATTTGAACAACAAAGTGTTTTTTTTTTTTTTTTTTTTTGTTTTTTTCACAATTACTGTTGTCCCGAGATACATCTGCTATTGAAGTTTACTGACCTTGTTTTTTGCTTTTGGGATACCTCACGGTGCTTTGTCGTCCTGCGCAGAAAAGGAGTTGACCAATCAAATTGCATGGTCTCGGTGTCCCACTGACGTGCTAAAAATAACTCGGACACCATCTAGACTGTTGAAGGGGTTGCGATGACTCTTCCAAATATAACTCATCGCAAGTTGACGTCATTGGAGTGGAGTTGGGTCGGGTCGTCACACTACACTTCAAAATTATTACAACGTTCCATTGAGGAACACTACTGATTGAAGCAAAGCCAGCAGTTCGAACTCTGAAATTTCGTTCGACTACCAAGATAAGAAAATCCCCAACTTTTGGTTTGAATACAGAGTTGTTTGACAACCGAGGTATCACGGTATATACAGTATTTTAAAATGTTATTTTATTTATTTTAAATAGTGGATCGTTTTAATGGTAATATAGGCGTAATGAATAAAAAAGAATTTTAGATTGTATCATTTAGATGATGCACATTGTCCTTTATTATGTGGCGAGGGAGGTGGTGCTCCAGTTTAAAAAAATACAAATTGTGAAATGGGGCTAAGCCTTGAAAATATAAAAAGCCTTGAAAAATCCTTGAAAATGGGTATTTAAAATTTGTACCCACCCTGTATATATTTCAGTATTTTAAAATGTTTTATTCATTTTAAATAATAGTGAGTCGTTTAAACGGGTATATGAGTGTACCTATTTACTTGCCTCCCCACGAGGACAGAGTTAGACACAAGGTCGGTTTTTAATGTGGAGAAAATCCAGCTCTCCAAAAAATGGGGGTACTAATAAAAATTGTCTCAGTCATGAAGGATTTCTCCTCCACTGACCGAGGGCAGAAAAGTTGAAGTGTAGCATCAGAATAGATGCTACACTGATATTGGTCAGAAGGCCAAGAAGAACAATTTATGATATAGGTGGGATCAATAAAAAGGAACTTTTATATTGTATCGTTAGGTAATGCACATTGTTCTTTATTATGTAACGAGAGAGGTGGGGATGGGGGTGATTATTCACTCCACTTTAAAAATAAACAAATTATGAAGTGTTTTTTGTTTTTTTTACATAGAAATAACTTATCAAGGCCCTGAGGCCACTCGAGGATAAGGGTTATTGCGTGTACAGTAATCAATGGGATAATATCGTAGTAGTCGTTATTAATGGAAATTTGGTAGATTGGATTACTTAAGGATGTGGTTCATCAAGAATTTGTTTATGTTGGACTTGAAGACAACCAAGTTGTAGTCAGCTGGAAGACAGGCAAACGGAAGAGAGTTCCACAGGCGTGCAGTTCTAAGAAGCTTTGTTCATTAAATCTACGTTTTGATTTAGGCACAGTTAGAGCGTGGGGAAAGTTATTGACAGTGGTTTAAGCGAGGTGGGTGTTTTTCGAGAAAGATTGGCGAGGGGGAACCAGAGATTGGAGCTTAGATGAGCACTTGCCATGGAAATAACAATAAAACAAAGACAGACTCACAATGCCCCTTCTGTGGGAAAGAGGTTGCAGGGAAAAGAAAAAGGCATCCCCCACTAAGTTACAAAGTCTATTTTGTACTCTGTTAAAGCAGGATAAGCTGCTTTTGTGTAGAGGTCTGGTCATGTGTGGAGTTTCTCTTTTTGCACTTATTTTAGAGGAAGCTGGTTCCCCCCCCCCTTACACATACATTAAAACAACCTTGTGTCACATTTTGCTTTTGTGGGGGAAGCAAATAAATATTTTATATCAAATAAATGAAATAAAAAACGGTTTTTGCACACCGTTCTTTCTGATCGATCAATGCCTCCATTCAGTCTCAAAAGACAAAGGATACTCCCTGTAGAGGCAACTGTGCATGTAATTATGAAGCAAGGGTTGCGCAATCTCCAATCACACCGCTCCTGAATCAGTACTGTTTGAGTCCAGTGACAAGATGTCCAGGACGCCTGGAAATAATACCGAGATAAGTAGAGAGCACATACTGCACCTGGAAGTCCCAAATGGTCACCCATTTAGTACTGACCAGGTTCACCGTTGCTTAACTAATATATATATGTATATATGTACCCATCACTATACAACAAAAAACTACACTGAAAATACGTACATAAAATTTATGTCAATGCCTCCATTCAGTTTCGAAAGACAAAGGATACCCCCTGTGAGAGCAGCTGCATATGTAATTGTGAGGCAAGAGTTGTGCAATCCCCAACCGCACCTCTCCTGAATTGGCACTGCTCGAGTTCAGTGGCAAGGAGATGTCCAGGACCGCTGGAAATAACACTGTGTAAGTGGAGAGCATATATATACAGCACCTGGAAGTCCCAAATGGTCACCCATCTGGTACTGGCCAGGCTCATCGTTGCTTAACTTTGGTGATTTGATGGCAACCGGTGTGTCAAACGTGATAGAATGTAAGTTATAACATTATGTTACGTAAGTTAATAATAGAGCAACTCTTAAATCGGATCTTCTTGCGGTGAATAGAATTCTTCGCATTTCATGAAAATTGCAGAACAATGCATTAAAATATAAGGTGCGTTCAAAAAATATTCAGAAGGAAGTCATCTTCACTTCTACCTATTATATTCCATAAAAGTGAGAATGTGTGTGTGTGTGTCAGGACATTTCTCAACCTATATACTCCACGAATTTTTGATCTACAGACTTGAAATTTGGTATATAGGATATTCAGACATGTGGACAACTTTTTAATTGGTTTTATTTATCCGAAAAAAAAAGGACTGCTATAGGGTGAAAATTGAAAAATTGGCACCTGGTTTGGGGGGGGGGGGGTCATTGGATTTTATCTGTTTGTCAACTGTTTAACGAATGCGCGTGTGTGAAATTGTTCACGTGACAGATTACTTATGTTAAGAATAAGTAGGTTTGAAAACTCTTTTTTAAAGATCGCTTCAAGCTGACCTAATGGTTATCGTACTTGACTTGCTATCTTTAGGTTTTGGTTTCGATCCCAACTCAAATTTTTTTTTTTTTTTTTTTTTTTACTTGCAATTGAACTGTTTAGAAAAAAATGTAATACTTGCATGTACATGTCTCAATTTCCCTCTGTGTTTTTTTTTCTTTTTCTTTTTTTTTACTTCATTATTTTTTAACGGAATTTAACATGTTTAATACCTACAGTATTTCTGTTTATAATAAATATGAAATCTGCATGAATTAAAATATAATATTTATGCATATTTTACGATTGGTCTACGCCAAGTGACCTACTAGTAAATTATAAAAAGAAACACGGTATTCACTCTTATTCACTACTGTTTATTAGTGTTGGAATGATTAATCTAAATCAGGAATACGAAAAATCAGAACTTTTGGGGGTATCGGAATCGGAAAATTGTGTGCTTATTTTCCGATGTCGAAATGATTCTTTTGTCTTGATTTTGTTTAAATCAGAACTTTCCACTGCTGGTAGTAATGTTGTTGCGAACACACAGACACACAGACGTTCGCTTTTATAGATATATAGATATAGATATATGTATACACTTACCAGCAATGGACAGAAATAATTGTATGCAAATATTGCTAATAAATCTCTAATTCTTTTTTTTTTATGAAAATTAAATGTGTGTTTGTTCCTGATAAAGCAGTACATTAAAAAAATATGTTTAACCTGGTATTTTTATCTACTTCCTTACAAAGAGGTTAAACAAGATCAGGTGTGGTTTTGAAATAAGCACTGAATCACCCCGTCAGTATTCCCTGGTAGGAGCATCTCAGGCAATTAGTAATGAACTATTCACTTATCAAAGAGAAGATAAAGCCTGGGACGGTGGACTTCTTAGACTTGAGTAGAACCATACCTCAGTCCGATAACAATAAAACCATTATCAGACGTCAAAGACGTATCCTCAACTGGTGTGAACACCTCAAACTGTCAGCTAAGTTAATTGTTCTATGTTGAAAAATCCAATCATTTGGGGAAATAGATTCACATGAGTGATTCATAATGAGAATGTATGAAAGTAGCAGACCTTAAGAGATATGTTCAGTCAGTCAAGACGACCAGGTGCTCTCCACATGCCAGTGAGCAGACTGTCGGCATACTTAGTAATGGCTTCCTTTTGGCAGGACTGAGAGATCACATTGACATTAAAAAGTATGGCATGCAAACTTTGTCTTATTTGATCTTAGTATGTTTCCGCCATTATTAAAGTAGACCATTCTAATTAACTTTAATCTGTCGTGAGATTGCGTATCACCGACTGACAACGTAAGGATGGGCCAAAGTCTTTTTTCTTTTCTTTTTTTTTACAAGGTAGTCACCACTTATCAAGGCCCGGAAGCCACTCGAGGATAAGGGTTATTGCATGTACAGTAATCAATGGGATAGTATCATAGTAATCTTTAGTATTGGAGATTTGATAAAGTGTTTTACTTAAGGGGGGGGGCGGTTCATCAGGAATTTGTTTATGTTGGACTTGAAGACATCCAGATTGTAGTCAGGTGGGAAACAGGCAAACGGAAGAGAGTTCCACAGGCGTGCACTTCTAAGAAAAAAAGCTTTGCTCATGGAATCTACGTTTTGGGTTTGACATATATGTGGGCCTTTGTTTAAAGTATTCCTGAAGTCATGCCATTTGTGAAACAATGTACTTTTTGTATATATTAACCAAATTGTGAACAAACCCTGCCTCCCCCCCCCTTTTTTTTTTACAATGTAGTTACCACTTATTAAGGTCCAGAGGCAACTCGAGGATAGGGGTTAAGGAGTGCATAGTAGTCAATGGGACAATATCATAGTAATCGTTAGTAGTGTAAATTTGGTAAATTGGATTACTTAAGGGGAACTGCTCATCAAGAACTTGTTTACATTGGACTTGAAAACGACCATATTGTAATATAAGATACAAAAATTATGTAGAAAATAAATATCAGTTGGTAAATTGGATCACTTAAGGGGAACGGATCATACAGACAGAAATACAACTTTATTATAATAGACAGATACTAGCAGGCCGCCTGGCATTACCCAATCATAAAATATGCATGAATATTATATTTTAATTTATGCAGAATTCTTGTTTATTATGACAGAAATACTGTAGGTCTTAAACGTAACATTAAATTCCTTTAAAAAAAAACAAAAAAACTTAAACCTGTGCATGTGAGTATTAGGTTTTTTCTAAATAGTTCACTTCTTGTAAGTAAAAGCAAAAAAAAACTCTGACTGAGATTTAAACAAACACCTAAGGACAGTGAGTCAAGTATGATACCCATTAGACTATCTTGGCATGATCTTTCAAAAGTGTTTTCAACTGTACTTATTCTTAACATAAGGAAGCGTTCATGTTTCACGACCGTGCATGCACAGTCATGAAACAGTTGACAAACAGATAAAAATCCAGTGACCCCCCCCCCAAGTACCAATATCTCAATTTTGACCCCTTAGCAGCCCTTTTTTCTGGATAAAAACCGATTAAATTTTTCCACGTTTGAATACCCTATATACCAAATTTAAAGTATGTAGATCAAAAATTAGTTGAGTATATAGGTTGAGAAAGGTCCTCGCATACACATACATACATGCTCACTTTTATAGATATACGAGCATGGGTGCCCAGCGTTGCCCGGGTATTTGGAGGTGTATGTTGAACAAAAAAAAAAAAAAAAAAACAGTCAATTTTTTTTAACTTTGACCCCTATTATGACCCCCTTAAAATTCATTGTTTGGGCTCAAATCAAGTTATGAAGTTAGATCCATGTCCAAGGAACCTATATCTAAAATTTCAAGTGTGTAGGCCCAAAATTGTCGGAGGAGTTTGGTAGAGTTCTCAAAGGTCAAATCATTGAACTTTGACCCCTTAATCGCCAACTTTCTGGCCGAAAACCGATCACATAGATTTTCCCAAATCTCAGTGCCGTGTATATCAAATTTCGAGTCTGTAGACTAAAAATTGACAGTTATTGCGTAGGGAAATGTACACAGACACACAGACAGACACTTTCACTTTTATAGATATATAGATAGATTTCTAAATAGAATACTTAAAACAATCTTATTACTAAATTTCCATTAAAAAATTTAGAGCTAATTAATAAAAGAGATTTTCTTTAATGTAATATGCAAATGAGATAACCTCTTGAATATTGATTCCTTTTTGAATGAATAGTATATATAGAAATCATGCACTGGTTTCAGTATCCAAATCTATTTGTAAAGCCGTGTACCTTTTTGTATATATATTAACCAAATTGCGAACAGACAGAAATACAACTTATAATCCCAGCATTATTGAGGACACTAACTTCTACAAGGGTTGCTTCTTTCTCCTCCTTGTCCCATATCACTATGTCAGGTTTAATCATAAGAGGTTTTGTACATGCATATTCGTCCATATGTTTGTCATGCATAATTTTAAAAAAAATCACTTTCATTGCTAAATATGATATAATAAATGAATGTTAGTGTGAACACAAGCAAAGCATAATTTTTGGTCCCCACTGATTAAAGGAAGGTGGACCTGTAAATTCACCCTTGTCCATTCGTCTGTCCGCACTTTTCTCAATAACTATGCCTCAGAATTTTTTTAGATTTTGCACAAACATTAAACATGATATGAATAAAAAAAAAAATAACAGAACGGATTTTCTTGAAAAACTCCGGTTGCCTCCCTAGAGGTGTCTTTCGTGTTAAAATGGCTAAAATTGACACTTTTGTGCTTATTAAAAAAAAATTGATGCCTTGGATTTTTTATAAAACTTTCTGAAAAGTTGTAACTAAATGATTTCTATATAATTTTGTTTGTCTATACTTCGCGATAACTCTTGGGTGTGGCCCAGCGGCTTTTTTTAAGGCTAATAGAAACACTCCATTTTTGGGACTATTTTACCATATTTGTCAAAAATTTTCTGTGTATGTCTATTTAGCAGTTTTGCATGGTGCTGAACTCAAATTTAAATGTGTTAAGGCATTGGGAACTTTTGAGTGCTAGATGATGGACTTTTTTTTTTTTTCTTTTGCATGATACAGAACTCATATTTACATATGTTAAGGCCTAAAACTGCATCGTGTGTTCATTTACACCAGGATTTGACATCCCCTGGAGACTTTTGGGGCTAAATGGGGGGGGGGGAATGCTGAACATAGTCATTTTTTTATGCCTTGTTCCTGTGCACTCACGGGAGACCATGCATGCTTCAATTGTTTTCAGTATCTTTAATGGAACGTGTACATTTGTTTTGTTTTTTTCATATAAGCTATATAAATAGTTCTAAATAATGTAAATATGTGGAGACTACAATGAAAACAAATTTATTTTTGCGATAATTTTAGAAGTCTACATCATATTTTTCTGATTAAGATTCCTCAGCCTCAGTCATCCAAAGTTAGACAATTTATCAAATACGTATGTTGCACAAGCGAACAAACAACGGTGAAGAATGCAGAAACTAAAACAGATGAAAAAGAAACGTTGCCAAAAATTGTTTCGAATGAATTCTTAAAATGAAAAAAAAAAAAAAAAGACATTCGTATTATCTTGATTCATCGGAATATTGTTCTCATCTTGAGTGTGATTTTCACAATATTTCAGTCGACGTAACCTTCGACCTTCAAGTGTATCTTGTCGAACTCGGGAATTTGGACAGAATTTCGAGGTCCACAAGGACCCGTGGCGCAGTGGTTAGAGTACTTGGAAAAATCAATTGTAAAAAGCGATATTCTCCTGAAGGTTGAAGGTTCAATCCTCAGTTTGGGTGACCAAAAAATACAATTGCAAGTTACTTAGGACCTCTATCCAGTCATGGTTGACGGAAGTAAATAAAGGGTTCCGTTTGAAATTCCGTCCAGATTCCCAAGTTCGACAGAAACATTCCCGAGTTCGACAAGATACACCTGAAGAAGGTCAGAGATTTCATCAACCGAAACGTGAAAATCACGCTCCAGATGAGAACAGTAGTCTAATGAATCCAAATAATATGAATAACAAATCCTTATCTCAAAAATCCAGAAACGCCATTTTATTTTTTATTTTTTGATATTTTAGCGTCAACACCATGTAAGTAATTATGTGTTAGTAATCATTCTGCGGAACACTAATGTCTCACGGCACACTGGTTGGGAACCACTTTCTTAAATAATTGAATTCTACCCAGTTTCAACCATCCTTGTCGATCCTCTGTTTTATCACACAGTCCGTCTGACAAACTCGGTAACCTTTATCTTCAAGTGGCCTTTGATAAGCAGTAACCCATTAGTACATAAAAATGTCTTTTTTTTTTTTTTTAACTCATTAATAAATCTATATATTAATACGGTAGTGTGCGTGTGTTATTTTCTGTGTCCTTCTTACATCCGGGTCGTTTAATTGCTATGTACTTCTATTTATTGTCATAAATAATGTTACCAAGAATTCTTCATAAGTTTTCGTTTCGGTTTCGATTATGAATGATGGCACTCCAGTAATCTATTTTTTTTTTATCAAGAATTCTTCATAACTTTTGGTTTTGGTTTCTATTATGGCTGAAGGAACTCAAGTTATATTTTTTTCATAAGTTTTTATTTCGGTTTCAATTCAAACTAATGCACCGAAGTCATATGGATATATTTTTTTATTTTTGAAATCGCAACTTTATAATATATAAAAATCGATAGAACATTAACTCTATAATAAAATATATGAAATCAGCAAGAATTAAAATATCATATTTAAGCGTACTTTACGATGGGGCTTTGCTGGGCGTTTGTGCTAGCTTAGATAAATACATTTGCAGTTTTAACAAAAAAGCTACAATAATATCAGAGAATCTCCATTTAAACTGAACGTCTACAGAATGCCAACATCAATGTATTATATATGAATGAGTCCCCTCTGGAATTTCTACAGGTCCCGCTAGTTATATTTATTGCATGAAGTCACAGGTTTTCAATATAAACAAAATGGCGACTGTGACAAAAATCTATATTCCATTCTTGTTGATTTATTTATTAACTAGCTGTATGTACCCGACATTGTCAGGTTGAAGCATACTGATGTGCCGAGGTTTTAGTCATATACTATTTAAGATATGCCGAAAGTGGACCACATGTAGGGTTTTATTTTTAAAGTGTTGCTCTTAAGTCCCTTTTGTTTTTGTTCAGAAAGCAAAAGTAGTTACACCAGACTACATATAATGGAGCAATAAAGGCAATAAAACAATAAGGCGAAAATACAATGCAGCAAGATCAAAATACAAATATATGGCAATAATAAAGTATAAATATGATATAAGGAAATAGGACAAAAATACAGTGCTATATAATAAACTTAAAGCTGAAGTACAATGGTAAGATAACAAGGTCAAAGTACAATGGTAAAGTAAAAAGGCCAAAATATGATACAACAGTAAGGTAATAAGGCCAGAGTACAATGGTGAGGTAATAAGACAAAAAATGATACAATGGTGAGGTAATGAGGCAAAAATATGATACAACAGTGAGGTAATGAGGCCAAAAAGTACAACAGTGAGGTAATGAGGCCAAAAAGTACAACAGTAGGGTAATGAGGCTAAAAATGATACAACGGTGAGGTAATGAGGCAAAAATATGATACAACAGTGAGGTAATGAGGCTAAAAAGTACAACAGTGAGGTAATGAGGCCAAAAAGTACAACAGTGAAGTAATGAGGCCAAAAAGTACAACGGTGAGGTAATGAGGCAAAAATATGATACAACAGTGAGGTAATAAGGCTAAAAAGTACAACAGTGAGGTAATGAGGCCAAAAAGTACACCAGTGAAGTAATGAGGCTAAAAAGTACAACAGTGAGGTAATGAGGCCAAAAAGTACAACAGTGAGGTAATGAGGCCAAAAAGTACAATAGTAGGGTAATGAGGCTAAAAATATAATAGGATATGCATGACTGAAACTTGGAGCACATATTAGGCATAAATTGTAATTAATTTTTACCAAATATGTTTGAATTTTACTAAAGATTCCCTGAGTAGCAATTTTTGGGGAGGGGGTAACTCAATTTTTAAATATGTCTCGGTATTTCTATAAGAGGTCCCATCGATCATTCACTCTTAAGTTAAAAAATAACATTTTTTTCATTGATCACTTTCTTTCTTTTCTTTTTTCAATATTATCATTTTGTTTTAGCTGGGAATGGAGAACCCATCTGGATTACAGACATTCACCCACCATGTCATTCATTCCAACCGAGAAATCATTTTAAGATTCTAACCGTTTTATTAAGAGCAAGTGTTTGTATTTCTCTTACACTTGGTTCACTAAATATATTTGCCAGGTAGTTTTCGAAATTCTTTTTCATGAGTCCAGTTGCTTATATAATTACTGGAATGATGGAGATCTTCCTAAGATTCCAGTTTCTTTCCATGTTGTACATAAGACTTTGGTATTTCATTATCTTTTCCTCTCGCTGGGAATGGAGAACCCATCTGGATGCCAGGCATTCATCCACCATCTCATTCAGTCCAACTGAGGGATCATTTTAAGATTCTAATCGTCCCTTTAAGTGCAATTCTTTGTGTCTCTCTTGCACTTGGTTCACAAGGTATATTTGTCAGCTAGCTTTTGAATTCTTTTTTTCATGAGTCCGGTTGCTTGCGTAATTTCTGAAATGAAAATCTTCCTAAAATTCCAGTTTCTTTTGATATTTTATCTTTTTCCTCTCAGCTCTGTTTAACCCCAGCATTATTGAGGACACTAACTTCTACAAAGGTTGCTTCTTTCTTCTCCGTGTTCCATATCACTATGTCAGGTTTAATCATAAGAGGTTTTGTATGTGCATATCCGTTGATCAGTTGGTCATGCATAATTTTAAAAGAACACTTTCATCGCTAAATATGCGCAATGAAATCCACGAGTTGAAAGAAAGATGGCGTATTGCTATCACATCTGGAGAGGTGCTGTGCAAAGAATTCTTTCAGAGTACAACATTGATTTTACAATCTATTGGAGGAGGGCCTTTTCTGTTCTCTACAGGCCATATCTCACAGAGAAAACGTTGCTAGTCTTTCTCTATCTTTGCCTCCATCTCTCTCTCTCTCTTTCTCTACCTCTCTTTCTGCTTCTATCTCTCTTTCTCTCTCTCTCTCTCTCTCTGCCTCTACCTTTCTCTCTCTCTCTGCCTCTGCCTTTCTCTCTCTCTCTCTGCCTCTACCTTTCTCTCTCTCTCTTCCTCTACCTTTCTCTCTCTCTCTGCCTCTACCTTTCTCTCTCTCTCTGCCTCTACCTTTCTCTCTCTCTCTGCCTTTACCTTTCTCTCTCTCTCTGCCTTTACCTTTCTCTCTCTCTCTCTCTGCCTTTACCTTTCTCTCTCTCTCTGCCTCTACCTTTCTCTCTCTCTCTGCCTTTACCTTTCTCTCTCTCTCTGCCTTTACCTTTCTCTCTCTCTCTGCCTTTACCTTTCTCTCTCTCTCTCTGCCTTTACCTTTCTCTCTCTCTCTGCCTCTACCTTTCTCTCTCTCTCTCTCTGCCTCTACCTTTCTCTCTCTCTCTCTCTCTCTCTGCCTCTACCTTTCTCTCTCTCTCTCTCTGCCTCTACCTTTCTCTCTCTCTCTGCCTCTACCTTTCTCTCTCTCTGCCTCTATCTTTCTCTCTCTCTCTCTCTCTCTCTCTGCCTCTATCTTTCTCTCTCTGTCTCTCTCTGCCTCTACCTTTCTCTCTCTCTCTCTGCCTCTACCTTTCTCTCTCTCTCTCTCTGCCTCTACCTTTCTCTCTCTCTCTCTCTGCCTCTACCTTTCTCTTTCTCTCTCTCTCTGCTTCCACCTTTCTCTCTCTCTCTCTCTCTGCCTCCACCTTTCTCTCTTTCTGCCTCTATCTCTCTTTCTCTCCCTGCCTCTATCTCGCTCTCTCTCTCTCTCTTTCTGACTCTATTTCGCTCTCTCTTGTTTGCGCTTTCTCGCTCTCTCGCTCCCTCTCTCTTTATCTCTATTCTATTGTTATTTCCATGGAAAGTGCTCAACTGAGCTCTAATCTCTAGTTCATCCTTGTAAGAAATTCACGGCAAGAACTCGTCTTATTACTACAATTGCAAAGACGTTTCTTTTCTCCATGTTCCTAACATCAAACAGAATTTTCATAGAAAGCATCATTCCAATAAGTTCCCTCCCCCAGGAAATACATTGCCACAGAATTACTTCTCATTCGATTTATTTGTAATCCTCTCATAACATTCATCATTCAGCTGACAATTTAGCCATCTCATAAACCCTTATCCTCGAGTGGCTTTTAGCCTTGATAAGTGGTGCCTCATTATTAAACGAACAAACAACACTCCATGAATAAATATTTAAAGATATTTAAAAAAATTTAAAGCGTAAAAGAAATCGCCTGATTAAACAGAAAATGACTCAAAGGGGTTGATATGCCGTTAACTAAAAACGAATCAACCAAAGCAAAACTGTCATTCGTGGGGTACATCTAATGACATATTTTGACATTTACCGATCAAATACTTTTTTTAATGTATTTTATTATTATTTGTTTTCTTTTGCACAATTTTCCTTGAAGCTTTAATCTTAGCAAAGAATTTATTGAATTCTTGTTTTTTAATGTTTTGAAAATCAAACAAGACTTTTATCTTTTTGTACTTTTTGGGCACTCCTTATTTTGTAATCTATTTTTACAAATTCTCTCTATATTTGCCTACGTTTCTCTCTCTATATATATCAGCCTCTATCTCTCTCTATCTATCCATCCTCTCTCCCTCTTTTTTTCTCTCTCTCTCTCTTTCTTTCTGCCTCTCTCTCTCTCCTCTCTCTCTCTCTTTCCTCTCTCTCTCTCTCTTTCCTCTCTCTCTCTCCGCCTCTCTCTTTCCTCTCTCTCTCTCTCCGCCTCTCTCTTTCCTCTCTCTCTCTTTTCTCTTGTTTCCTCTCTCTCTCTCTTTCCTCTCTCTCTCTCTCCTCTTTTTTCTCTTTTTTGCCTTTCTCTTTCGTTTCATCTCTTTTTTTTCATCTCTCTTTCTGCCTCTCTCTCTTGTGCTTGTTTTCACTCTTGCTCGCTCTTGCCCTCACTCTCTCTCTCTCTATTGTTCGCTAATACTCTCCCTCTTGCTCGCTCTTACGCTCTCACTCTCTCTTGCTCGCTAGCTTCTTGAAAAAATTAAAGCGTAGCCCTCTTTAAGGAATTAAGAAAAAGCGGTCAACTTTAGCACAAATGCAGCATCCCAATTATTGAATACTCTCTGACTGTTCACTATGTATGTCCGCTGACTTGGCGTGAGGTAGAATTTTAACCTAAAAATTCAAGGGTGACTTTGTTACTGCCCATGGGACGGTATCCAGAGATTTTACAGGAATCTGAATCTGTAATTGTATCAGAATCTGAGATTTAGAACAGAATCGGTAATTGTATTGAAATCAAGAAAAATATTGGAATCGTCACATCATTAATAAATTCAAAAGGCTTCAAAGACCGAAAAATATTCTTAAAAATTTATGCAAGTTTGTAGAAAGGACTTATCTTGCGTTTGGTAACAATTATTTGTTGTTTTTTTTTTTTTTTTTCCTGTTGACTATACTGCATAATTGTTCGAGAGTGCTAATTTGTTGACCAATGCTCAACACCACACTTGTCATGTGAATTAGTCACTTCGTGTATCTTTCTTGAACATTTCAACTTTCTCTAAATATTCAACTTTAGAAGGAAAACATAAATTATGTAAAATTTGAACGAACATAAATTAATTAGTAAAACGCAAATAAGCTTATAGTTTAAATGCATTTTACGTTGCAAATATTTCAATTCAAACTATAACACCTGTGAACTAATCAGTTAACTACTAAGTGTTTATTATAATTAATTCATCATGACTCGAAACATACCCGTCCCAGGACGGGAAAATTAATTCCCTGAACATCTCTCGGGTTTGTATTACTGTACACATAGATTAAAAAAAGTTGTCAAAATAAAACAAAAAACAAAGAAAAATATATAACAAATGAATGTTATCAAAGGCAAGATAAGTTACTTTTCTACCTAACTGGGTATATTTTTTGTGTTTTTTATGCAATGTAACATGTTTATTCAACTCGAAAATATACAGTGTTTACCGATGTATTGGAAAATTCAAAATGGCGCCCGACTCTCTTTAATACGGTAAGTTTGGGAAAAGGTGTTATAAATAAAAAAAAAAAACTAGACAAAATACTGTTAGAAACTCGCTCAATATATGTTACCGTGACATAGGTTGGCATATATTCGATGGGTTTTTAATAGTATGTTGTCTAGTTTTTTTTATTTATAACACCTTTTCCCAAACTTACCATGTTAAAGAGAGAGTCGGGCGCTATTTGGAATTTTCCAATACATCGGTAAACACTATATGTTTTTCGAGCTGAATAAACATGTTGCATTAATTTATTTGTTATATATTTGTTTTTTGACAACTTTTTCGAATCTATGTGTACAGTAATACAAGCCCCATCTCTCTTAGAAATATTAAAGTCAAGATATAATTATACTAAACCTTATATCTACAACAATTCTTCTTCCAATTTTGATCCAAATCCAAACTAGGCACAAGGCCATCAAAAATGTGGGGAATGGGAGTTGTAGGTCATTCTTGGTCAGAAGTAATAAAAATGTTTATTCTACAATCATCTTAGTCACCACAATACCACCAGGGCGGTCCTACTTGAGATATCTCCAAATTTTACTTTGATCTTAGCCTGAAAGGCAAGATAGTGTATTTTAGTTAGTTTAATAGTTTAACATTCGACACAGTACTGGCAGCATATGTAATTTATAAAAAAAAAAAAAAAAAAAAAAAAAAAACTGGCCTGGGTGCCCGGCATTGCACGGGTGTCTGGAGGTGTGTGTTGAGCAAAAAAAAAAAAAAAAAAAAAAAAAAAAAAAAGTGGGAGTAGGCAGGCAGGCTTGAACCTGTATCGTAGAGAACGTGTTGCTGTTGCGTCCATCGCCAAACCGAAAGTGACATATATTTAAATTAAGGTTAGACAATCGAAAAGAGGAGATGACTTTCGAAAATATCGGCGAAAAAAGCGACCACTCCCTGTGGGGAAGTGCCCAGTTAAGGGTGAAGGAATTAATGTGTTTGGCCAAATGCTTGATATTTGTCGTCCGAAAGGTCGAACTTCAAAATGATATCGATCTCGTGAAAATCCGTCGCCTCTGTCGAAAGTTTTAGGCAGATATACATACATACATACATACATACATACATTTAAACAGACAGGTGCGATTTATATTATAGATTACTTCTTTTGCATTGCAAGCAATTAATTATCCCATCTTTTAAAAAAATGGATGGCAAGTGAAATCGTACGCACGAACACAAAATTGCCTTAGCATATAGACTAGACTTTTTTTTAGCCTGTTAAAAACAGGTAAAAGTTATAGCGCATCTACTTGCAATGAGTACTTCATGGTAAATTAATGGTTGAATATGATTAAATTTGTGCTCATTTTTACATTAAATATTGACCGTTTATTGTGCATCGAGCGGATATCATAATAAAGGTTCATACGAAACTTTAGTCAGATCGGCTCAGTAGTTGCCGAAAAAAAAAGGTGAAGTGAACAAAAAGAAATAGAAATATAGATTTCCATTGTTTTGTTTGTTTGTTTTTACGTTCCAAATAGCATTTTCTAAGAATGGATCTCCGATTTTACCTCTCTTTTTCTTTGCTTTTTAGAACTTCACATATTTGGCCTTGACTTTCCAATAAAAAAAAAATAAAGATTGATTTAACGCTACGCTTGTATCCCCTTTGTGTTCTAATGGGTTATTTCTTTCGCTCAAGTGTCGTTGTTTGAAGCTGTACAACCTGATCCAAATTGTTGATGAGATTATCAAGTGACGTAAACGCGATGAATTGCATTTAAGACACGTAAAAGCTAGCAGTTCTAATAACAATCGAACAATCGTTTGTCTTCATTTTTCTTTTTTTTTTCTTCTTTTTTTGTGAGATCGTTTTGCTAATGGTTAACTCATCGTCATCTGATTTAATGTCTTATTTACATGTTTGGTAGTGTATTTGTATAGTAAAAAAGTGAGAGGCATTTTAATGGGAAACTGAATTGTATGTCGTCTTTTTGTGGTAGACTGAATTGTATGTCGTCTTTTTGTGCTAGACTGAAGTGTATGCCGTCTTTTTGTGGTAGACTGAAGTGTATGCCGTCTTTTTGTGGTAGACTGAAGTGTATGCCGTCTTTTTGTGGTAGACTGAAGTGTATGCCGTCTTTTTGTGGTAGACTGAAGTGTATGCCGTCTTTTTGTGGTAGACTGAAGTGTATGCCGTCTTTTTGTGGTAGACTGAAGTGTATGCCGTCTTTTTGTGGTAGACTGAAGTGTATGCCGTCTTTTTGTGGTAGACTGAAGTGTATGTCGTCTTTTTTTCTGTGAGACTGAAGTGTATAACACTTTGTTTTATGGTATATTGAAGTGTATGATGTTTTTATGGGATATTGTAGTCTATGGCATTTTTTAAAAATGGGAGACTGAAGCGTATAGCTTTTTTATGGAAGATGTGTGTGGCGTTTTTTATGGGAGACTGAAGTGTATGGATTTTTTAATGAAAGACTGTGGTTTATTGCAATTTTTAATGAGACTTAAGTGTATGGCATCTTTGTAATGAGAGATTGCAGTGGATGCATCTTTTTAATGAGAGCTTAAAGTATATGGCGTTTTTTAATGGGAGACTGACGCGTATGGCGCTTGTTTTCATGGGAGACTGAAGTGTATGGCACTTTCTTAAGTTAGATTTGGTTTTCCGGCGTTTTTAGGTAGAACATCGGCATAAGAGAGATGGTTAATTTACACACGACAAAAAAATATTTACTGATATTTCTCGTATAGAAAGTAAAGTTTCTGGTGTGATTAGAATCTAAGAAAAAACAGAAAATAGACAACAAAACGAAAAATCGTCAAAACAGAAACCTATAACAAATAAATGTTACCAGAGGCAAGATAAGTTACTCTTGTACCTATTTGGATAAGTGTTTTTGTGCTTTAACTTATTTTAAAGCGTTTATTTACTTCGAAACATAAGGAGTGTTGAATGCTAAGAACAAGAAAATGACTGACATGTCATCCTGGGAGTCCTGATAATCGTCCAAAATTAAACAAAATGTTGGTAGAAACCCACCCAATAAATGTCAAGATGACATTTATTTGTTTGTTATATTTGAGTTTTGATTTTTTTTTTTTTGTCTGTCTGTTTTGTTGTCGATACTGCAAAATGCTCGAAGGATTATATTGTTTCAAATCGACCATTGGTTGCTGTGTTGTTAGCTGCTCGTAATGACGAATATGTCGGCTTTTTTTTTTTCTAGTGCTTCATCGAATGAATCCTATTTCAGTTACCCAAATTATTTCGCGTGAAATGGTACAGTTGTCTTTCAACGTATTGTCAAAAACAACAAAGTCATCAAGAAAACCTTTAGATTTTGGAGTCGACTTTGAACTTTGAGTAAAGAAGAGTGTTCTGAGCCGCACCCCCAGCAGTATTCCATTGTGTCATATTTGCCTTTTACGTTGGTAATACATCTACATCGCTTTGTATATAAGTAAATATCTACATTATAGAGTAGCGGCCATGATATAGGAATAGAAAGAAAAATAATGCAGTGTTGTCATGATTACCAAATCGTGATCGTCTTCTCTAA
The DNA here is from genome assembly GCF_053919585.1 of Euprymna scolopes. Lineage (NCBI taxonomy): Eukaryota > Metazoa > Mollusca > Cephalopoda > Sepiida > Sepiolidae > Euprymna > Euprymna scolopes. Next base: position 50,106,981 of record NC_136523.1, on the reverse strand, counting down.
TGTACTCTCTCCTTTTTATAGTCGTTTTCCTTACAGTGACGTCATTTCACATACATTTGCATACGCACATCCACGCTCGGTTACAGTAATACTTGATACCAAATCGGCATTATAAGATTCGATGGGCAGGTAATGCAGAGTTTTTTCCTCCTTACAATAGTAAAAGGATCAAGTTATTCCTGTTGTGTAGCTTCTTCAGACCACTGTTTACATTTTGAGTGTTATTTGCATAACATTTCAGTCGATGTAACCTCTGACCGTCTTTAGATGTATCTTGTCGAACTCTGGTAATCTGCACGAAATTTCAAACAAAATCCTTTATTTAATCCATAGGGTTAGCGTGCTGTCATTCCGTCAGCCATAACTGGGTAAAAGTCCTAAGTAATTTGTAACTGTATTTTTGGGTCGATCGTACTGAGGATTGAACCTTCAATCGCTAGGGATATATTTATAGTTGAATTTTACCAAGTACTCTGTCTACTACGCCACGTGTCCTTGAGGATTCCAGAGTTCGACAAGATATACCTGAAGAAGGTTACATCGACTTAAATGCCGTGCAAATAACACTGAAGACGAGAACGGTTGTCTAAAGAATCCAAATGAATCGAATAATCAATCCTCATCTCAAGAATTCAGACCCATAGGATCAAGAATGGAATTTATATGCATTCATGCAAATGTAATTCACAAACATTCAAATTTAAAGCAGGATTGTATATTAAAAGATTTAAGCAATCGACTTATTTCTTATTTAAACGGTTTCTCACTGTTTTTATTTTAGCCATTTGGAAAAGAGAAGGAGAGAGGAAGCAAGGTGCGCAGAAAGAGAGAAATCTGGTTCTGAGAAAGGGGGAGGAGGGATATTGTTTCAAAAAAAGAGAGAAAAGTGCTTGAGAGAAAGGGTGGGGGTCTTGTTCTAAAGAGTGAAATCTTGTCCAGAAAAAAGCGGAGGGGGGGGGGTGAGGGTAGAAAAAAAAAAGAGAGAGAGAGAAATATAGTTCTGAGAGGGGAAAGTGAGAAAAAAATGAGAACTATGCTTCTGAAAGAGGGGGGGGGGGATTTTGATCCACATACAGAGATAAACCTAATGCTAAGACGAGATGGAGGAAGAAAAGAGAATAGTGTGTCTTTATATCCCAATTCAAATAAGATCTATCAATAATTTTTCAGCTAAATAGAATTTGAATACAAATGTCACATCAATATCTGTTGAATCCTTTCTAATTTTTTTTTTTTTTTTTTTTTTTTTTTTTAAGGAAAAGAAATTCTTCTTTGCATGTGAATATGATTTTTGAAAAATCCAATTTTGTTTAAGTCAAGCATATTCTAAAACGTGCGTATGTGTGTGTGGAAGCGCGCATATATATAAACTAGCCTGGGTGGCCGGCGTTGCTCGGATGTTTGTAGGTGTGTGTTGCGCAATAGCAAAAAAATGGTCTAGTAGGCAGGGGATAACTTTCTATCAGCGAAAAAATTGACCCTTCCCTCTAGGAAACTGCCTAATTGAGGGTGAAGGAATTAATGTTTTTGGCTAATTTTTCAATATTTGTTGTCCGAGGGGTCAAGCTTCAAAACGATACCAATCTCGTGAAAATCCGTTGCCGCTGTCGAAAGTTTAAGGCAGACATACATTTAAACAGACAGGTGAGATTTATATTATAGATTAGCGGGGGGGGGGGTACCCGGAGTTGCCCGGGTGTTTGGAGGTGTGTGTGTGGTTTTGGGTAAATCAAAACTCGGGGGGGAGGGGGTATAATAAAAAAAAAGTTTTTGTAGGTGAGTATGAGGATCGAACCCGAATCCGAACCCTTGAGGCAAAGTTGGAAATTAAAGTGTGAAAAAAAAGTGCGATGTTAACCACTGGGCCACCGCGACATACTAATGGAAACGTGTTTGAATTTATTTAATTATTTAAATTGGCAGGTGCACGTTTTAATGACTTAATGAGGTCAACTGCGACAGTAGGGTAGTGTTTGATTTAATGCGGGAATGCTTTTTTTATTTTTATTTTCCCAAGATGTTGCGGGGGGGGGGAACAGCTCCCCTTGTCCAAATTGAATAGCAATTGTCTGATATAAGGAAAATATTTCCCCATTGATCAAATCTGATTGCTTTTGGACATTTCCGGCGATCGTGACCGGAAAAATACAGCCAGAATTAGTGTCGCTTTTATTATACGAAAAAGCCTAATCCACATGCGTCGAGCGAAAAATGTTGAATATTTATCTTCCCGAAGTCGAGCAAATTAAATAGACAGGCGACCTGCGTTGTTAACTCGGAGATATTATGATTTATATGTGATATAAAAAGTTTTAAGAAGTTGTGAGCCGACCGACCGCTTCTCGGAAAAAAGCCTTTCTTGGACATACACAAAAAGCGAACATACACACGTTTTCGCTTTTATATATATATAGAAGATAATGTGTGTGTATGAATGTATGTACATATTAGCAGGGTGATACGACGTTGCTCGGGATTGAATAATGATCAATGAATGTTTCACACTCTCATATTCTTATTGTCATCAAATTCCAAATCAGTGAAATCGTCTATTTTTCAATGAAATCGATAGATTGCCTACTCTAGTTGTGGACCCATCGCGGTGTACTGGGAGGAAGCTCGCATTCCTCTCGCAGTGACTAAGTACACAATATATTGTTGTCTACATTGCACTATGGGTTTTATAAAATTATTTTTCTATATAATGGCTTCTATACCTGGCGTATGATGGAGAACCAGGTGCCCAACGCTGGTATACAGCACCATATCTCAAAACGTGGCAGAAGGTGTGTGGTACCACCCCTAACCAGTGCCAGGGACAACTGGATCCGACGGCTCAGGAAATCGAGTTTAAATTCCCGGGGTCCTACGCTCTTCAATTGCCTGCCACGTAACATCAGAGAGATCACGAACTGCAAAACAGAATCGTTCAAGTCGGCGCTGGATACCTGGCTGAAGTCTGTACCAGATGAACCTCAGATCCCCGGTTATACCGCTATGAGACGCAGTGAATCCAATAGCTTACGCCACATGCTTGTCTGTGTAAAGAGGGACAGCGAAACGGTGCAGCGGTCTATTGATTCGCCGCCGCCTATACCGTCCCAACTGGAGGCCACTTGCCGCAGTGACCTTGGAGGGCTCTGACCGCCGAAAGACATCACACAAATCACACACAAAAAAGTTAAAATTTAGAATGAAAGTCAGGTGTCATGGTGGAATTGTGCCTTAAACAGAAGCATCCATTTTGAACGTGTCCTTCTCATATTAAAGAACCTACCTGTTGATTTAATATGTCGAGCCTTTCAGCTTGTGTTATAATAAAACTTCTCGGATGCACTTTTCATGTTAGGCTGTGTAAGGTTCTTAAATTTGGTCAAATTGCCTGTTGCTTCTTTCATCTGATTGTTTTGACTATCGATACTCATCAAAGACATTCTGATACAAAACCTATCTAAGAACACTGCCAGGCACATAAAGTACCTTTGTGTGAAATTTCATAAAAATCGGCCCAGCCGTTTTCAAGTCCATAGGAAACAAACTCTCACACATACACAAAGTTCCTTTTATATAATACTAGCGAGGGGTACTCGGCGTTGCCCGGGTGTTTGGGGGGGGGGGCTAAAAAAAAGTAAGTATGAGGATGGAACCCGAACCGTTGAGGCAAAGTTGTAAATTAAAGTGTGAAAAAAAAAAAACACGTGCGATGTTAACCATTGCCCCACCGCGAGATGCTAACGGAAGCACGTTTGAATTTATTTAATTAGTTGGATTTAGCAGGTGCCCGTTTTAAATGAGGTCAAGTTTTGACTGCGGGATAGTATTCATTTACTGCTGAACGCTTTTTGTTTTTCCCCCCCGAAGATGTTATAGGAAAGACTAACCCACGTGCGGCGAGCGACAAATATATTAATATTTATCTTCCCGAAATCGAGCAAATTAAATAGACAGGCGAGTTTCGTTGTTAAGTGTGAGATATTACGATTTGTATGTGATATAAAAAGTTTTAAAAAGTTGTGAACCGAGCGACCGCTTCTCTGAAAGAAGCCTTTTGTAGACACACAGAAAAAGCGAACACACACACATACATACACACATACATACATACATACATACATTTTCGCTTTTATATTTATAGATATAGAGATACAATTATATAAAATGAACTTTGTCTGTGCGTATAAGTTTTTTTCATAATGGACTAGAAAACGGCTGGGACAATTAAATTTCACACAAGAGTACTTTATGTGGCTGGCAGTGTTCTTAGACAGGTTTGTGTTGGAATGTATTTGATAAGTATCGCTAATTGAAATAATCTGATGAAAGAAACAGGCGATTTTGATCAAAGTATACACAGTCTAACACACAAGTGCATTTGAAAAGTTTTATTACCACGCAAGCCAAAATATATATATATATGCATTTATATTTTTTATTTACAGAAAGTTTAGATGAGACAAGTCATGGTACCGTCGGTTTCAAGCCTGATAATAGGGAGCCGTTTTAGATACCCAATCAATCCAATACTCATCTGTTTTATAACCAGAATAGGAGTCATATAGAAATATTACAAGATCTCATTCAAATCGATAAAAATCGATAGAATATTAACTCTATAATGATATATACAAAATCTGCAAGAATTAAAGTATCATATTTAAGCATACTTTATGACGTGGCTATGCCGGGTGTCCCTGCTAACTTAAATAAATACTTCTGCAGTTTTAACAAAAGAGCTACAATAGCCTTTTGGCCAAGATCAAAGTGTAGTATCTGTTCTTCAGATGCGGCACTTCCATTTCTCGTTCTCTTTCAGTGGCGGAGAAATCCTTCACGACTGAGACAATTTTTATTTTTGTACCTTTTCTCCACGTTAAAAAACGACCCTGGTGTCTAACTCTGTCCCGTGGGGAGGCATTGTAAATAGGTACAATAATATCAGAGCGTCTCCATTTTACGCTGAACGTCCACAGAATGCCAACATCAATATATTATATATGAATGAGTCTCCTGTGGAATTTCCGCAGGTCCCGCTAGTTGTTATCATAGTGTTGCATAGGAGAGGGTGATATAAACGTGTGAATTGAATCATGTTGTGTAGAGGGGTTATCACACGGAGATGTATTACAGTTCGTATTTGCATAAAGGTGTCATATTTTAAAATAAGAAGAATATATGCTTCATACCTTTTCTTTCTTCAGGAGTTCTTTCCGTCTTCCCTGCTGGGCTCTGTGATAAACATGCAACGACCAACACTATAACTGATTGAGACACTTCAACGTTATTAGTGCATTATTATGGCCTTGTTTATTATTATGTGCATTATCATAGTAGCAATGCACTATTAGTATTATGACCGTGTTTAATGTTATGTCTATTACAATAATAACAAAATGTTATTATGGCCCTGTTTCATGCTATGCCCATTATCATAGTAACAATAAAATATTAGTGTTATGATCTTGTTTTAAGTTATGCCTATTCTAGCAAGAAAACGTTATTAGTGTTATGACTAGGGCTATAACGAGAGAATATTATTTTGATTATTTTGACTCTCGAATATATATCCGACATGTTAATTAATTGAGAACCACATTACTCTATCTAAAAATATAACATATTAACTGATATATACTCGAGAGTAAAAACAATCAAAAGAATATGCTGTTGTCATAGCGCTAGTGATGATTTAAATTCTTATAGATAGGCATTATTGTTTACATTTCAAAATGTCTTATCACCTTCTATCCTCCTTTTTAATAAATAGGATCTCCCGATCGAATAATTCATAAATTGGAAACCGTGACACACGTAGGCACGTTAAAGGTACTACGGTATTAATATATACAATTTTTCTGAGTGGAGGAGAGAATCGTTGCTGTTATCTTTGACATTTCTATTCATCATCGATTACAAAAAAAAAAAAAAAAAAAATGGTAGAAAAAACAAAAAGAAATATTAATTTATCTCGATGTTGTCTGAATTGGTTTGTAATTACTAAGGCTATTACAACAGAATATTCTTTTCATTGTTTTGACTCTCGAGTATATATCCGACACAGACACAGTTAATCAATTGAGAACCACATTGCTCTATCTAAAAATATAACATATTAACTGATATATACTCGAGAGTAAAAACAATCAAAAGAATATGCTGTTGTCATAGCCCTAGTGATGATTTAAATTCTTATAGATAGGCATTATTGTTTACATTTCAAAATGTCTTAGCCAACGCCTTTTTGAGTCCAAGGGAAATATCTCTAAAATTTTTGAGGCGTACCCAACATCATTCTATTAAACCTTATACTTGGAATCCTTATTCCAATTTTGACCAAAATCAATAACATGATTTTGATTGTTGAAAATGTAGTTAATCAATTGAGAACCATGTCACTCTATCCAAAAGCATAAAAGATATTAACTGATATATACCCGAGAGTAAAAATAATGAAAAGAATATTCTCTTGTCATAGTCCTAATTATGACCTTGTTTACTATTTAATTAATTGGAATTCATTATTGAGATGAGTATTTATTAATTTATTTATTGCGGACTATTATCCTTATCTTTTAGTTGTTGTTTTACAATGTTTCAGCCAACTATTCCTCTAGCCTTCATCAAGTGTTTACCACGACAGCATAGGAACTCCGAATCTCCTAACTTCGTCCTCAGCAATTACTGCCTTCCATAGTTGTTGTCGTCTCATCACGTTTTGGACAACTAATTCTCTGGCCGGCTTTGGATAGGATTGAAACTGCTATCTTCAGACAATGCTCACCTGGAGCCGTAGAGATTCAACATCTCTATCCACTGTGCCACGGGCCCTGAATAGTTTGCTGAAACGTCGTGGAACAACTACTAATAGATGAGGATAATAGTATGCAATAAATAAATGAATAGACCTTAATACTTTTATAGCTATTATCATAGTTACAATAAAACATTAGTGTTACGGTCTTGTTTTAAGTTATGTCTATTATAGTAAGAAAACGTTATTAGTGTTATGACCTTGTTTACTGTTATGTCTATTATAGTAATAATACCGAATTGTTATTAGTGTTATGGTCTTGTTTTAAGTTATGCTTATCATAATAATACCGATTTGTTATTAGTGTTATGGGCTTATTTGGACTTTTCTTACATGATGAATATAAATTCATGCAGATAAGCATGATTGATGATACAGCTAGCACCAAATTCGGATGAAGATAACATGTGGGCGGCCATGGCCTGTGCAGTGGACGTACACAGACGTAATATTGTCTTCTGAACGTTTGATAATATCACTGTTATCACATCCAATTTTTTTGCCTAACCTGTTTAACAACATCAAAGTAATAAATTATCTCAACTTCAAAGCTTTAACAGAGATGTGCATGTGTCTGTCTTTGTAATGTAAGACTTTCTCTTGTGTGCAGATCAGCAGTAATGGATATCGCAATGGTTATAACAAAGAATTTCGGTAAGAATTCTTGGCATTGTCTCAGATAACAGAATATATTTAGAAAAGTCGGATGAATGCCGGCTTTTACACTTCATTGGAATAGCATTCAAGTGATATTCACTTTAAAGGCATTAATACCAATTAGACGACATCTTATTATCTTTTGCTTTTGTCATCTATCATATAAAATTGTCTTGCTGGATTTTCAAAGTCAGTCCTCAAATACAGAATATGTTTATTTCGGTCCCCCAACAAAAGGAGGAAGGTGAACCTGTAAATTCACCCGTGTCCATTCGTCTGTCCGCACTTTTCTCAATAACTACGCCTCAGAATTTTTTTAGATTTTGCACAAACATTAAACATGATATGAATAAAAAAGTAACAGAACAGATTTTCCGGGAAAACTCCGATTGTCCCTCTAGAGATGCCTTTCGAGTTAAAATGGCTAAAATCGATACTTTTGTGGTTATTTAAAAATTTGATGCCTTGGATTTTTATAAAACTTTCTGAAAAGTCGTAACTAACTGATTTCTTTATAATTTTGTTTGTATATACTTGTTCAACGAGCTCGGTTGGAGATGGGCCGCTGTACAACTCATACTCACTACCAATCGAAGTTAGGACAACAGGATCATTGCCAGTATGCTCAAAATGCATCACTGACTTGCCACAAATAATAGGGACATATGCAGGGTGATAAAAACAAAGTTTCTGGTCACGGTTATGGTCTTTGGTGTGGTTTCAAGTGAGGGCCATATTTTAGCACACCAACATGTTTATACATATATATATATATATATATATATATATATATATATATATAAAATGATCTTGTCTCTGTGTGCGTGTGAAGCGTCTCTAGCAAACTCCTCTTTGAATATTTGGTCTACACTTTAAACTTGATATATAGTGTATTTGGACCTCAGGAACAGGTTGGATTTGAATTTTAACCTGTAAAAATAGCTGCTAAAGAGTTGAAATGGAAAAAAGTTGGCCTTGGTAGGAGTAAATCGATTAACTTCCGTACGTATACATTTTAGCTTGAAATGGCTTAATTTTTAGCCTTTTTTATCCATGATAGCGCAGACAGAAATGACGAAGACTGAGATGCTAAATAATGACTAAGGCTGGAGTACTGAATATTTTTGTTTGGATTGTAGCTGATGCCACTGAAGTCATTTTTTTTTTTTTTTTTTAAACTTTTGGAATCATTACTACATATTGAGCACAATATAATAATCAATAGAGAATTTGCTCTATAATGATGAATACAAAATATGCGTGAATTAAAATATATTAAAACATACTTTATGACAGGTTGGTCTGCTAGTGTGTGTGTGCATATATATATATATATATATATATATATATATATATATATATATTAGTGTTAGGACGATAAATCAGAATCGGAAAAATCAACAAATTTGGGGGCATCGGAATTTTAAAAAATCGGTGCCTATTTTCCGATGCCAAAACGATTCTTTTGTCTTTTTTTTTTTATTTGATTTTATTAAAAAAAATCTTCCATTGCTGGTAATAATGATAAAATAATAAATATTTCTTGATTTTAAAATACCAGTAAAATTAAAATCGATAGACCATCCTCTACAAGTGTAAATTTATGTTTAGGAAAATGTCTGCATATTTAACATGTTTTTTTACAGTAATCGGGGAAAAATAACAACTCTATAGTTAGATTTATAAAGAATCGGAATTGGTAATTTACTACGGAATCGGTAATTGTATCGGAATCGGGGGAAAAATATTGGAATTGTCCCATCACTAATATATATATATATATATATATATACTGTTATATTCATCTAAATATTTTACAAGACCACTACACAATCCTAAATGTTTCAATCAGTTAATTATAAATAACCAATGACCTCATCAGATGACATTATTTCCTTTTTGTAAGGTTTAGTTTCAAGGACTAAATCTTTCAAAAAGGAGGAACTTTTGTCCCATGATTCAGTCATCAGTTATTTATAACTGGCTGGCCGAAACATTGTCATGATTGTGTGTTTATCTGAATATAAATAAAAGTATATTTTACTCTTTTCATTAAGCTAAACCGCGTTAAATTCATTGCTTTTCATCTTTGAATATCTTTAACCTGGAATAATTATATTATACTCATAAATGGCTGGGCCATGTATATAGTGGGATGATTCCAATACAATTACTGATTCCATACTAAAATCCCGATTCCGATTCTTCATAAATCTCTGAATATTTAATTATAAAGTTATTTTTTCCTCGATTACTGTAGAAACACATGTTAAATGTGCATATATTTTCTCAAGCGTAAAAACACCCTTGTGGAAAGGGGAAGGGGGATCTATATGTTTTAGTTTTACTGGTACTTTAAAATCAATAAAGATTTATTTTATTATTATTACCAGCAGTGGAAGATTTTCTTTTAAACAAAATCAAAGAAGAAAAAAAAAAAATAATAATAAAGGAATCGTTTTCGGCATCAGAAAATAGGCAGAATTTTTCCGATTCTGATATCTTCCAATATCCCCAAATGTTCTGATTTTTCCGATTCTTGATTTCGATTAATTGTCCCAACACTAGTGTGTGTGTGTATATATATATATATATATATATATATATATATATATATATATATATATATATCAACGACTCCATTGATCTTTTTTGATATTTACTGACCAATTTTCAAAGCATTTTTGGTATAGAATTGTTTGCTGTAATCTTAAGTTTTCTGCATCCACTTTCTTTTGGCTGTTACCATTCCTCCTTCGGATTTGGCTTGGAAATTGATGGTGAAGTGCGGTTGGTTGGAAGTGGGGATGCATCACAACAACAACAGCCAACAACATTTTGATTGCTGAAAATTCTCTTATGTCTCCTTCAACCGCTGTAATGTTCCACATCCCACCCTCCATCCCTTGCTCTCACCCAAGCTCGCACGCGCGCAAGAGCGTTTTGTTGTTGTTGTTGTTGTTGTTTAGGTTGAATCAATCTGGTCAATTTGACATTGATTTTGAAGTCAGCAACTGTATATAAAAGTGAACTTTTATAGAAGAAAGGGAAATCAGTCTCTTGAAAGTGTTAGGAGGATGGGAAAGAGATGGAGAAAGAGAGGAAAGCATTGAGAGGGAGTATATGGGGAAGAGAAGAAAAGTGATGCAGATGGGGAGGAAAGGAGATGGAGATAGAGAAAGAAAAGGATGAAGATGGGCAAAAGAGTAAAAGGGATAGAGAAAAGGAGGTTAGGTTTGGTGGAGGGTAGAAGAGAGAAGCGTTGAGAGGGGGGGGGGGGGAAATAAATATAAAGAGATGGAGAAAGAAAGAAATGAAATTGGAGAAAGAGGGGGAAGAAAAGACAGGTGGAGAAAGAAGGGAATAAAGATGAGAAAGAGGAAAAAAAGATGAAGAAAGAAAAGGTTGGTTAGATTTGGTTGAAGGTAGAGTAAGAATTGAAAACTGCAGGCGTTGAGGGGAGGGATGAAGAAAAGAAGACTAGGGACAATGCTTAAAATTGAGTAATAGAGGATAACGGAAGAGAGAAAGAAAGGTAGAGAGGGAGATAGAGAAAAGGAAAAGGCTAGGAGGAGTTGGGTTGGGTGTAGAACTAGAATCGAAAGCCGCTTGGGGGGGGCGTAGTGAAGATAGTGAAACGGCGATGCTTAAAAAGGAGTGAGAGTGATTTATTAAGAAGCAGACATTAGGAAAAGAGGGAATTGAAATATGTGATGGAATAAACGTAATGATTCTACTTCCCCCTTTAAACTCTTTCCCATCTAATTTCTCCTCTCTCCTTCTCGCTCTCTCTCCCTCTCCCTGTGTCTCTCTCCCTCCCTCTCTCCATTAACACCTTCCGTACCTCATCCCCTTTAATAGAGAAGCGCGGAGGGAGGTTTTAGGAACGATGGGGGCGTGAGGTTAGACGGATAGACGTGAAGGAGAGGTTTAAGGAGAAGGGCAGACAGGCGAGAGAATGGTTGAGGATGAGAAAGAGTGGAGAGCGTTAGAGAGATACACAAGGGAGAGGACAATCGAGAGAGAGAGAGAGAGAGAGAGAGGGAGAAACATAAGAGATCCAATAAAATGAGATACCTGAAGGAGAGGGTGAAATACAAGGAAGAGGTGAAAAGGAGAGAGAGAGAGAGACATCAGGGAGATGGGGATAGGTACGAGGGAGAGAAGCACACGAGAGAGAGAGACGAGGGTGAGAAAAAAACGTGTCAGGAAGGGAGACTGGGGACTATAACGATGTGATAACATAAAAGCAAAGATCCACTTTCGTTTCTGACTCTTTCTCTCTCTTCTGTTCCTTTCTTCATCTGCACTTCCTGTGATGGAAAATGAGAGAGAGAGAGAGAGAGAGAGATGCAAAAGAGAAGAATTAAAAATCTGTGATGAAATGAAGATAAAGATCCCGTTCCTCCATCTTTAGCTCCCCCTTCACTTGCACCTTGGATAATATGGAAAAATATGCAAGCAAGGAATTGGTGGAGTTTGCCACGGGTGGGCGGTCGTTGTTGGAAACCGGGTGCAGGGAGCGTTGGGGGTTTTGGGTGAGAAAGGAATGGAGCTGATGGAATCAAATGGTTTTGCGTTTTTGTGTTTTATTCTCAGATTGGATCTTTCTTTTCTGTTATTAGCTGCTGATAGATTATGCAAGATATCTGTTTTCGAAAGACAAGAGTTATCTCCTTGTTCTGCTCGGTTGGATCAAGAAAAAGAATAGCCCTCTTTCTGTTTAGACACTTCCTGGTGGTTTGCAGTGTTCAAATAATGATTATTGAATCAAGAGCGAAAGAAATGGGCTCTCAATGTCTTAATAAACAAGAGATTAGAAAATAAAGTGTGTGTGTGTGTGAGATATATATATATATATATATATATATATATATATATATATATATATAAAAGTGAAATTGTCTGTGTGTGTACATTTTGCTACCAAACTACTCTGTCAATTTTCAGTCTACATATTCGAGATTTGACATAAGGAATATTGAGATTTGGGAAAATCTTTTTAATCAGTTTTCGGACAGAAATTTGGCTGTCAAGGGGTCAAAGTTCAACGATCTTACCTTTGAAAACTCTACCAAACTCTTTCGCCAATTTTGAGGCTAAACACTTGAAATTTTAGATGTAGGTTACGACCTGAATCAAACTTTTTAACGTAATTTGAGCCCAACACAATAAATGTTAAGGGATCAAAATTAGGGTCAAAGGTTTTAAAATTTGACCTCTGCGGTTTCTACCAAATTACTCAGCCAATTTTTTGTCTAAATATTTGAAATATTACATAAAGTGTATTCAGACACAGGGCAAGCTTTTTAATCGGTTGTTGGCCAAAAATTTGGCTGCCAAGAGGTCAAAGTTCAAAAGATTTCACCTTTGCGGTCTCTAGCAAATTGGTATTAACCAGACTCGGCATCGTTTAACATGGGTGATCTAGTGGAAACCGGTGTGTCAAAATGATTAATTATTATAGTTATATATAGTTATATATATATATATATATATATATTATTTTTCTTTATGTAAATACAGTCATATCTTGCTACGATGTGCAGACCGTTTCGATCATAATAGATCTCATGAGGCAAGAAAAATTAAAAATGGTTCAAGACCATTTTTAATTTTAGAGGAGATATACTTTGCATGGAGCGAAGTTAAATTCAATTATTCTTCATTTTTGGATATCTCTTTACCTGGAATGTGTGTGTATATATATATATATATATATATATATATATATATATATATATATATATATATATATATATATATATTAAGGGGATTAGAACAAGTCTGAAGAGCAGAGTATATTTTAATGTATTAGTAAATTCATTAATACAATTAAAAGAAAAGAAAACAGTGCTCGTTGTAATGTAGATATATAATAAGCTCGATAGGCACATATATCCTAGAGCTATTTTAGTATTGAGTAAGATGATTGATAATTTATAATTAAAAATCGGTTTCATAAACTACATTTACCATCCAAATGAATGCTCTGGCGATGATACTTACGACTTTTAAAAGATACATCTGCCTTACTTAAAAAATGCTAGGTTTATTTTTAGTGTCTTTAAAAAAAAAACACCCAATATTTTTGCTAATGAGGAGACTTTGTTTCAAAAAACTATATGATAAAATTATTATCCAAGACTTATTGTCTATCTCAATAAAAATAATTTCCAAAACGATCGTACAATTTGATTTTGTTTGTTCTTCCTTATGAAACCGATTTGTAATTTTAATGATAGATTATCAATCATCTTGCTCTGTCTCTCTCTCTCTTTCTCTCTCTCTCTCTTTCTATATATATATATATATATATATATATATACAGGGTTATCAGTATTTATCGTTACAACTTAGTGGTTATATTTAGGAAATTAAACAACATTTAGAATTTTTGCAAATGTATTATTGGAGAAAAAGCAATAGAAAGTTAATACACAAAATATTATTCGATATGTCCACCATCTGTGTCAATAACTAGTTGGAGACATTTAGAAAAAGCCTTACATGTGTTACGAATTACTTTCTGGGGGACTTTGGCCCACTCCTTCTGCAGTTTGACCTGCAGAGCTTCCAAACTTTGATGGTGAGTGGCCGAGACCTTGCTCTCAAGGTATGACCAGATCCCAAAATCAAGGGAATTCAGATCACGAGAAGATGGGGGCCATTTCTCTTTGGGAATGAAGTGTGGGACATTCTCGGAAAGCCACTCCTTAGTCTTTTTGGCCCCATGTGATGGTGCGGAGTCGTGCTGAAAAGACCAGTGATGTTATATGAAGTGCTTCTGTACACAGGGCAACAATGCACCAACGAGGATGTCATCTTGATAGTTTTGCTCAATTTCACCCTCTGGTCAACAAAAAGAGGGAACTTTTACTGGACTCTGTCACGGCTGCCCAGACCATCATTGAGGCAGCACATGGTTTCCTTGTCACCACTCGGGATCCTTCGTACCCATCCCTCGCCCAAAACCCGATCGTTTTGCGTGTTAAAGTGGTGTTCAACATCAAATTTCTTCCCATCACTGAAAACGAGATTTCGTAGCATGCCATGCTGAATGCGGGAAAGAAGAATCTAGGATCTTTGGAGTCGTTTATCAAGAACTTGAGCAGAAAGGTGTTGTTTCTTGGCATGCTTGAACGGAGACATCTCCAGGTCCTTTCGGAGTACAGTTGACATGGTCCCATACGATACTCTCAACTCTTTAGCCAGATTCTGGATGGATCTCTTAGGATTCCTCCTGATCTTTTCTCTGATGGATTTAACAAGTTTAGGGGTTCTAGCTGTTCGAGAGCGACCTTGCCCTGGCCTATTCTGAATGTCTCCAGTCTCCTCCAAACGTTTTAAAGTCCTCCACACCAGCATTCTATTCACTTTCAGGCTCTTACAGATATCCTTCCTGGAGTTTCCTGCTTTAAACAGCTCAACAATTGCAGTCAGCTTGTCTAAAATTCTACTCATGATTATATTCTGGTATCTGAAAGTATAAAGATTCATGAATAAAAATAGAGGAATACTGAGAAAAATGATTAAAATTATAGTTTGAAATAGACTGTAACGCTAAATATTGATGACCCTGTATGTATATATATATATATATATATATATTTGTCTTTACATAAGCAGTAGTTTGTTGCTACACAGTCATGCGCATGTTTCGGTCTACCAGTATTTACTAACTAGAGACCTCATCAGGCAGCAACCCTTATTTTCGAAAACAGAATTCTAAAAATTTTAGAAAGCGTTGACCTTTGCAGACTCAACCAAACTCCATTGCTAATTTTGGGTCTAAACACTTGAAATTTTAGATGTAGGTTACCTGGGCATGAGTCAAACTGTACAATCATTTTGGAAACCGTTTTCGAAAATAAGGGTTGTTGCCTGATGAGGTCTCAAGTTAGTAAATACTAGTAGACCGAAACATGCTCATGACTGTGTAGCAAGAAACTACTGCTTATGTAAAGACAAATGTAACCTGCTCTACTTTTGTATTGAACACTCTTGTATGGACCTCGTTATATTTCAGTGGTTACCCTACCTTTGGAAAATAGCAACCTCAAATTATATATATATATATATATATATATATATATATATATATATGACAAGTAAACTCCGCATAAATGTTTGTGTTTCATTCCAAAGGAAAATCATCAGACTAATTTTTGTTTGTGCATCTTCTTTTTTTTTTTTTTTTTACACAGGCATCACCACATTATCAAGGTCAAGAGGCCACTCAAGGATAAGGGTTAAAAAGTGTACAGTAGAAATTGGACAATATAGTAATCTTTAGTAATGAAAATTCGGAAAATTTGATAACTTATATGGAACGGCTAATCAAGAACTTATTTACGTTAGAATTGAAGACAACCATATTGTAGTCAGCCGGAAAGCAGGAAAACGGAAGACAATTCCACAGGCGTGCAATTCTAAGAAAGAAGCTTTGTTCATGGAATCTACGTTTAGTTTTAGGCACAGATAAAGAGTGGGGGGAATTATTGATAGTGTTTTCAGCTAGACGGGTGTTCCTTGTGAAAGTTTGGCGAGGGGGGACCATAGATTGAAGCTCAGTCGAACACTTTCCATAAAAATAACGATACAACAAACTCGCAACATCTCTTCTGTGAGATAGAGGTTGCAGCAAAGAGAAAAGGACATCTCCTATGAGGCTACGAAGTCTATTTTGAACTCTATCAAGGCAGGACAAGTCCTTTCTAGCAGCTCCTGCCCAGATATGGCAACAGTATTCCATCCTTGGACGTACCTGGCTCTTATATAGATAAATAATTGCATCAGCAGTGAGATATCTACTGGATCGATAGAAAGATCCCACCATTTTTCCAGCGGCCTTGGCAACAGATTTGATGTACATGTTCCATTTAAGATCAGGAGTAATGGTCAAGCCCAGAAGCTTGTCAAAACTTGAGGCCTCCTGAAGACGAGAGCCATTCATTTCAATTGATGCCAGATGTGGATCAGAATGTTGATGATGTAAAGAGAGAAGCTTGGTTTTAGATGCATTAAAAGTAACCAGCCACTCCTTTCTCCATTGTACCACTTGCTCAAGATCAGAGGAGAGAGAACTTGGTCGTTTACTGTCTTAGATGTGCTACCATAAATGGTAGTGTCATCAGCATAGATGTCAACGAATGATGTAAGGATGTGATTTGGAAGATCATTAATGTAGATAAGGAAAACAGTTGGGCCCAGGATGGACCCCTGAGGGACACCAGCATTAATACTGTGAGCTTCTGATTTTTGCCCCTCAACTACTACTCTTATGAACCTATCAGAAAGAAATGATTTAATAATTGAGAAGACATTTCCAGCTATACCATAGCTAGAGATCTTGTGAAGTAAACCTTTATGCCATACTCTATCAAAGGCCTTAGATATGTCAAGAGCAATTGCCCTAGAAAGGTTGCCTCCGTCGAGAGATTTGCTAATCTTATGAGATATAACTGTAAGCACATTTGCTGTAGATCTAGCAGAACGGAAATCATATTGAGTGTCACTAAGGTTATTTTTGCTTAGATGGTTGATTACTTTTGTATTTAACAGATTCCAGCAACTTACTCATGACGCACAGGAGACTTATTGGCCTGTGCTGAGAGGGAGATGAGCGATCACCTGAATTCTTAAATACAGGGCATACTGATGAAATTTTCCAGGGAGATGGGAAACTATTCTCCTGTTTAAACAGTTTTGTAAGTATGGGCGCTAGTTCAGGTTGAAGTTTTTTGAGTACTATAATTGGAATACCGTCAGGGCCAGTTGCTTTACTGGAATCAAGGTTTTTGATTAGCTTGGCAACATCACATACAGGTATACGTATATCACATAGCATGTTTTCTGATACAGGAGGAAATATTGGGGGTTGGCGGCCTTAGTCGCAAAGGGTAGAATTAGCTGCAAAGTTCTTGGCAAAGAGTTTGGCTTTGTCTGATGCTGATGAGATTACCTCAGGTCCATTGATGATAGTTGGGATAGAGCACATGCTTCTGTTCAGGATTCTGTTTGCTATTTGCCAAAACTGGTGGGAACCAAGCCGCTGCTCAGCTACTTTGGACTTGACGGATTGAGCATACAACTCTCTTGCGTTCTTTATTACTTTCTTACAGTGGTTGCTGGCAGTCCTGAAAGCGGCTTTAGTTTCAATACATCTATTATGTTGGAAGCAGTGGAAAAAGTGATTTCTGTGCGCAATGGCAGCAGCACATTCTGGAGAGAACCATAGTTGGCTGTTAGGTTTTTGCTGGAAATTTTTCGAGGGTATGAAACGGTCTATGCCTACAATTAACCATTCCGTCAGGTCTGATACTATAGAGGACACATTCTTTTTAAACTTGGAACGCAGAGGTAGATCCAATATAAATGTACGGAAGCTATCCCAGTCAGCCTTAGTGTATCGATATACTGTACGATGGAGAGGTACGTCTGGGGACTTATTACATTTCATTTTTATCTTTATTGATACAACAGAGTGGTCGGAAGATCCAAAAGGAGACAGAACAGAAACTGAACATAGTTCAGGGCAAGTTGTGAGAAAAAGGTCTAGTAGACTCGCATACTGGCCGTCATTGTCTGGCACACGGGTGGGTTCGTGAACAATCTGAGTGAGCTCATAAGCAATGGAGAAATCAAGACAGAACCTCCCCTCATCATCGATCTTGTTTGAGTGAGTCAACCATTCCACGTTGTGAACATTGAAGTCTCCACATACGTGAATGTTAGCTGAAGGATAAGCAGATAGGACTTGGTCAATTTTCTCAGATATGCTTTTAAAGATAGTAACTCTGCTATTGTGGGGGCGATAGAGAGTAAATAGAAATGAGTTAAGGGCAAAAATGATTCACTGATTGATATAGTAATTAAGTGAATAATTTTGTGCTATGAAATAGATACTGTCGAGAATTGTAAGTGTCAACAGAATTAAAGGAATAAATTGAAAGATGGTCAACATCATGAAATTTGGAATATAGACTTTTTTTCATTCATTCATTATATGCTCTGTGATTACATTGAGCTTCTTAAATAAGGATTGGTATATATAAAAAGGAAATATAAATGAATAAAGAAAATTTTCGCACAAATGTATATATAATTATCTATATATCTGTGAAAGTGTCTGTGTGTGTGTCTGTCTGTGTACATTTCCATACGCAATAACTCTGAGAATTTTTAGTCTACAGACTCGAAATTTGATATACAGGGTACTGAGATTTGGGAAAATCGATGTGATCGGTTTTCAGCCAGAAATTCGGCTGTTAAGGGGTCAAAGTTCAACGATTTGACTTTTGAGAACTTTACTGAACTCCTCCGACAATTTTGGGTTTAACCACTTGAAATTTTAGATATAGGTTCCTTGGACATGGATCTAACTTAATAACTTGATTTGAGCCCAAAACAATAAATGTTAAGGGGTCATAGTTAAAAAAATTAACCCTTTTTTTTTTTTTTTGCTCACCATACACCTCCAAACACCCGGGTAACGCCGGGCTGAAATGCTAGTATATATATATAATAGGAGAGATAAAAGCGAAACATGAGGATACAATGTGTAGGTAAATATGGAGTTAGTCCTTATATTTACGTGGAGGAAGCATATGAATTACGATGAGTTGTTTTAAATACTACAGATATGTAATCAACTTGGTAGAAGACGAGTTAGATTTCCCAAAGCTAAAGGGGGTCAATGAAATTAAATAAGGTTCAAGAATTAAATTTGTGTACGATCGTTTCCGATACATTATCAACTTCATTCATATACAATCTTTTCATCAGCACATACGGAGGGGGAGTGACACTAAATTAATATTTAAATTATAACCAATTGCATTATACATCGAATCGATTGTTAATTCATTTTTGATTTGGACTGTTTTGTGAATTGAACTAAACGTTGTAGTAGACAAAAGCCTATATTCCAAATTTTACGATGTTGACCATCTTACAATTTATTCCTTTAAGTATGTTGATATTCACAATTCTTGACAGCACCTGTTTTGTAGCGCAAAATCATTCATTTAATTATTATATCAATCAATGAATCTATTCTGCCCTTAACTCCTCAGGAAAAATAGCACCTATCAATCCATTAAAAGAAAATGAAATGCATATGGGCATCATTACAAAATCCCAAAATTGTAGGAGAAGGATTTAATGAATTGGAATTGATAGGTGCTATTTCTTTTGAGGAGATAGGGTCAGAATAGATTCATCGATTGGTATAATAATTAAATGAATGATTTTGTGCTACGGAGCAGGTGCTGTCAAGAATTGTGAATGTCAACGCACTTAAAGGAATAAATTGTAAGATGATTAACATCATAAAATTTGGAATATAAACTTTTGTCAATTATTTTATTTATATATAGTAGAATCCCCGAATATGGTGGCCCTAGGACACGTTCTTTTTTTTTTTTTTTTTTTTTTTTTTTTTTTCAAGTTATGATGTAAAATACAATGTTTTTTCGGCCCTTACAATGTTATTTTATAAATTTTTTTTATTATAAACATGTGTATTATATAATGTACTGTATTTTTTTTTTCTAATTTTTAATGCAAAACCCGAGGTTCTAGTTTGTGTATGTATGTATGTATGCATATATATATATATATATATATATATATATATATATATATATATTTGTAATTTATAAAATATATATGGCGATTAAGCTACACTGAATATTCCGCGTTTCATCCACTCTAGGATTCCTCAGGCTTATGCGCATATATATTTTATAAATTACTAACTAGCTCTACCTACGTATTGAGCACTTTTGAAGTAAATACTTAAAGTTTACGCATAAATCTATACTTTCGTATATTAATTTTATATGAGTAAATGAAGTAGTTATATATATATATATATATATATATATATATATATATATATATATATATATATATATATATATATATATTGTATTCTGTGTACAGAAAGTTGTTAAAGCCTTGAAAGACGATACCAATGACTTATCTCATCTAACAACTTTCTGTACACAAAATATAAATACGCTCTTATTTTATCGGATGTCTTCGGATTTTCCTTTTAATTGAGCACCCTGCTGGATTTTTTCCCCCAAAAAAACTAATCATATATATATATATATATGTTTTGAGAAAAATAGAAAAACCGAATTAAATTATTAAAATAATCAACGTTTCGTCCTTATTTCAGAGGACATCTTCAGGATATTAAGTAAAAATGCAAGAAAAGAAAAAGTAATAGATCGTACGAAAAAGAGAACAGTTTTTGAATCCTACCCATGTCGGGAAGGGCAAACATATGTGTGCGTATGGGAAGGTTGGGTTGTTCGATGTCTATATATACACTTTTAAAAATGCGTTAAAATAAATATGTACATTTTTTTTTTCCTGTAAACTTATTTATTTTGTTGAAATATTTAAGGAAAAAACGTTTGCCCTTCTCGACATGGGTAGGATTCAAAAACTGTTCTCTTTTTCGTACGATCTATGACTTTTTCTTTTCTTGCATTTTTACTTAATATCCTGAAGATGTCCTCTGAAATAAGGACGAAACGTTGATTATTTTAATAATTTCATTCGGTTTTTCTATTTTTCTCAAAACATAACGTCAACCACCGCTGGTATTTTTACATTTCTTATATATATATATATATATATATATATATATATATATATAAAAGTCACTTTATGTGTGAGTTCCTTCCTTATAGGCTCTCAAACGACTGAGCCTATCTTTTGCAAATTTCATTTACACAAAGTTAATTTATATGTCTGGCAGTGTTCTTAGATATGTTTTGTACAGAAATTCATCCAATAAGTGTCGAAACTTAAAAAATTCTGATCTAAAAAATAGTCTTTCTTTCTTATAGATAAAAAAATAATTTTTACAGGAGAATATTTTACGTTACACTGGCAAGGGAGATAAAATCTCAGCAAATCATTTCTTAAAAAAAAAAAAAAATTATTGACATCTGGAAATCTAGCTCAGTGATAGAGCATTCGACTACAAATCAAATGATCCCCTGTTCAAGCCCGAGTGTACCTCACCATTGTATTTTAATTTTTTCTTATTAATGAGTTCAGTTTCCAGTAAAAGAATATAAAATCGCCACAAGTCATTTCTGTGTTTGCATATTTTAAAAATAAACATTAATCAGAATTGACTTTTCCAGGGCATTCATTGTCAATCCTAAATATCAGCTGATGTTACATTGTAAACAGGTCCTGGATATGACCTTAAACTATATCCGATGGTGAGGCCCCCGATTGCGGGCTTTGGGGAGTGTGGAGCCACCCTTTAATTGCCATTGCTCCCAGGTCCACTCTGACCCGGAGTGGTAGTACCTGTTAGGGTCCCAACTATGGGTTAAATAGAAACTGACTTGCAAAAAACAAATATATTCTATTAAAAAACACCGGATTCAGCATTAAATAACCTGAAAAGGGTTGATATACCGTAAAACAAAAACAACCAACCAACATTGTAAACAAACAAAGGTGGAATTTGATGAACGACATCATCATTATTATTTAAAAAAAAAATTTTTTTCAAATTAGTCTACTGGGCAAATTATTCCTCATAAATCAGTGATGGGAGTCAGCCGGTTCGCACCGGTTCATGCAAGCCGGTGCTTAAAATATTATGATTTCGGCAAACCGGTAGTTAAAATTACGTAAACCCCTATTCATAACTACATTATATTGGTCAAGATCAAAGTGTAGTATCTGTTCTTCAGATGCTGCGCTTCTATTTCTTGTTCTCTTTCGGTGGAGGAGAAATCCTTCACGACTGAGACAATTTTTATTTTTGTACCTTTTCTCCACGTTAAAAAACGACCCTGGTGTCTAACTCTGTCCCGTGGGGAGGCATAGTAAATAGGTACATTATAGCAGATTCTTTATTCTTATTAACATTTTCCTAGAACCTGTTCTTAAAAAAATTTGAATCATAATATATTTGTTCATAATATATTTTATTCAATATAGGATTGATTCTATAATAATACATATGCAATCTGCATGAATGAAAATATGTTTAAGCATGTTGTACAACCGGGCAACGCCAGGCGTCCAGCTAGTGTGTGTGTGTATATATATATATATATATATATATTATTCAGTTTTTGTTTGCAATACTTTTTGAGTGAATTCAATTATTTATACGAACGTGCATTTTTACCTAAAAGCGAGTTGGGAATAATTTTTCCTTTTATCAGTTTGGTACCCCCAAATGGGGAGCTGCATATGTATTGTTTTTAAAATATAATTATCCACTGACACATGTTTTGTCGTCTACGACTCGTCAGAGTGGCTGAATTTAGCGAGATTCAAAATTAGGAGCCTAAACCTTTACCACTGGATTATCTTGCACGACTCTTGAATGTATCGGGTTGAGCCACTCTGATGAGTCGTAGATGACGAAACATTTGTCAGTGGATAATTATATTTTAAAAACCGTGTATATATATATATATATATATATATATATATATAATCTTATTATTTGAACCTCAAGTGTATTTAATTCATTACAAGTTGTTTCAATAGATGGGATAAAGATTTTCTGCCCATATCATCAGATGACTAAAGTTAACTTATTTTAGGCGGAAAATCTTTATCCCATCTATTGAAACAACTTGTAATGAATTAAATTACTTAATACGCTCGAGGTTGAAATAATAAAAAAAACATATTTAGCTCTACTAACGTGTTGAACACTTTTTATGCTTGTTTTTTTTTTTTACCAAATATGCCTCTTTCTATATCTATAAAAGTGAAAATGTTTGTGTGTGTGTGTCTGTCTACATTTCCCTACCAAATAACTCTGTCAATTTTCGGTCTACAGACTCGAAATTTGACATATGTGGTATTGAGATTTAAGAAAATCTTTTTAATCATGTTTTGACCAGAAATTTTGCAATTAAGGGGTCAAAGTTCAACGATTTGATCTTTGAGAACTCTACAAAACTCCTCCGCCAATTTGGGGTCTAAACATTTGAAATTTTAGATATAGGTTACTTGGACATGGGTCTAACTGTATAATTTTATTTGAGCCCAAAAAAGGAAATGTTAAGGGGTCAAAATTGGGGTCAAATTTTTTTAAAATTTGATCTCTGTGGTCTCTAATAAATTAGTCAGCCAATTTTTGGTTTAAACATTTGAAATTTTACATAAAGGGTGTTCAGACATCGGGCAAACTTTTTAATCATTTTTTTTTCTGAAAATTTGGCTTCCAAGGAGTCAAAGTTCAAAAGATTTGACCATTGCAGTTTCTAGCAAACTATTAAGACAATTTTGGGTCTAAACATTTGAAATTTTACATAAAGGGTATTCAGACATGCAGCAAGCTTTATAATCAGTTTTTGGGCGAAAATTTGGCTGCCAAGAGGTCAGTTGAAAGAGTTGACCTTTGTAAATTCTACCAAACTCTTCTGCTAGTTTTGGGTCTAAACACTTGAAATTTTAGATGTAGGTTACTTGGATATGAGTCAGACGTTTTAATTTGATTTGAGCCCAAAACAATGTTAACGGATCAAAATTAGGGTCAAAGTAAAAGAAAATTTGACGTCTGCGGTCTCTAGCAACTTTTCTCTATGGTAGTTAAAGAAGGCTATTATATAGAAAGGCATTACAATGCATATGCACACTTTTTAATAGATAAAAATGCATATAAAGTTATGAACAGTACATAGGGCCCGAGCAAAGCCGGGCTGAACTACTAGTAAATATATATATATATATATATATATATATATATATCTGATTGAAATTAATGAGCTGAAACCATTTGTTATAAAATGATTTCCTGTTCCACTGGAAATCATTTTGATTAGAACTAATGTTTTTGGAGACGGGAATATTCTTTGGATTTTATTTCCTTTCTTGTACATTGGCATTCAACTCAAGAATGAAGCTAATTTTCCATGATGTCTCCTGGGATTTGGGATCCTTCCATTGTTGCATAATTGTTTTTAATATTTTTTAAATATATTTTCTGAACTGTCGATATTGATAAACTTGCCATGTTTCATTTTCATAAAAGCTTTAACTGTTTTTAAACTTAAAAAAATAAATAAAATAAAATATTGAAATTTCTGACTTTTTTTTTTTTAGATGCAGATTGATAATTTTTGTTCGGACTAGCATTTTCATCTTAGATGTTACTCACACAACATTTCGGAACTCTGGAATCTTTTTATAAAACTTTAGAATCGATGCAGGATTTCAAACTGATCACTTTAGGTAGATTGTTCTTGTCCCATTAGACATGACCAGGATAATTATTAATCAGTTAAAAGTGATTCTCCATTCATTCATTTAAGTGGTGTTCTGCCTGGAACAGGAATCAACGACTATGACTCTCCATCTATTTTTTTCCCCTCAAGGCATTCATGAATTCATTGTTGCTCATCATTCACAAGCTCATTCACGCTGTTTCTCAAAATTGTGTTGATGTATTGCCATAGGTTTCTTTGCAGTTGTAAAGACAGTATCTTGCAGTTTCTTTCTGTCCAAGCAGTGCTCATACTGGGCGACTGACCTGACCATTGCATCCAAAGGAATCTTCTGCTAAACTCTTGACTTTCAATTGTTTTGTTGTTGGAGCCTGAATGGAATTTTTAATGTAACCCTTTAATCTGTAGAGGTGGCATGCTCTCGTTCCATCGGCCATAATTGGATAAAAGTAATTCACAACCCTCGCCAAACTTTCACAAGAAACACCCGTCTAGCAGAAAACACTATCAATAATTTTCCTTACTCTTTATCTGTGCCTAAACCTAAACCAAAACGTAAATTCCATGAACAAAGCTTCTTTCTTAGAACTGCACGCCTGTGGAATTGTCTTCCGTTTTCCTGCTTCCCAGCTGACTACAATATGGTTGTCTTCAAGTCTAACATAAACAAATTTTTGATGAGCCGTTCCATATAAGTTAACAAATTTACCGAATTTCCATTACAAACGATTACTATATTGTCTACTCTACACCCTTTAACCCTTGTCCTTAAGTGGCCTCTTGGCCTTGATAAGTGGTGATGCCTATGTAAAAATAAGTGCAATGAGATACAAAACCATAAACATAATTCCTGATTGCCTGTATATTACATCAGTTCCCTGCCTTCCCTGGTCTTACATCACCCTGATCTGAGAACTGAAATGGGTTCTCAGCCTTGCCCAAGGGTTTCCTACAGACTAGCAAAGGGAAGAAGACATCTTACTTTTTCCTTTAACAATAGTGCTATCCCGTCACCCACCTGGTATTGACCATGCTCATCGTTACTTAACTTTGATGATCTGTTGCGAACTGACGTGTCAACATAATATTCCCGTATATCTGGGGATGATGCAAAGAATAAAATTTAAATTAGTTGTTCCATCAAACCCCTTTATCTCTCAAACGTTGACTAAGTGAAGAAGTGTAGTACGTTAATTTTCCTCTTTCTAATTGGCCAGTAAACTGTATGTCTCTTGGTCTTACCGGATTCCAGGATAAGAATTTATCTAGTTTGGTGGAGTATCCAAACAAGTACTGTTATTTGAAATAACAACACTTGAAGAAGGTGTACTATTCTGCATATAAGCCAGTATCTAACTATACCGTGAAGATCTTATTTGTGCTTCGAATTGAGTTGTCCTTGTGTATAATAACCTTAGACACTCAAGGATGATGAAGTTGATCATGTCTGTTAGTTGTCCATCCAATATATAAATCTCACCTGTCTGTTTAAATGTATGTATATCTGCCTAAAATTTTTGACAGAGGCGACGGATTTTCACGAGATTAGTATTGTTTTGAAGCTCAACCCTTCAAATGACAAATATTGAAAAATTGGCTAAAAACATGAATCCCTTCATCCTCAACTAGGCACTTTTTTACAAGAAGGGGGTCACTTTTTTCACTGGTATTTTCGAAAGTAATCCCCTCTTTTCGATTGACTAGCCTTAATTTAAACCTTCGCCACTTCTAGTTTGGCAATGGACACAACGGCAAAGACGTCACGTTTATTTTTTTGTTCACGTTCTTTTCCTTCTTTGTGATACAGGTTCGAGCCTACCTGCCTACTACTACTTTTTTTTTTTTTTGCTCAGCACACACCTGCAAACACCCGGGCAACGCTGACCTAATATATAAAAGGCAAAATGGGTGCAAGTGTTTGTGTATGTCCACGAAAGGCTTTTAGCCTCGGTTAGATTCCGAGAAAAGTTTTTGTATACTTCCTAGATCCTAATATCTCAGATTCGCAATGTTTCTATCTTTTGGCCGCGTCATGGAGTAGCGGTAAGATGTCAGATTTTCTTTCACTTTCTGGTCCGCCTTCCTGTCACGGATTCAAGCCTGCCTGCCTAGTACCACTTTTTCTTTTTTTTTTTTTCTTTTTTTTTTAACCGGGCAACGCTGGGCACCCAGTCTAGTTTAAGATAATCGTTAAAACTTAAATAAACCTTGGCTTCCTTTCTCTTCTGTTTCTTCCAATGCATTTTGGAAAAGAGAATAAATGTACAGGGGAAAGTAAAAATGAAAAAGATGCGGAGGAGAGAAAGTTGTAATTTAAAATAAATAAAAAAAGAGTTAAAAAAAATATTAGAATGTTGATGCTATTGAAATATGATAGACCTGGTGTCAGCATTTCAGTTGTTCGCTCCAAATAATAATGCATACATTACACAAATGAGTGTGTATAATTGTATGAATGGTATATGTACGTATGCGTACGTTTTTATACTTGTTTTAATTTTCTTATCACTTTGTTTTTGCTGGGGTAGGCCATTCTACCGGATGCCAAAATTATCCCATTAGTTTAGTTACTCCAACCGAGCGATCTTTTTAAGATTCTAACCGTCTTTTTAAGTGCTATTTTTTGTATTTCTGTTGCACTTGGTTCACCGGGTATATTCGCCAGATAGTTTTTGAAATTCTTTTTCGTTAACCCGGTGACTCCTATAATGACTGGTATGATTGATACCTACTTAAGATTCCAGTTTCTTTTCATGTCGTACATAAGTCCTTGGTATTTTGTTATTTTCTCCCTCTCTGCTCTGTTAAGGCCAACATCATTAGGAACGCTTACTTCAACTAGGGTTGCTAATTTCTCCCTCTTGTCCCATATCATTATGTCAGGCTTAATAGCCCCATTTTCTAGGTATGTAGCTGTAGGAATTTCGTAGTGGATGGTGTATGACTTATTTCCAACTGTTCTTTCTGGTAAACATGTTCCCAAGACTTGCTACTACGTGGGATATTCAGGTTCTTACAGATTTTCTAGTGGAGATATTTACACGCTCCATTGTGTCGCATTGTATAATAGCCGTCCCCCAACAGGACTTTACAACTGGATGTCAGGTGCCTCACACTCTCTACTTCTGTGTGGCAGAACCTGCACTTGTTGTTATTGCTGAGACCACTCATGTGTGTGTATATGTATATAGATTGAGTCAGCCCCAGCTGCAAAGTGTTTTATGTGATCCACTTGTCGAACTTCATGTTGCCGGTACACCATTACATAGAGTACTACCTTATCACCTACCCGCCAGGTGACTTTATTCGGGGGGGTGCATCCTCCCCCCAGTGAATTAAACATGCCCCCAGATATCAACCTTTCTACAATTCAGCGTGGTACATACAGTGCCAGTCCTGGATATGACCTTAAACTATATCTGATGGTGAGGCGCCAGCTTGCGGGCTTTGGGGAGTGTGGAGCTACCCTTTAATTGCCACTGCTCTCAGGTCCACTCTGACCCGGAGTGGTAGTACCTGTTAGGGTCCCAACTATGGGTTAAATAGAAACCGACTCAAAACAAATATGTTCTTTTAAAAAAATTTTTTTTTTTTTTCAAAATCACTGGATTCGGCATTAAATAACCTGAAAAGGGTTGATATGTCGTAAAACAAAAACAAACAAACATACAGTGCCTAGCCTTCCCAAATTGTCACAAATCTGTTACTGGCCAGGCTCACCGTTGCTTAACTTCAGTGATCTGGCTAAAATTGGTGTGTCAATGTGATTTTGCTATATATATATATATATATATATATATATATATATATATATATATATATATATATATTAAGTAATGTGATTTATAATTTAAAAAATTTTAAAAAAATTTTTAAATTTAAAAATCAAATTTTAATTAAATTAAAAATCAGTTTCATAAGAAGGAACAACAACAAAGTCAATTATCTGTACGCTCGTTTCGGAAATCCGTGCTTTTTATTTGTGGTATACATGAAGTCATGTAGAATAATTATACATAGTTTTTTTGGTAAGCACGGTCTCCTCATCAGCAAATTTAGGAGGATTTCTATTGAATTGAAAAGACACCAAAAATAAACCTAGCATTAAAAGTAAGGCAGATGAATCTTTTAGTTTTTCTTTTTTTGAAATCAGGAACTGTATTTAAAGTAGTCATTTAGATGTTTGCTATAGCTTTTTATTTTATTGAATTTATATATATATATATATATATATATATATATATATATATATATATATATATATATATATAATTTCTCCAAAACCTCTGGGCTTGATAGAAGGGAGACAAAAACTTGCTATGATTTCAAAGGATCTGAAATAACAGCAAGGGGAGACTTGATTCCAAATATTTCTCATATCTTATATCTCCTCTCTTTTGGAATTAGGGTACGATTATGAATATCTCCTGTATCAAATAATCTTTATACATTGTGAAATTTACTTTATGTGTGAAAAGCAAAACTTAATGCAGTTTTGTCAGAAATTCAATAATACATCTCTGCTTCTGACGCACGTCCATGACAGCAGTTGTTTAAAATTTCACACAGTTGATATTTGCAACACGGATGAAACTTTCAAATGATGAATGCAGAAGTTCAGTCATCATAACAATGTAATTTGCAATCCCCTCTGATAAATTTGGATGGAATTAAAAAAAAAAAATAGGCATTACTATTGGAATGACCTTCGTACATGGGTTTTTACGATAATCCAAAAATTAAAAAAGATAACATTATCGCTAAAATAATTAATGATTTAAAAAGAATCTAAATCTGTCATTCTATCGGAATCGGGGAATATAGAACAGAATCGGTAATTGTGTTGGAATTGGGAAAAATATTAGAATCGTCCCATCACTGATATATATATCAAGAATTCCTTCTGCTAGGCTAGATATAAGTTTATGCATTCGTCTTTACTATAATCTTTGTGAGTTTAATATATTGAAAAATTGGTGTTTTCTTTTTAATTTTTTATTTTTATTGATTGGAGATTGTGATCGATAATGTTTATAGACTAATTGTTTCTGCATAGCTGTCTGGAGTTGATTTCTTTCTTTCTTAATCATTGTTGAATTGGATTGATTCATATATTGGTTCTTTGTGTTCGAAGGAGGAGGAGGAAGAGGAGGAAGGGGGCGGCGGCGGTTAGTTGCTGCCAATTTTCTGGTTTGTCTAAAGAAAATCTCCGCTTCCAAGAAATCTAATAAATAAATGAAAAAATAATGAGCCCTCTTATATTTTACTTGAATCAACCTGATTTCAATTTTACTCTGTTTTGGTCCAATCCACACAAGATGTATTGCTACTGAAGCAAAAGGGGTTACTGTGATGGAAGAGACCAATCTAGGTAGGGAATTGGGTAGCAAGATTTATTTGTGTGATAGTGAAATTATTATAATGTATGAACTACACCCACTCGCCATTTCTTGCTTGTATTTATACCTGTAATTTTTTTTTCTTATATATATATATATATATATTCAAAAAGGTAACCGCGTGAGGGTTATCCTGTGTGTCGTTGATCAGGAGTGAACGCAGAGCGTTCTGTTTACAAGATAGAATCTGTTATTTTTGTGTGATGATAAAAGTCCACTTATGCAAGTGACTATAGTTTTGCATTGCTTAGCGCTTGTCGAGTTAAAGAGTGAAACTTTCCTCCCTGTGAGATGATGAAAAATTGACCTGACGAGCTCAAACCACAACGAGTTTTCAGCGAGAGAGAGAAAAAATTGAGTTGACGTCGTTTGTATCAGATTATTCCGTTGACAATGCGTTTTTGGAGAATTGTTGATACAGTTCAAGAATCTAACTTTTTTTTTTCTCGAGTTTTCAACTTTCCTATGCCGATCTATTCTCCCCACCCCCCCCAAAAAATTTTTTTATTCAAAACAAGACGAAATAAGGTCGTGTTGATAAAGTTACCTCAACTGTTCAATGTTGTTAAATAAATTTTATTTATCTAAAACGTTGTTCATTTAATAAGAGCTTTAAGTTTAGGAAAACTGGTCCACGGAAAACTCGTACAAACAGAATAAACGCTTTAAAATAAATGAAACCACTAACAACTTAGCCAGTTAGGTAGAAAACGGACACTTAGAAAATCAATTTTATTTTTTTTTAAAACAACAGTAAACAAGTAAAAAAAAAAAATTTTTAATATTATGGCGGGATTATTATATAGTCTCTTTTAAAAACAATCTCCTTAAAAAAACTATTGTAAAATGTGTTTTCAATCGATATTCAATAAGGGACCAGTTTTCCTACCTAGCAAAAAGGGGCGAGTTTTCCGGGCACCGTTACAAATAGATTTCTTCAATTGGTGCTTAGAGTTGAATTTTAGAATTTCAGAATCTAGCAATTAATTCTACAGTTCTAAAATTGTACAATTTTTCAAAACACAAAAACTCGATTTGTAAACTGACCACATTTGCCGAAAGGTTTGGTGTTATCAGATGAGGCAGTCTGAAGATACTGGCTTCTTGGTCTAAAATGCACCAAACATTGATGGTATTGTTTTATTTTGCCTTCCTTTTGCAAAACTCAACCATGTTCTGCAAAGCCAAAAAAAACAAAAACAATTTTCCTCTGCAAAACAACCAAACTAAACACCATTAATAAATATTTGTGAGACATAAAGGTCTTGAAGCGTAGAACATTTACCAAAATTACCCCCCCCCCAGAAAGGGTTGATATGCCATAAAATAAAACACTCGAAGCAAAAAGTATGAATATTTAAAAAATATAAAGAACTTGAAGCATAAAAATCTTTTACCCAACTCACTGGATTCAGCAATAAATAACCCGAAAAAAAAAAAAAAAAAAGGTTTGATATTCCGTGAAACAAAATTATCAAACATTTGCTGAACGAAATGATATAAAAAAAAAAAAAAAACAGTTAAAAAGAACCGAGAAATTTTGTAACGTTCATAAATAGAACCCGAATAATTTTTCTACATGAATTACGAATGAGAAATAAGATATCGCAACTCTTCACTTGTCTATCTCCGTTGTTGAAATATTATTTACAACAACAACAAAAAAAAACGATGTACAAGGATGTTATGTGTTTTTTTCTTTACGTTCATCTATTAAATCTAATATATAAACGGCTATATGTCTATCTCTCTGTCTGTCTCCATATTTTCAAACTCTATCTCCCCCGAAACTAAAAGTCGCAGAGCAGTGCTAGGGTCTTCAGATAATTGGATTTTTTTTTACAGGCCGTTCTTTTATGGGTCTTTAGCCGGTTAAAATTGTTTTTAAAGGGTCAGAAATGGGTAAAAATTGAAAAAAAAAATCGTTTAACATTTTGTATATTCATCTTTATTTTCAATTTTTAATCGGTTTATATACGTCTCATGTTGGTACAGTGGTAACATCACCAGCTTTGAATGCTACAGTTTCTGTTTCGAATGTAGCAGATGCCACCTAAATATTTTGTTTTTTTACTTTTGAAATCACGACTCTATAATAATATATACGAAATCTGGACAAATTAAAATATATTTCCGTGTATTTTACGCCCGGGCAAAGCTGCTCCCCCCACTAGTGTGTGTGTGTGTGTGTGTATATATATATATATATATATATATATATATGTATGTGTGTGTTGATGTAATATACAGTGGTGTCAAAAAAAAAAGTCCGCATTTGTCATTTTTTTTTTTTTTTTTTTTTCAACAACCGCAAATTTAAGCTAAATTGATTGTAACTGTTTAAACAATCTATACCTCATTTGATTGGCCTTTTATTTCTCTGTAATTTTACCTGTTCAGATTTGACTTATAATTGAAGTATCCTAGTGTTCAAGTCAATTAAAAAAAAAAACTCTTTCAAATCAAAAAGGCAAAAAGAAACTCCGTGTCAATGAATGAGCTTAAAACCAGCTGAAAATATCCACCTTTTAGGCAAAAAAGCATCTCTAATCGTCTAATGTCGTTTTTGACGTGTATATATATATATATATATATATATATATATATATATATATATATAACTTGCCATGGTGGTAAACTGAAAAAAAAAAAAAAAAAAAAAAAAAGCGTATTTTTCCGGCATTTGAAAATAACACCGCAAACGAACACACGGATTCTTAACTAATATAATTTTTCTTCAATTTCATAGTGAGGAAAAGAAAGATATATAAAATTCTGAAAATGACGTCTATTATCGAAATATTAGTTTTAAACAAATAAATATTTGTTTCTTTTTCAAAGTATTGTGTTGTAATTTGGTTTAAAAACGTATTTCATATGTACTTTATATATATATATATATATATATATATATATATATATATATATATATATATATATATAATTCTGAGGATGATGTCTATCATCAAAATATTAATTTTAAACAAATATTTTATTTTTCATAGTATTGCGTTGTGATTTGGCTTGTAAACGTAGTTTATACGTATTTTATTTTAAAATTTAAACGTTTATATCGCGGAAAACACAACTCTGACTTATATATAATGTACTAAAAAAAAAAAAAGAGTTGCTGCACAGGAGAGTTGTAAGCAGGAGAGAAAAAGCAAAGAAACTGATTTGCCTTGTCACCGCTTCCGGTATCAGCCACACCGGAAGTTAAGAAGTACGTTAACTGACTATAAGCTTTATTTTGTGTAACATGGTGAAAAACTTCCCGTACCTTTGTTTTGCTGATAAACTTACCCCCCCCCCCCTTTTTGTGATATATATTTTTTTTATTTTCTGACATTTTGAGTGGATGTCGATTGTATCACATTAGTTCATTACATGATGGATTGTACGCACGAGATGAAAATTATGCCCCCCCTCCTCCTCTCAGAACATACTTCATCTGTCTTCCATACCAAAATATTATTTTCACAACTACTTTTCGCCATTTTGATCCCCACCCCTTGTTCTAGTGGTGCCAAAAGTATTGATCATTTGATCGATACAATGTAAGTTATTTATGTTCGATATTGAAGCTTTATAAAATTATGATGCCATGAAGTTTGCAAAAAAAAAAAAAAAAAAAAAGACAGATTTCTTCTCATGAGTTAATATTTTACTGTTCAGATGTTTTTTTTTTTTTTTTTTTTTTTTTTATGTGGTTGTCTTATTGTTGCCAATAAAATCCATTTATATCCTCTCCTCACCACCTTCTAGACGGATTTTGATGTAGCTATCGGAATGTTCATTTGACTTGGCCTTTTATCTCTGCGCTCCCCCTCTCTCTCTTTGTCTCTCTCTCTCTCTCTCTCTTTGTCTCTCTCTCTCTCTCTCTTTGTCTCTCTCTCTCTCTCTCTTTGTCTCTCTCTCTCTCTCTTTGTCTCTCTCTCTCTCTCTCTCTTTGTCTCTCTCTCTCTCTCTCTCTTTGTCTCTCTCTCTCTCTCTCTTTGTCTCTCTCTCTCTCTTTGTCTCTCTCTCTCTCTTTGTCTCTCTCTCTCTCTCTTTGTCTCTCTCTCTCTCTCTTTGTCTCTCTCTCTCTCTCTCTCTTTGTCTCTCTCTCTCTCTTTGTCGCTCTCTCTCTCTTTTTGTCGCTCTCTCTCTTTGTCTCTCTCTCTTTGTCTCTCTCTCTCTTTGTCTCTCTCTCTCTTTGTCTCTCTCTCTTTGTCTCTCTCTCTCTTTGTCTCTCTCTCTCTTTGTCTCTCTCTCTCTTTGTCTCTCTCTCTTTGTCTCTCTCTCTCTCTTTGTCTCTCTCTCTTTGTCTCTCTCTTTCTTTCTCTCCCTCTTTCTTTATCATTTTCTATATTCTGTATCTCTCTCTATTTCTGTATCTCTCTCTCTCTGTTTCTTTGTCTGTCTCTCTCTTTGTCTGTCTCTCTCTTTCCTTATCTATCTATCTATCTATCTATCTATCTCTTTCCTTATCTATCTCTCTCTTTCCTTATCTATCTATCTATCTATCTATCTATCTATCTATCTCTTTCCTTATCTATCTACCTGTCTGTCTGTCTCTCTCCATCTGTCTCACCTTTCTTTCTATCTGTCTCTATCTTTTTTCCTGTCTTTTATCTTTATATTCTCACTTCTCTGTTTCTTGTTAAAAGGTCCGTGACATTCAACTTGCTCAACCTATTTACCGCTATTATAATTACGATTTTTTCTCTTGGTATCTTATCACAATTAAAACGCTTGTATCGTCGCAAGCTTCTCCACACACACATTATAGAAACAAATTTATCAGATACACATTGGGAAATGAGATTTTTTTTTTTTTTTTTTTTTTTTAATTCTTTTAATTTTCGATTGCGGTACCTGGTTCAGGCCAACCACGTCTCCTCGTGTATTATTTCTGGGATATATTTGGAACTCTATGCCAATCTTGGCCAAGAAATTATCTGAAATGCCAATCTTGAATCCAGATAATGATACACACTTTTACACGTATTATAAAACATATCACTTCCCAAAATATGATCTGATTTAAAAAAAAAAGGAAGAATTCGATTATATGGGTTTGATGTTTAAGTAACTAGATTATGGTTTTCCCCTCTAAACACCCCTTCCCATCTGCTCAAAAATTTGTTTTTATCATTCATGTACACTCCTTTGCTCAGCACTTCTTATACACACACTGGGGCAGTTTTATCAGTTAAGAGCGTCAGGAAATTAGATAGCCTGCTCTTTTTTTGTTTACCCTTTAGTTTTTGCCCCCCCCCCCTCTCTCTCTCTTTCTCTCTCCTCTCTCTCATTCTCATTTGTTATACCTTCTCTTTTCTCTCTCTCTCTCTCCTGTACCTTTCTCTAAAACATTTTTCTTTTGTGCTCCTCTCTCTTGTAAATCTCTCTCTCTCATATACTTCCCTCCCTTTCTCTCATACTCCCCTCCCTTTCTCTCATACTCCCTCTCTTTCTCTCTCTCATACTCCCTTTTTCTCTGATTCGTATATCATTCTCTCTCTCTCTCTCTCTGAATGTTATATACCC
The DNA here is from genome assembly GCF_053919585.1 of Euprymna scolopes. Taxonomy (NCBI): domain Eukaryota; kingdom Metazoa; phylum Mollusca; class Cephalopoda; order Sepiida; family Sepiolidae; genus Euprymna; species Euprymna scolopes. The sequence continues at coordinate 50,071,354 of NC_136523.1, read as the reverse complement.
CTCTCTCTCTGACTCTTATACCCCTGTCTCTCTCGCTCTCTTTGACTCTTATACTTCTCTCTCTCTTTGATACTCCTCTCTCTCACATACCCTCTCTCTTTGTTTGTGTATCTTATACCCCTCTCTTTGTCTTTTATATCCCTCTCTCTTTTTGTGTCTTTTATACCCCTATAGGTTCTATATGTCCACCTGAGGCATTCGTTCTAGATAGTTCTAAGAGGTTTATTCTCCAGACTTTGCTTGCTGTTTTTCTAGTGAAGTAAGTTTATTGCTTACTCTATGAGGCACCCTTACCGGGGAATTCCAACGGGTCTAAATAGTCATTTTTCAACGGGTCTAAATAGTCATTTTTCAACAGGTCAGATTCCTCCTCTTTTAGGAATGCTGGCTTGATTCTATCCACCTACTAGTCTTGTGTTACATCTTTTTGCAGTGGGAGGGAGGTAAATACTTACCCACAACAGTTGGGCTAAAAACATTGCAACAAAAACGATTCCATCAAATTTATAGAATAGATACAGATCTCCATCCATTTTAAGGATGACAATACATTTGCAACTTTAGCCGAAATAATCACTGGTAATTTTTAACTTTTTTTTTTTTAAGACTGAAATTGTTTTTTGATTACATATTTTTTTTTTATTATTAGCGAGGGATGCCCGGTCTTACCCGGTCGTAAAGTACACTTAAATGTATTTCTTGTATTGATCAAACTGTTATCTTGAGTGTTTCGGTCGGATTGGCCTTCGACCGTCCTCAGGCATGTTGTTTGTTACAATCCGATCAATACAAGTAATATAAACAATCAGCCCTCATCTTACAAAATTCAGATATTTTGATATATGCAGATATGTATTTATTATTACAAAGCTAATTCTCTACTGAAATATATATATATATATATATATATATATATATATATATATAGTAGCAAAAGTACCCGTCGTTGACTGGGTTCAAAAACAGCCTACAGAAAATGGACTCTGATTTATGAAAGTATGATAGATTATGAAAAGGAAGAGTTGTAAAGAGACAGCTTCGACTTTGGGGGTATCAAAACCAAAGCAAAATATGATGAAAGTAAAAATAAAATAGATAAACCCCATAATTTATTATACCATACCTGTTCACACTCAAACACTTATCACAATATTCTGTGGATCTATAGTAAAAAACGTTGTTAAACTTTGACATATTTCTATTCTATGGAGGTCAGGCGCGAACGAACACCCCATAATTTTATTATACCATATTTCTTCAAACTGAAACATAATTATCAAAGTATATTTACGCAGATAGATACGAAAAGTCTTTATCAAAGTTTGTGCCTATTTCCATTCTTTGGAGGCCAGGCACGAACGCAGACCCCACAATTTTATTATACCATCCCTATTTAAGTTAAAACATATTTATCAAAGTCTTCTTATGTACATCTATATCAAAAACCCTTGTAAACGTTTTTTTTTTTTTTTATTTTTTATTTCCATAGTTTGTGGACCAGGCGCATACGCAGACCCCACAATTTTAATGAATTATCATTATGCCAGATAAAACATACCCATTCCTGTGTCTCGATACACCTCTATCATTATATGTGATACATCTTCTATCATTATATGTGATCAGTTTTCTATAATAGTCAACCATATAGGAGCCTATTTGCGACCAGACACACACACAGACGTTCAGCTTTATATATATATATATATATATATATATATATATATATATATACGTATTTAATAATTATTATAGTAAATAATTATGTCAGCTCCTTTAAGAAACTCGTTTCTTAGCGTTGATCACTTTCAGTTGAACTAAAAAGTAGGTCAATTTAGCTCTTATGCACAGATTGTCATATAATGATTAGATCACTCTGACTGACGTTAAAAAACATTTAATAAAATAAATGTTTAAAATTCAACAGCATTTCTCGCGGTTAACAGTAGCTGAATGGGTATGATCCTTGCTAATGAAGCCAGAGATGGCTTCTGTCGCCGGGTTCGAATCTATTGACTGGTGTTAATCGTGATACCCTGCACTGAAGATTTCCAAAAGGATGAAACACTAGTGCCTGTAGGTATTTAATAATAATTATTATAGTAAATAATTATATATAATTTTTGGTACCAAAAGTACTTAAGCTTTTATGAATTTTATTCTCATAACATTTATATCCTAGTTAGCATATCGCAGAATAGATCTTGTTAAATTTACTTATGTTATGTATATTAATTTATATTTATTTTTTATTGGTATAATAATAATAATATAATAATACCGTTACTATTTAGTAACGGTATTATTCTACATTTTCTTATTGGGGAAGTGGTATTATCCACTGGAGAGCCATGTATTTAACAGCTGCCTTGTTTTTAAATCTCCAAAACAGCTACAGTGTAAACAGCTGAGGATCCCCGTTTTTTATTTACAAAATTTTAGCTAAGGTTTTCTTGTTCATCCTTATATAATTAAAGTCTCTTGTATAATTGGAGACTTTTGAGAAATCGGTTTATGCAAGTGCTAAGTTTATTTCTATTTTACAATTTTAGTTAAGGCTTTCTCTTTTTTTTATCTTTCTCTTTTTTTTTTATCCTTATATAGTTGAATTCTCTTTTGTAATTATAAACTTTTTAGAAGTCGGATTATGTAGGTGCTAAGTCTGCGATAGGTTAAATTTAGTTTTTTGGGTTTTTTTTTTTTCCAGGAATTTAAATTTTATATTATTTTTACTCAAAGCTTCTTTAGACTATATATAATTTTTTTTTATATAAAGCCAAAACGATGTATATATTTTTTTTCTTTAAATAAATATTTAAAGATATTAAGCAAGTTTTCAGCTCGAACAAGGCCTCCTTTGCAGCGATTTCTTTGTTTTATCATTTTTTTTTTTTTTTAACCTTGAAAACGTAAAAATCTGTCTTAGTGGTAGTCCATTAGGATGCTAACTGGACAGTTTTAAAGTCTTCAAGTGCAAGCACGCTGCTCACGTGGTAATGTAATAAGAATAAAGACGGCATTTTTTTTTAAATATCGCTAGTTGAGTATTTAAAAAAAATTATAGAAGGTCAAAACGATATATATTTTTTCTTTAAATAAAAATTTAATTTTAAAAAGTACCATTTTTATTATATATATATATATATATATATATATATATATATATATATTCGCAAAAAGCAAAACAACAAAGTATAAAACGATAACATCATAGTGTGTATTTTTTATGCGTTACAATTGTTTCATAACCATTTGGATAGTTTTAAATATATCATTCAGAAATATTACTCGGCTGTTATTTTCTTACCCATATTAAAATAGGTAATTGTTTGAAATATCGTTTAAAAAGTAGAAATACGAAAATGGAGTAATTACTAAATTCGAAGGCTATCGGGAAATAAAAAAAAAAAATATGAGAATGGGGTGGAGATAGGTACAGCTGCTTGTTCTCTTAAAATAGATATTATGAATATTCATATATGTATAACGAGTGTATTTTGCTGTCTGAAGAGTGGCTGTTTTGGAATAATTTTCAATGATATAATATTTAAAATTGTCCAAATGGTTATGAAACAATTGTAACGCATAAGGAAATACACCATATGATGTTCTCCTTTTATATTTTGTTGTCTTGATTTTTGCGAAAAAATATTATATGCATGATCGATTATGGAAACTGATGATCATGAAACTTAATTAACATCAAAGTCAATTAATATTGACTTTGATTTTATTGATATATGAACATTATCGGAATTTTAAAATATTAAACTTTGGTTAAAAAAATATTAATAAGGTATATATCTCTTCTCTATATAAATAAAATGAACTCATTTTTTCCCGTCTGATTTTGACATTAATAGGATTAAAAATCAAGATATTTCATGCAAATATAATATGCACAAACGGCAGAACAATATCTGAGGTGTGTTATAGGCTTATTATTTCTCAAATTCCTCGATAATCTTAGATTTCTATACTTTTTCTGCTGAGAAGTCACGGCCAAAATCAGTTAAGATCAATGAAAGTGGTAAAATATTTTCTCTCTAATAAATTCCGCCTCCCCCTGCCACCACTTAACACCGTTTGGGGATCGTTCACAGGGAACAGTTGAGAAGAGAACACCGGTTTGGCTTCGTAGTTCTTTCATGTGAAGTTATTTAAAATCACTAAACTAAGCTGCAGTGCTCTGTGGCGTAGTGGTTAGCGTGCTGGACAATTCACATTATATTTTCACGTTCGCGCCGACCTACCGTAGTCGTTTTTTTTTTGTTTTTTTTTTCCTAAACAACTGGAATGGACTTTTCTTGGTGGCCGAGCTGTTAACGTTGCAGATGTTTTTTTTTTTTTTTGTTTTTTTTCACACTTTATTTTCCTACTTTTACTCATGACTCCGGGTTTGATCCTTCCTACTTACCTACCATAACATTTTTTAAAACTCCCCCCCACCCCCGTCCCGGAAACAAATACTCGAGCAACGCCGGGTACCCCCGCTAGTATATATATATAATACTGATTTAAAAAAAAGAATGATATTGGTGCCATCAGTTAGAACCGAAACATTTACCGCTCCAGCCACATTCCCTACCATTTTAGTTATCGACAGATAGATAATAAAGATTTTAAATTAAACCATTTCAAGCAATGAATGAATTGGTGCATGCGCAAAAGTAATAGAAATGCATCGGCAAGTTGAATTTTTCATTTCAACTTGCCGACATATTTCTGTACGCATTTATTCATCTATCCAAAGATCTAAAACTTAGAAACCATACTTGGTGTATGGTTACTGCTTTGTGTTAATTTTAGTGTTATGTGACCAATAGTTTGAGTTTATCGATTAAATGTTTTCTCACACGCACATAGATATATCTACTGTTTTATTTATATATATTATGTATTTTATTTTTCAGGTAAGTGACTGAAATGAGTTTTATTTCTTGAAACTGGAGATCCAATCAAATTTAATGGGAAAGATAATCCAGCAGTCAAAGGTATATATATATATGTATCTTTTCAATTTTTATTTATATTTTTATTTTTTAGTGAAAGTAAAATGGACGCATACTCTTTTACTTTGTTTTTCTTTTTTTTGTTTTTTTTTGTTTTTTTGTTTTGGTTATAGTCAGATAATGTACAATAGAACCCCGGGATACGGTGGCCCTAGGATAGGTTTTTTTTTTTTTTTTTCAGGTTAGGATGTGGAATATAATGTTTTCCCGGCCCCTGGTTACGGTATTTCCCCCGCCTTACGGTGTTATTTATAATGTTATTCGATTATATACATGTGTTTCATATACTGTACTGTATTTTGTTACTAATTTTTAATGCCGTATTCTGAGGTTCTACTGTACTTCCCAGTTTTCTACTGGAAGCGATGACAAGGCAAATCAGCTCCTTCTATTTTATTGTTTCTCCATATTTCTATTGTGAAGCGATATATTAAAATAATATGTAAGAAAAGGATATTCTTGAAAAGTTTATAATAGAAATAACACAGTTAGTCTTCATTTGAACTTTTTAAAATTAAAAAAATGTGTTTTCATTTTATTTGAAATTTTATAAAAAGTATGTTATGAAATTATTTAAATCAAAATAACATATCAAGCATAAAATCCAACACATAATACTGAATAAGAAACAAAGCAAAGGAACTGATTTTCCTTTGAGTAGTGCTCTGCGGAAAATTAGAGTAGACGTTAGCTGACTCTCTCTCATATATATATATATATATATATATATATATATATATATATATATATATATATATATATATATATATATATATATATTGGCAGCAAGTCCTTATTCAAGCACGTCTGATTGAACACGACAGTTATTCTTTTTTTTTCGATTTTTTTTTTGGATATCTTTTCAATTCGTCAAGCAGTCTTTTTTATTTTAATTGGCATGTTGTATATTATGGTGCTCAAAAGTTGTTGTTCAGCCTTATTCTTCTCAAGCGCTTTCTATCGGTGCATCCGATCGTCATCAGGAGCGATTGTTGTTTTCTTTTTCTTTGAGGCTTGGTGTATTTAAAAAAAAAAAAAAAAAACTATAAATACACCAAGCCTCAGAGAAAACGAGAACAACAACAATTTCTCCCTCCTGATGACGATCGGATGCACTGATAGAAAGTGCTTGAGAAGAATATGGCTGAACAATAACTTTCGGGCACCATTATATACAACATGCCAGCTGAAATAAAAAAAGACTGCTCGGCAAATTGAAAAGATATCCCAAAAAATCGGAAAAAAGAATAACTCTGTAATCAGACGTGCTTGGATATATATATATATATATATATATATATATATATATATGTATATGTAAAAGAGATTTAGAAGGCTGTCACAATGTGAGGAATGAATTATAGTCGCTGTTGATAAGAGGAGACGAGAACAAGTGGCGATTTACAAATCAATAAGTACATATATATATATATATATATATATATATATATATATATTTTTTTTATTATTTTATTTTATTTTTTTTATATATTTATTCAGTTGTATGGTAAAATGTCTTACTTGTTTTCATGCGACGTATTCCATTATTAATTTCGGAAAAATTTTCCCTTTTCAAATGGTGTGCGTAACAGGTCGATTCAAAGCATGCTGGATGAAGGGCCGGAAGTTGTGTAGCTATGTGAGGCCTCGGGCCAAATGTGAGTAGGGGATGTATGTATGGTATGATTAGGTGATTAACATGTTTATAAATTTGCTATTTTTATTTGTCTTTATTTTTATTTTATTTATTTATTTATTTTTTTTTTTTGTTTTTATATATATATATATATATAGCATTATAAACAAGACAAAGCCATATATTGGTATACATAGATTTATTTGTCCATGTAATAAGGAAAAACTATAATTGGGAGAGGTTTTATATGCTCTTCGTTGCAAACATTTCAATGCGACTTGTATATTAGTTCACAAATTAACGTTTACAAAATGAAGGATTTTGGAAACTTAAAGTGGATATGTAAATATTAATACTAATATTTATTGGAAATTCTTAACCAGATAAGTGTTATATATAATTAATAAACGATAAAGTAATTTCGTCTGAGAATAAGAACCATTTTTTTAAAACTCCATGGAATAAGGAAATATTCTTTTTTAATCTGCATCCCTTGTTTTGAACAATAAATATCGTAAAATATAATTTGCAAAATTTTAACTTATATATATATATATATGGCAATTACTTCATCTTTACAGACATTAGCCATCCCGATGCTCCCTACCAACCTCCTCATAGTTTTCAGGTTAATTGTCAGTGACACCTAAACTCTGTCAATGGGCCCGAAGATAACTTTTCAGCCCAGCATTTGACTTGCACAGTTTGCCACACATATGGCAGACGAAGTTGTGTGTTGAAACTTGTTTCACTTCTGGCTCCGTTTTTTTTTTTTTTTTTTTTTTTTTTTTTTTTTGCTTACACTGCTCATGGCATGTGTTTTTTGTGGTTAATGTAAGCCGCTTTTTTATGTGTGTGTGTGTGTGTGTATGTACGCATGTATGTGTATATATATATATATATATATATATATATACACACACACATATGTATATTTATGTGGAAATATGTTTGTTCCATTATATTTCACCTTTTATTCATACCAATCCTTCAATTTATGAAGCTCAATGTAATTACGGAGCATATAACAAATAAATGACAAAGTCTATCTTCTAAATTTCAAGATGTTTTCCATTTCTTCCTGTAAGTATGTTTGAAAAATTGGGAAAGAAATGAACTTTTTTCCTTTTATTACATCAATTCAGCATAATTAAAGGAAAAAAGGCCATTTCTCTCCCAATTTTTCAGATTTTGTAATCGTGCCCATGTGCATTTAAAATTGTTTTTTGCTTCTGATGAGTTTAAGGGCAAAATAAATTCATTGATTAATATGATAATTAAAAGAATGATATTTACACTATGAAACAGGTGCACTATGAATGGTGCATATCAACATACTTAGAAGAATAAATAGTAAAATGGTCAATATCTTTAAATTTGGAATATAGACTTTTAGGGTTTGTTTTACTATACACATAGATTCGAAAAAGTTGTCAAAAAACAAATATATAACAAATAAATGTTATCAAAGGCAAGATAAGTTACTTTTCTACCAAACTGGATATATTTTTCGTGTTTTTATTCAATGTAACATGTTTATTCAGCTCGAAAAACACAGTGTTTACCGATGTATTGGAAAATTCAAGATGGCGTCTGATTCTCTCTTTAACATGGTAAGTTTAAGAAAAGGTGTTATGAATAAAAAGCCGGATAAAATAGTGTTAAAAACTAGCTCAATATATGTTACCGTGACATAGGTTGACATTCGGCGAGTTTTTAATAGTATCTTGTATATTTTTTTTATTTATAACACCTTTTCCCAAACTTACCGTGTTAAAGAGAGAATCAGACGCCATCTTGAATTTTCCAATACATCGGTAAACACTGTATGCTTTTCGAGCTGAATAAACATGTTACATTGAATAAAAACACGAAAAATATATCCAGTTTGGTAGAAAAGTAACTTATCTTGCCTTTGATAATATTTATGTGTTATATATTTGTTTTTTGACAACTTTTTCAAATCTATGTGTACAGTAAAACAAACCCGACTTTTATTTATTTGTTATATATATATAGAGAGAGAGGGAAAGAATTGTATGATCTATAATTACATTTTTTACAGTAAAAATATAGAATTTTTAATCAAAAATTTACTTTTACAAGGCAAGGAATACACATAATTTAAAATTCTTAAGGAGAGAACTTTAAAATTTGTGTATTCCTTGTTTCAAATAATAAATTTTTATTTAAAAATTCTATATTTTTACTGCAAAAAATTTAATTATAAATCCTACAATCCTTACTTTGCTCTATCTTGTATAATGAGCTATTTGATTTGGCTAGAATTTTCTTCTATAAAAATATAAAAATATTTCCTCCCAACAATATTTTGTAAGACTGTAAACCAAGAGTAATTAATGAAAATTTCATCTCTTTGTTCAGAGATACATATATATATTTACTGTATTTTATTTTATCATTATCTATTTTTAGACTCCATTTTATCACCTCCTATTCTTATTTTTAGACACCATCTTTTAAGTTACTACGCTATTTTATCCCAATTCAATTATTTCTAATTTAAAAAAAAAAAAAATTATTTCGTAATCTCGTGTCATTTTATTTACTTAATCTATCACCGCTATATTTCCAAACACAATTTTTTTAATCTCTACGATATTTTAACTTTTAGACGTAATCCACTACACTAGTTTACTCTAATTTATTTTTTTTCTCTCATAAAATGTATATGTATGTATATATGACATCTAATTTACATAAGGAAAACACGTTGCTCTCCCCCATCATTATATATAGCCCCAATCCTCCGACTCTCTCGTCAATCACCATCCCTCTTGAAGAAGCCCGCATAAATCGGGCGAAACGTTAAGTATCCAGGTCCTTCCACCTCCATTTTATTTCATATATATATATGTGCACACACACCATAGTTTCATTAATAGTGTGTGAGCGAAATATACAAACTGAATGGCCGCATCTTCTGATTATCTGCTCTTGTTTTAATGACAAAAAAAAAATTAGTCTTCAGATTAACAAGAGCGAGAGGATGGGAATGAGTTCAAAGTTCATTTTACTAATGAAAGTAAATTGAGTTTTTCTGTTGAGGTTTGACAGAAGCCAATACGTTTGACATAGAACAACTGACAGACTTAATGTCAAAAGGTATCTGGATGAAGAGACGTCATGGGATAAGGTCAAAGGTCAACAATCTTACAGAGAAAAAAGAGCTATGGTATTAGGCTTTGGATAGAATTTGATAGAAGAATGAGTCAAAGGTTAAAAGAAGATCTATCAATATAGATTTAAGGGTCAAGCACATGATGACCCTTGCCCCCAAAATGCCATCATAAATGAAATATAAAATTCACAATCTTTTTTGCAATCTAACGATATTTGATACAAATAATATTTTCTACCTGGCTTAAAGGCCACAACAAAATGTATTAAAAATTTAAAAAAACAAAAAAACTTAATATAAATTCATATTATTTGGAATCTTCAGACTACTGTTCTCATCTTGAGTGTTATTTTCATAACGTTTTGGACGATGTAACCTCTACCATTCTTCAGATCCCCACTAAACAGAACTCGAGACTTCTGGAAAATCTACAACAGTGTAGTAAATAATGGGCAATCAACAATTCCCCCACTAACCAACAATCACGAGGTTGTCTCCTCAGCAACGGACAAGGCTAACATGCTTGCCAGTCGGTTTGCCTCAAACTCCACACTGGACCCTTCCAACCACCCCCTACCTGACTTTCCTATGCGGACAGACGCCACACTAGACGATCTGAAAACCACCCCTGCTCAGGTGCATGCTATCATAAAAAACCTTGACACCTCAAAAGCATGTGGACCCGATCTTATCCCAGCTGTGCTATTAAAAAAGTGCTCAGCCGAAGTAGCTCCAGTTCTCTCCAAACTCTACAACAAATGTCTTAATGAAGCTTGCTTTCCGGGCTGTTGGAAAACTGCTTCTGTTGTACCAGTATTCAAGAATTCTGGCGAAAGGACAGACCCATCAAATTATCGCCCCATTAGCCTCCTCCCACTTTTTGCCAAAATATTTGAGACCATAATTAACCATGCTCTAGTCCATCATCTTACAGATGCTAAACTACTGACTGACAAACAATATGGATTTAGACAAGCCCGTTCCACAGCAGACATCCTCACCGTGATCTCTGAACGTATATACCAATCACTGGACAAAGCGGGGGAAGGCAGAGCGGTAGCTCTAGATATATCTAAGGCTTTTGACAGGGTATGGCATGAGGGTCTCCTCAGTAAAATCAGATCATACGGTATCACTGGTAGAATACTTAACATAATTAAATCCTTCTTAGATAAGAGAAAAATCCAGGTAGTCCTCGACGGTCGCACATCTAAACAATATGATATAAATGCGGGAGTGCCCCAGGGTTCTATCCTTGGACCTCTATTGTTCCTGATATTCATAAATGACCTCCCCGACAACATTGCCTCTGAGATGGGTATATATGCTGATGACACTACACTCTATGGCAGACACGACAGGAAGACGAATGAACACATTTCTAAAGAAATGGCAGAAACACTAGAGGAAGACCTCCAATCTGTAGTGGAATGGGGACAAAAGTGGTTGGTCGCGTTCAATGCTGCCAAGACTAAACTAGTTTCATTCAATAATTACAAGAAACCCTCTCTACCACCAATAGCAATGGCCAACGACTCTTTATCTGAGAGTCCATCTTTCAAACTCCTTGGCCTAACGTTCACAGGAAACATGAGTTGGAACAATTACATTGAAGGCATTGCCAGGGCCGCTGCAAGAAAGGTAGGCTCTCTCTACCGTGCTAGAAAACTACTAACACCCGAAAGTATCCTGTACCTCTATAAGGCCACCATTCGCCCATGTATGGAGTATTGCTGCCACATCTGGGCTGGTGCATCTGCTACTAGTCTCTCGCTCCTTGACAAGGTTCAAAAGAGAGTCGCAAACCTGATACGCCCTGAACTGGCATCTAAGCTTCAGCCTCTGTCCCATCGACGAAATGTTGCATCCCTCTGCCTTTTCTACAAGTATTTTAGTGGTGAATGCTCTGATGAACTGCAATCACTTGTGCCCCCACGACGCGAGCACCCTCGACAAACCCGACAGGCTACTAGATCCCACCCCCACACTGTAGAGGTCCCTAGATGTAAAAGATCTTTTTACTCCAATAGTTTCTTCCCCAGAACCGCAAGACTCTGGAATTCCATTCCAGGTCCCTGCTTCCCCAACAGTACTGACGTGCAGAAGTTCAAGTGTAACGTGAACCGACACCTTGCTGCCCAAATCCCTACATAGTACCCCAGTAGTTGTTTCCCCTGATAGTAGCCCCCTACACCAAAGTGGCAATTTGCCTTGTTTGGGGTGAAAATGTAATAAAAAAAAAAAAAAAATAAAAAAAAATTCATAAAACCAAATTGATAAATATCCCTCCACGGCCATACCAAAACCTAACACAATGTTGGGCCTAAGTAAAATCCCCAAAACAAAAACTCATCCTACCACATACTTGATGTTATTATTATAGATGTGTAACATCTATAATATAAATCTCACCTGTCTGTTTAAATGTATGTATGTTTGTATGTCTGCCTAAAACATTCGACAGAGGTGACGGATTTTCACGAAATTGGTATCGTTTTGAAGCCCAATCTTTCGGACAACAACTATAAAAAAAATTGGCTGAAAACATTAATTCCTTCACCCTCAACTGGACACTTTCTACAAGGATGGGTGGTTTTTTTTTTTTTCGCTGATATTTTTGAAAGGCATCGCCTCTTTTCAATTGTTTAGCCTAAATTTAAACCTTTGCCACTTCCGGTTTGGTGATGGACGCAACGGCAAAGACGTCAACATTCTTTTTTTTTTTTTTTTCCACGTTCTTTGACTCCTTCACGGTACAGGTTCAATCAAGCCTGCCTGCTACCACTTTATTTTTTTTTTTTTTATCGCTCAACACAGACCTCCAAACACCTGGGCAACGCCAAGCATCGAGGCTAGTAGATAAGACCATAATGAAAAATTTGTCATCTATTCCAACTCATTGTCTGTCTTAATAGCTCTAAAAAAAAACAAAAACAAAAAAAAACTAGAAAGCCCTTGATGATAAACTTAATAATTATAACAAACGCCCTAGAACAAAGAAAGCAAATTATATAGTCACGTAGGAATAAAGAGGTGACAAAGCCCATCTAGCAGCAAAGTCATCCCTAAAAATGACTATAGATGAATAAAGCTCAAAATCTCAGACACGGATATGAAACCAACAGTAAATATATACTTCAAATAGGAATGGCAACAGTCATCATCATATTATATGAATCTGAAAAGCTGGCATTGGTTTCCACAACATTTTTTCTAGTTAGAATAAATTTCCTATATACTGCTCTGGCTACACATTGAGCACTCTTATCTGGGGTTTTTCACCACTGAAGAAATATATATATATATATATATATATATATATATATGACTACTTGATTTAATCACATAAAGTAATATATGAAAATATAATTTTATTGCGTAAATTTTCAGTATTTACTTCAACAGTGCTCAATGCATAGGTAGAGCTAGGTAGTAAGTTATAAAAATGTATATGGCAGTTAAGCTACACAGAATATTCCGCGTTTCATTCTTGCGAGAATTTGTCATGAGAATGGAACGCGGAATATTCTGTGTAGCTTAATTGCCATATTTCTATAACTTAGTGTGTGTGTGTGTATATATATATATATATATATATATATATATATATATATATATATATTATTATTATTATTATTATTATTATTATTATTATTATTTGGAGATTTCCTACCCTTGGGGGTAGGAAATCTTGAGATTGTAATAATAAAAAACATATTCGGCTCTTCTAACGTATTGAGCACTCTTTATCCTTGTTTTTTTTTACCACATATACCCCATATATATATATATATATATATATATATATATATATATATATATATATATATATATATATATATATATATATATATGATTATAAAACATAAGGAGTGTAAAAATATTGGAACCCTTCACAAAGCAAATATTTTAATAAAAGAAAATTAGAAAAACTATTTAAAGAAATCGAAACCAAAAAGGACCCTGGAATATTTGAAGATACAATCAAATTATTCTTTCATTTCTTTTTTTCTTTTTTCTTTTTTTTTCTCTGAATATGAAAAGTTATAAATCCACATGGCAAAGCAGATGTATTAACCATAAACTGATAATCATAATCTTACAATCACAAACTAAATACAGCAAAAATTTATTTACAAAAGACCTTCTCGAGCATGAAATAACTCCTATGACTGATATGCTGCTAAACTAAGCAAACAAAAACAATTTTTCTCTACAAAGCAACCAAACCAAACACCATGAATAAATATTTGAGCATATAACTATAAGAACTTGAAGCATAAACTTTTCCCAAAATTATTGGATATGACATTAAATAACCAAAAAAAGGTTGATATGCTGTAAAACAACCAACCTTTTTCAGGTGTATTTTATCGAACACTGTAATCTGCACATAATTTCAAATCGAACCCTTTATTTAATCAATCGGGGTAGCATGTTTTCGTTCCATCAGCCATGACTGAGTAATTCGCAATTCTATTTTGAGTGTCGCCCGCACTGTTGATTGAACCTTCAACCTCCAGAAGAGTGTAACTTACAATAGAATTTTACGAAGTACTTTATCGACGGATCTTTGTAAATTATAAATTATATGTCTGGATAACAAGTAACCCTTTGTAGGGTGACCCATAAAATGCCACCCATATAATCGTTATTTTTGTCCTTGAGTCCTCACATCCTATGAGTGATGTTTCTGACAAAGGGGAAAGAATTACTGTTTTCTGCGCCTGGATCTATCCATCTAACACTCATCATTTGCTTTTTTTTTTTTTTTTTTTTTTCTTTAAGTAGAATTTTTTTTTTCTTTAGATCCTTACATCAAGTGGCGGGTTTGTATTACTGTACACATAGATTCGAAAAAGTTGTCAAAAAACAAATATAGAACAAATAAATGTTATCAAAGGCAAAATAAGTTACTTTTCTACCTAACTGGATATATTTTTTGTGTTTTTATTCAGTGTAACATGTTTATTCAGCTCGAAAAACATGCAGTGTTTACCGATGTATTGGAAAATTCAAAATGGCAGCCGACTCTCTCTCTCGGTGAGGGTACGTTTGGGAAAAGGTATTATAAATAATAAACTAGACAAAATACTGTTAGAAAACAACCGAATACATGTCAACTTATGTCACGGTAACATATATTGAGCGAATTTGTAACAGTATTTTGTCTAGTTTATTATTTATAATACCTTTTCCCAAACGTACCCTCTCCGAGAGAGAGTCGGCTGCCATTTTGAATTTTCCAATACATCGGTAAACACTGCATGTTTTTCGAGCTGAATAAACATGTTACACTGAATAAAAACACAAAAAATATATCCAATTAGGTAGAAAAGTAACTTATCTTGCCTTTGATAACATTTATTTGTTCTATATTTGTTTTTTGACAACTCTGTCGAATCTATGTGTACAGTAATACAAACCCCAAGTGGCTTTATGCCTTGTCTGGAAGGATTTCCATAAAAAAAAAAAAAAAAACAATTTACTCTTATCCAATTTGCAGCCACCCTTGAACTGAGACCTACGATTCTGTTAGCCGTCTTTCTAATTTTTTTGTTGTTATTGTTAACTATATGGAAATTATATCAACATTCAAACTCTGTAGTTTAACATTCACAGGAAACATGAATTCGAACAAATGCATTGAGAATATGTCTACTTATCTATTAAAGCAAAGAAGTTTGGTTCCTTTTACTATGTTAGAAAATCATTCACACAGAGTATCCTATATATCTACATAACCACAATTCGCCCATATATGGAGGATTGCTGCCACATTTGAACTGCTGCATCTAGCACTAGTCTCTTTCTTAGACAGGGTCCCAAAATGAGTTTCAAATCTAATAGGTCCCACACTATCAGCTAAGCTTAAACTTCTGTTCCATCACTGCAGTGTTGCAGCTCTGTGCCTGTTTTACATATACTTTAATGAAATGTACTCTCATGAACCTATAGCACATGGCCCCGACTAACCCGACAAGCAGAAAAATCTCACCCCTTCACTGTAGGGATCCTTAGATACCGGAGAGTCTTCTACCCTTGTACTTTCTTCTCTCAAACTGCTAGACTTTGGAGTTCCCTCCTTGTTTCCTGCTTTCTTGCCTGTATTAACCTGCAGAAGTTTAAATGTACTGTGAACAGAAAGCTTGCTGCTCAACTCCCCACAGTTTTCTATACACATGATTTCAAATAGTGTGTTGAAGTGGTAGTATGCCTTGTTTAAAGTAAAAGAGTAAATAAAAAATATAATCTAATACGTAAAAGGCGATATGTCTGTCTGTCTTCATATTTTCAAACTCAATCTCTTCCAAAACTAAAAGTAACGGAGCGGCGCTAGGGGCCTCAAATGATCGGATTTTTTGTGCCAGTGAAAATAGTTTTTAAGGAGTCAAAAATGGGTCAAATTTTTTTTTTTTTAAATCGTTATACATTTTATTCATTCATCTTAGTTTAGTTTTAATTTTTAAGTGGTTCGTATGTGTGTCACGTTGGTACAGTGGTAACATCACCAGCTTTGAACATTATAGTTTCGGTTTCAATTCTAGCTGATGGCACCCAAACACTTTTTTTTTTTTTTTACTTTTGAAATCACGACTCTGTAATGATGTATACAAAATCCGGACAAATTAAAATATTCAAGCATATTTTACGCCCAGGCAAAGCCGGGCGCACCCACCCTCATCCATAGATAAGTAGAAAAGTACATTTTTTTTTGCATTTGGTAACAGTTATTTTATTTATTTTTTGCTAACTATCCTGCACAATCACCAGAAAGGATTTGCCTGTGATTGCTTATCAAGTATGTTCATTGCTAAATAACTTTTTGGACACTCATTTTGCCATCCATCTCCACACCCGTTGAACAATTTATTGCCCAATTTTCCTCTTTTTTCACGGAAGTTAGAAAAAAGGAGTTAGAAAAAATAATATATATGTCATGGTAACATTTATTGGGTGGTTTTCTTCGAGTATTTTGTTTAATTTTCGATTCTTGAACGATTATCCAAACTCCAAAGATGTGACCATCAGTCAGTCATTTTTTTTTTCTTGTTCTCACATAACGATTCACAGTTGTTTTTCGAACTGAATAAATGCTTTAAAATAAATTAAAACACTAAAAATTTATCCAGCTAGGTAGAAGAGTAACTTACTTTTAATTTATCTATGTGAACTCGTTTGTGTGCATGCAGAATAGTCTCTACCAAACTACTCTGTCAATTTTTTGCTTACACACTTGAAACTTTATATATGAAGTATTTAAGTCTGTGGAACAAATTCGATTTGTATTTTAGATGGAAAAATAGCTACAAAGGGGGGGAAAAAATGGAAAAATTTTAATTTGGCAGGTGTAAGTCAACTTAATTTGTATCCTCCGCGCATGCACAAATATACATTTAAGGGCATTAAATTTTAAAGTTTTGATATCCATATGTTCTTAGGTCATATGGCACTGAATATCACTAGAGAGCTAAATGTTTAGGTTTCGATTCTTGCTGATAGCACCCAAGTTATATATTTTTTAACTTTTGAAATCATTACTATATATTGCATACAATATAATAATAATTAGATAATTGGCTCTATAATAATAAATACGAAATCTGAATAAATTAAATTATCATATTTAAGCGTATTTTATGGCTGGGCAATGCCGAGTGGCCTGCTTATTTGTTATATACTCATCTTTTGACCACTTTTCCACTTGTGCCCGTGGTATGAGAAGCTCAGATTTCTCTTTATAAATATTGGCTTCCTTGTTTTTTTGTTTTTGTTTTTTTTTTTCTTCACCTTTTTATGAAACTGAATATTGCATAAAACATAGTCTCAGCTTTGGTTATACATATTAAAAAAAAATGAATGAAGTAAAAAGTATTTTAACTTGTTCCAATGCATGTCACCAAATTCTAGACAGATATGAATCATAGACTAGTCAATACCACTGTTATGCAGATCAAATTTTAAAAGATATGACTAATCTCTACCTGTACATAAAATACACTTTGTTCATGTATGCGTCTGGGTTTGTTTTTTGTGGACTCCAAAACGGCTGGACCGATTTAAAAAAAAAAAATTAACACAAATATACTTTATCTGCCTGGCAGTGTTTCTGGATAGGTTTGGTATGGCAATGCCTCAAATAAGTATTGAACATCAATAATAATTAAAAAAATCCCATTAAAGAAGGAACAGTTTGATTTTTACCAAAGTTAACACCCTTATACGACCTAATATCGCAAGCAGAAAGGCCTAGAATATAAAATCAATAGTAAGTTCTTTAATGAGACAGGGGCAATTCGAAATGAATGCTCCTGTTTAGAGCATACTTAAACAATATTTGATTTTTACATTTTAAACTTTAATTCAAACCTTATATAAAAATAATTTTATAAAATCAAGTTCTCTGCAGTGCAATATAGAGTAAGTCACTGTGAGGAGGCATGTGAAGCTTCCTCTTGATGTACCATGGTAAGTCCTTGACTAGAGTAGGCAATTAATCGATTGGATTGAAATTTGGGTGATTTCATGGATTTTGATGACAATAAAAATATTGAAGTATAAAACATTTGTTGATCCTCATTCAATCCAGGGAAACGTTAGGCTTTTCTGCTTGTGAATCATTGATTCAATCAGTGTTGTGGTCCTGTAGTTATTCGGTAGAAAGACACAACTGTAATTAGTGAAAGCAAAATACATTGAACAGAAAACAATATATATTGAACAGAAAACAATATACGTGGGACAGAAAACAATATACATGTGGCAGAAAACAATATACATGGGACAGAAAACAATATACATGGGACAGAAAACAATATACATGTGGCAGAAAACAATATACATGTGGCAGAAAACAATATACATGGGACAGAAAACAATATACATGGGACAGAAAACAATATACATGGGACAGAAAACAATATACATGGGACAGAAAACAATATACAACAAATGAAAAATGTGGATATACATTAGTTTGACTGCCAGGAGTGCAAGACTCGAAATCTGTGTGCACACACCGAGAGACATTTTCCTCCTGGCTTTATCATGAGTTAAAGAGTTCATTATTATCCGTAGGGTGGACACACCACAACAGTTAGTAAAACATATATAGAAGATGAATTAGCTTAGAACAAGTAATGTAACAACAGATATATTGGCCAATCGGGATCCAGCTATCTGTTATTTTATTTACCTCCTTTCCAGCAATGTTAGACACAAGGTCAAGTGCGTGATTCTGATGCAAGTGCTTTTGTGGAATCAGTTGGATTCGAACTTAGCACATGAAAGTTTCCAGTTGTTTTAACATATTTCTGAGCAGGTCAGAAGCTCTAGAATGATATGAGTTGTAGATTAAGTCAGTAATAGATAGATGACTCCACCTAATCAGTATCACCATCTAATTTTTATACGAGTTTCTCTATATAATATACAAGAGTCGTTCCAACGGTAAAGCCTTATATTTTCAATGCAGAAAGGTTGAAGAGCTATGAAAACAGGAGTAGTACCATAAAAACGAACACTCTTTTGTATATAAGAATTTATTTTCTTACATAGTCACCAGTATTCTCAATGCACAATTGCCAATAATTCAATAGCATATCTCTATTTTTGACACACATTTATGATGGGGTGTTTCTTAGTCTCACACGGTCAATATCTTCAGCAGAGAGATGATTCAACAGTATCATATTTAATATTGATTTTACATGCTGACATGTGTTGAGCAGCTTTAAGAATTTGACTTCCAAAGTAATTTTTTAATTGAAGACCATGTTTAATTTCATAAGAGTTTCCGATGGGTAGCTAATCTGTATAGGTCCTGTAGATAAGTTTTCGTGGGGAAAGCTGATCTGTATAAGTCTTGATATTTTCAAATTTGCAGACAAAGAGCTAAGATCTTTCTTGTGTGGACACAGAAAAATTAGGTGCGGGAATTCTAAAAGATCCAATATTTTTATGAACGGATAAAATTAATTCCTCATACAGAATAGTTTGTATCACTTTCATGTCAATTTACAAATTTAAAAGATAAAATCTGTTAAGTCTGAAGAAAGGCTTTAATATTTTAATAACTACTCAAAAATGCTCAGCAGACTAAGTATAAACATTTAACAACTTACAAATTAAATGGTCATGTAGAAGCAGCTGGATGTGTGATGATTAGGTCTGACAAGAGAATATTCTTATCATTGTTTTGACTCTCGAGTATATATCCGACATAGTTAGACACTATTAATTGAAAACCACATCACTCTATCTAAAAATATAAGATACTAACTGATATATACTAGAGAGTCAAAAGAATGAAAAGAATATTCTCTTGTCATAGCCCTAGTGATAACATACTGCGCACATTAAATTAGCGTATCTATATACTAATGTAATATCTATATACTAATGTAATATCTATATACTAATGTAATATCTATATACTAATGTAATATCTATATACTAATTTAATATCTATATACTAATTTAATATCTATATACTAATTTAAAATCTATATACTAATTTAATATCTTTATACTAATTTAATATCTTTATACTAATTTAATATCTATATACTAATTTAATATCTATATACTAATTTAATATCTATATACTAATTTAATATCTATATACTAATTTAATATCTATATACTAATTTAATATCTTTATACTAATTTAATATCTATATACTAATTTAATATCTATATACTAATTTAATATCTATATACTAATTTAATATCTATATACTAATTTAATATCTATATACTAATTTAATATCTTTATACTAATTTAATATCTATATACTAATTTAATATCTATATACTAATTTATATATCTATATACTAATTTAATATCTATATACTAATTTAATATCTATATACTAATTTAATATCTTTATACTAATTTAATATCTATATACTAATTTAATATCTATATACTAATTTAATATCTATATACTAATTTAATATCTATATACTAATTTAATATCTATATACTAATTTAATATCTATATACTAAATTAATATCTATATACTAATTTAATATCTTTTTACTAATTTAATATCTATATACTAATTTAATATCTTTTTACTAATTTAATATCTATATACTAATTTAATATCTTTATACTAATTTAATATCTATATACTAATTTAATATCTATATACTAATTTAATATCTATATACTAATTTAATATCTATATACTAATTTAATATCTATATACTAATGTAATATCTATATACTAATGTAATATCTATATACTAATGTAATATCTATATACTAATTTAATATCTATATACTAATGTAATATCTATATCCTAATGTAATATCTATATACTAATTTAATATCTATATACTAATTTAATGTTTGTAGTATGTTATCACCTTCTATCCTCCTTTTTAATAAATAGGATCTCCCGATCGAATAATTCATAAATTGGAAACCGTGACACACGTAGGCACGTTAAAGGTACTACGGTATTAATATATACAATTTTTCTGAGTGGAGGAGAGAATCGTTGCTGTTATCTTTGACATTTCTATTCATCATCGATTACAAAAAAAAAAAAAAAAAGGAAATAAAACGAAAAAAAAAGGAAATAGAACTAAAAAAAAAAAAATGGTAGAAAAGACAAAAACAAAAGGAAATATAAATTTATCTTGATGTTGTCTGAATTGGTTTGTAATTACTAAGGCTATTACAACAGAATATTCTTTTCATTGTTTTGACTCTCGAGTATATATCCGACACAGACACAGTTAATCAATTGAGAACCACATTGCTCTATCTAAAAATATAACATATTAACTGATATATACTCGAGAGTAAAAACAATCAAAAGAATATGCTGTTGTCATAGCCCTAGTGATGATTTAAATTCTTATAGATAGGCATTATTGTTTACATTTCATAATGTCATAGCAAACGCCTTTTGGAGTCGAAGGGAAATATCTCTTAATTTTTTGAGGTGTACCCAACATTAAACCTTATATCTGGAATCCTTATTCCAATTTTGACCAAAATCAATAACATGATTTTTGATTGTAGAAAATGTCTAAACTTTAAGGACTAAGCTTAAGGGGTCTTCAGAAGAAATTGAAATTCAAAGAATCGTGCTAAAGTGTTGTCTCATAACTATGAATCAAATCTTAGTTTAGGGGTGAATCCTATACAGATATAAATTTCATGTTCCTATGTCTAATAGCCATAAAGTAGACGCCATAGACTGACAGCCGCCTGCTCTGTTGTTATACTATTAAAGAAATGGAAAAACAAAAAATAAAGAGAACGTCCAACAGAAAATCGATATATATTTAATTAGAAAATTGCAAAATACTTTCATTCTAAATGGAAAGAAAGAGATAGAGAGAGAGGGGGAAACTATTAATTGCAATATACATCAATTGTACACAATGGAGTCTAGCCAGGAAATAAACATTCTGCAAGATGAATATAGCAAAAAAAAAAAAAAAAAAAAAATCCAAAAATTAAATTTTGAATTAAATTGCAAAGCATGAATGGTAATGATTTTATTTCAAACTTTCAGTTGAATTTTGATTCGAACACTTTAAAAACTTAACAATTAGCAACAGCAATAATTGTTTTAGTCTGGCACAAGGCAACGCACGTATTGCATAACGAGACCGTCTTTGAATGGAAAAGTTTGAATGACACTTAAGGGTATGGGTCCTGTGTATGAAATTAAAAAGACATCCAGTAGTAAGGCCACAATTTACGGGGCTTTTGGGAATGTAGAGTGCCCCTCTGTTACCACTAGCCTGGGTGCCCGGCGTTGCCCGGTTATTTGGAGGTATGTGTTGGGCAAAAAAAAAAAAAAAATGGTAGTAGACAGGCAGGCTCGAACCTGTGATGCAAAGGTGAAAAAGAAAGTGAAAGAAAATCTGACATCTTAACCGATGTCTCCATGACGCAATCGAAAGTCGAAAGCGTTGAAATTAACCGAAGTCAATCCAACGGTGACGATGACTTGCTAAAATGTTGGCGAAAAAAATCGACCCCTCCTTGTGCAAAACGGCCGAGATAAGGGTGAAGAAATTAATATTTTTGGCCAATTTTTCAAATTTGTTGTCCGAGACTTCGAGCTTTAAAATGATACCAATCTTGTCAGGATGCCTCTGTCGAAAATTTTTGCAAGACATACGAGCATAAATACATACATACATTTAAACAGACAAGTGAGATTTCTATTATAGATTGCTCCCAAATTCACGTTAGTCTGGAGTAATAGTGCTTGTTAAAGCATCTAAGTGCTACCTGATCAGACTCTCTGAAGTTACTGGCTTCTTGACGAAAATGCACCAAACATTGATGGTATTGTATTTTCTTTTCCATTTGCAAAACTCAATCATGTTTTGCAAAGTGAAAACCAAACACCATGAATAAATATTTGAAAATATAAAGAACACAAAAAAAAACATTTTTCGAAGTGACTGGATTTGGCATTTAATAAAATTAATGATGATCACGGATCCACTTTGGCTTGGAATAGTAATACCTGTTTGAGCATCTGGTACTACCAGATCAGACTGTCTGAAGATACTGGCTTTCTGACTAAAATGCATGAAACCTTGATATTATTGTATTTTCTTTTTCCTATGCAAAACTCAATCAGGTTCTGTAAAGTCAAAAACAAAAATAACATACCATGAATAAATATTTGAAGACATAAAGAACTTAAAGCATAAAAACATTTTCAAAAATTATCGGACTTTGAAATAAGGGTTGATATGCCATAACCAAACCAAAATCCATCACAACTGCAAATAACTTTCTTTTCTTCTTCCCTGTGCCTGACATCAAACATTCTGTTAATGAATAGAAGACTCATCTCTCCACAACTGAAATTTGAGTGGAATTAGTTACTGGAATTCTGCTTTTTTTCTTTTTTTATCCAGAAAAAGCAAATTTCTATTTTCATTAAGCTTTGTATATATATATATATATATATATATATATATATATATATATATATATATATATATATATATATATATATATATGACTTCTGTTTTTTGTTTTTTCTTTTTGGTAGAAATCTTTTTTTTTTTTTTTTTTTTTTTTCTATAAATAAAGGTCGATTTTTGCCAAATTGCTAGAGCTTTATTTCCTAATTTTCTAGTCGTTATTTGGTTATATTTTCTTTCTTCCTTTTTTCTATTTCTTCCTCTCTTTCTCATTTTATCTTGCTTTCTCTTTTCCTATTTTTCTCACTGTCTGGCCTTGCCTTCCTTTTCCCTCTTATGACAGTTTTATCTAAAAACTGATATTAATTTTGTCGTCAACTCTACGATTTAAAACAATTCATAAAAGTGATAGGGGAGTTAGATGACTTCGTTTATTTTTGTTTCTTTGTTTTTTATTGTTTTTTTTTTTAATGAGTTCCTGTTTTTTTACCCAAGATGTACACTCGGTGTCTCTTATTTTTGACTATTAGTTGATACTAATTAGAGATTTTTTCTTTTTCTAGAAAAAAAGTTGTATTTTATGTTGCCTTCTCCGCACACACACACACACACACACACACACACACACACACACACACACCAGTTTTAATCTAAAACTCTTTCAAATATCTGACCATTCATAATCGGCAGAATGTTGTGATTATTGGTCAAGGGAAAAGTCTATCAACCTCGCATCCACATTGTTGGAATAATTGTCACCAAACTTAATAAAAATATTGATCACCATTTAATTTTGGGTTGGGGTATATATGTCAAGATCAAGGTCACAGAAAAGGTGAAAGTCACACTTTTGATGAGAACTTCGATTCTGTTCATTAGAGACTTACTACTTGGCCTATATTGTAGCCAATGAAGTCTTGCATCTTAGACGACTTTCACCTTGAAAAGTTTGAATGGGGTCGAAAGTTTGATGGAATTTCAACTTCAGGTTTGTTCAAATTTTATGTATGGTTCTGGTAATCTTTGAGAACAATAAAATCTTTGATAACAGTCTGTTATCTTTTGATAACAATAAATGCTAGTGTGTGGACGATCAATTGGAATTGGGAATCGGAAAAATTTGTGTCTATTTTCCAATGCTAAAAACGATTCCTTTAGTTATCTTTTTATTTGATTTTCTTCCACTGCTGGTAGTAAGAATAAAAAAATCGATATTTATTGATTTTAAACGACCAGTAAAACTAAAATCTATAGATCATTCCCCCCCACCCAGTTGTGTGTTTTTATGTTTGAAATAATGTGCTTTTATGATAATCTTGGGAAGAAATAACTTTATAGTAAAACATTTAGAAATTTATAAAGAATCGTAATCAGTAATTGTATCGGAACTGGAGATTTAATATGGAATCGGTAATTTTATCGGAATCGAGGGAGGGGGATGTTGGAATTGTGTTTTTATGTTAATCGGTAGAAAAATAATGACTTTATAGCCAAATATTTGTTAATTTATAAAGAATCGAAATCAGCAATTGTATTGGAATCGGAAAAATATTGGAATCGTCCCATCATTAGTAACTACAATACAAAATTCAGTTGAATCAGACAAATTGAGTTACCAATATCTCTATAGATTAACTTAGACAATACTACGTCCAATATAGAGCAGTAAGGCTTGAAAAAGATTTTGGCTCATCCTTACGTTGTCAGGTGGAGGTATACAGTTGCACAACTTACTAATGTTCGTGCTTCTTTGTTTTTCAATAAAATATCGACTCGTTAATATTGTTTAGCTTCCTTTCTTTTTCTGCTGACTCGGCGATTTTGCAATGCTTTCTAAGACATGTTTAGTTTAAGCTTCTAACAAAAAACATTGTCAGCAGGTGCGATTTCGAGAAAGATTCAAAATTAGACAATCATCAGTGCTGTTTATTGTTTTTTTATATCACTCTCTCTCTCTCTCTCTCTCTCTCTCTCTATATATATATATATATATATATATATATATATATATAATCTATGTATTTTTTATATCACTCTCTCTCTCTCTCTATTTCTCTCTATATATATTTTATATCACTATATATTTTTTTCATATTCTATATATATATATATATATATATATATATATATATTCTATATTATTCTATATATATTTCTTTTTATATCACTCTATATATATTTCTCTCTCTCTCTCTCATATATATATATAATTTCTTTTTCTGAATTTTTGAAATGAGAACTGATAATCTGTATTATTTAGACTACTGGTCTCAGCTCACAATGTTTTAGCCGATCTAACCTCTAAACTTCAAGTTTATCTTGGCGAACTTCAGGAATTTTTCTGTCAAACTCGGGAATCTGCACGGAATTTCAAACAGAACCGTTGATTTAATCCACAGACTTAGCATGCTCTTGTTCCATCAGGTATGACCAAGTAGAAGTCTTAAGTAAGTTGCAATTGTATTCTTGCTATCGCCCACACGGAGGATTGAACCTTTGTGACTTACAACTGAATTTTACTTAGTATTTTATCTGTTATTGGTTCCTAAGGTCGGGAAATTGATGAAGGAGGGTGCGGGATCAGGTCAGATGTTTTGCACTTGGCCACTTACATCCCTGTATGATTGCCATCTCTTTCTTCTGGTGTGAATATGTTCAGCTATCGATCATAAGAAAGGTATCTAGATTATGTCATCAACCAGAGAGAGAGAGGCAGACAACATCCACAGCCTCCGCCCCATTAATGGGCTATGTAACAGTGTGGAAAGGGAATAAAGGTTTACCAAAAATAGATTCTGCAACATTCATCTCGTACCCGCAGGAAATAACAACTGCAATAAGCTAAATATATATTGCAGTCTAAGACCCGGAATCGGAAGTAAGGAATATGTGGAAAAATATGTCTGAAATTAGAGTTGTCTAATCTCTATTCTTAGAGCGATTAGCACTTCACATCCTGTCGAAAATATTCTGAGTGCACAGCCTCAGTTCTGTAAATAATTATAATAAAAATAAAGAAAATGTAAAAATAAATAAATGTTAATAATAATAATAATAATAATAATAATAATAATGTAAAAAATTTGAAAAACAGCACAAAAGGGAGAAGAAAAAAAATTCAACAAATAACTATTACCCAATTCAAGCAAATTTTATTTTCTACTTAACTACGTATGAGTTTACAGTTATATGTGTGTATTTATTTATATATATATATATATATATAGAGAGAGAGAGAGAGAGTGGAACGATAAAATTGTCGCCATAAAGAAAACAACACTACAGCTTTATATTAAAACGTTTATTGAAAAAATCAATTCAGGTAACTTGATTATGTAGTAGAGCAATGTAACCGCCTTCAGCCTCAATCACCACTTCAGTATGGGTCTGGAACTGGGAGTATGCCTTTTCCCCATGTGCCAGCAAGAGCTCAGCGAATATTCGATGGATGGGGGTGATCAGGCTGGCTTTGGTGTTGTAGGAGATCATGTTGATGTTCTCCGATGACCAAATGAAGTAGTCCTGCGGGTTCAGGTCGAGGGAGGAGAGGGCCAGCGAGAGAAGGGGACAAAGTCGTAGCACTCCTTCTGAAGCCTGAGTCTCTTTGGACCTGTGGGCCGGCGCTGAGTCCTACTGCCACATCCAGAGTCTGCCAGTGACCACCTGATTGCACCAGGGGATCACCACACTCTCCAGCACGTCCAGGTACACTTTGGTTGACTTTCAAGCCAACTTTGAAGATGTAGCCCTCACTTAAAACCATACCAAATAGCATAACCATGCCCGGAAACTTTGTTTTCATCACCCTGAGCACGTCCCTGTTATTTGTAGTAATCAAGTGATGAAATTGAGGATGCTGGCAATGGTCCTGTTGTCATAACTTGGATCAATAGAGAGCATGAGCTGTACAGCGGCGCATCTCCAATCTCACTTATTGAACACTGTCATTTTCTAACATGATAGAAGGCTCCTATCGCTCTTGGAATTCGTACACAACTGGCCAACCAGTAGATGGTCTACAACAACAAAAAAAGAAAACCAGGTTTCATCAAACAGAAATGGAATCATGTCATCTTTTCTAGGGCGACAATTTTATCGTTCCATCCTGCACATACGAGTTTAAAGTTTTGATAACAATTATAAGAAACTTCTGGGCTTTTTAGCTAGTAACAAAGTGTAGTATCTGTTCTGATACTACGCTTCGCTTTTTCTATCGTCGGTTAGTGGAGAAATTATTCTAGACTGAGGCAATTTTTATTTTTGTTCCTGTCCAGAGTGCCCCTTTTTGGAGAGCTGAATATTCCCCACATTAAAAACGGACCTTGTTTCTAACTCTGCACTTGTGGAGAGGCAAGTAAATAGGAACAATTATTATACGATTTATCTATGCATTTTTTATTTATTTATTTTTTTAACTTTTTATGGAAATTGCCTGAGACAAGGTATGAAGCCACTTGATATAATGATCTTAAAAAAAAAAGGCAAATACTATTTCAAGGTCAAAAACTTGCCAACAATAAGTGTTAGATAGATTCTGATTTGGAAAACAGCAATTCTTCCCTTCTTGTCAGAAACATTGCATGTGAAATGCGAGGACTAATTCTCTTTTTGGCAGAAACATCACTCCTGGAATGTGAGGACTAAAGGACAAAATAAGGAAAGAGAGAATTACCTGGCTGCCGAACATAAACGCTAGGTTCACTTTCTACTCTTGTGAAACCTGAGTATTTTCCCTCATGTTCGTTATTTTAAGGAGCTGATCACTAATTTCAGCTTAAAACAAGCTGAGCATGTGGAGTCCTCCTTCACAAGTGAAAAATTTACTTTCACCATGGCTAATGTTTGTACAAAAATTTCCCAAAAAAAAAAGTGATTGAGAAAAGTGTGAACAAACGAATGAACGATTTTGGGGCAATGCTTTTTCTTCTATAATAACCCCCGTATGGAAGCAACCAGAGTTATCCGGAAAATCCGTTCTGGCAAAAATTTACTTTCACCATGACTAATGTTTTCTCAATAACTAATCCAAGGCATAGTTATTGAGAAAAGTGCAAATAAATGAACGAATGATTTTGGAACAATTTTACACCTGTAATGGCCCCTAGAGGGGCAACCAGAGTTATTCCGGAAAATCTGTTCTGGCAAAAATTTACTTTCACCATGACTAATGTTTGTGCAAAATCTTTTAAAAATCCAAGGCGTAGTTATTGAGAAAAGTGCGAACGGAGGAACGGGAGTGGATTACTAGATCCAATCACTCCTTTGTCGAGGGGGGGGGGGGGTCATTTAATTCCTGTTATAAATTCCTTAGATTCAAATACCATGCACATTTTTATCCGAATTTAATTGAATAACTTACTTGAGGTATTTGACAATGAAACTTTTCTGGTGATATTTTTTTGTGTAAATTGAACTTTTGGGGAGATTGGGGTTTTTTTTTGGGGGGGGGGTTCTGTGTACTCATGTTTGGAAGGTAATTCGATACTTTGAAACATTTTATGTTTCGTTGCATGACTTAAAATAAACATTGCCTTGAAACAGCTGTAAACAATTATAATAGCTTTGTGTATACTCTTTAGTTGAAACATAGTTTATTCTAGGAGGAAGTGATAAATGTGGATTTGAGAGAAAGAGGGATAAATAAAGACCTTACCAGAGATAGGTTAGTTTAGAAGTCAATTCATTAAAGCCGTCCAACATGTAAAATGGTCACTGATATTAGGTAATGTATAAAGGTTGCGGTCACAGAAGAACGTGATAAATTATGTATAGGCATTAAAAATGGTTTTATGTTGTTTTTGTTAAGCATTGCTAAATGAGGAGTCATTTCCATTTAAAATCCAGTTAGTATAATACATGTTAAATTGAGAAAAAGCATGCTTGAAATGTATCAGCATTATATAAATAAGCTAAATCAAAACAAAATGGTCAGAATTCAACATGATGTTATCTAATATATGAAGGGTTATGTTTGTCTGTCTGCCTCCATATTTTCAAACTATTTCTTCTGAAAATAAAAGTCAAAGAGCGGCGCGAGGGGCCTCAAATCATTGGGGTTTTTATGGACCATTCTTTTATGGGTCTTTAGCCGGTTAAAATAGTTTTTAAGGGGTCAAAAATGGGTCAAAATTGAAAAACATCATTACACATTTTGTACATTCATCTTACTTTTAATTTTTAATCAGTTCATATGCGTGTCACGTTGGTACAGTGCTAACGTTACCAGCTTTGAATGCTGCAGTTTTGTTGCTTTCAGTTTCGATTCTTGCTGATGCCACCCAAATACTTTTTTTTTTTTTTTTTTTTTTTTTTTGAACTTTTGAAGTCACAACTCTAATAATATATATGACGTACATGTGACAAATTAAAATATATTTAAGAGTATTTTACGACCGGGCAAAGTCGAGCGCTCCCCGCTAGTGTTTATTTAAAAACGAAACTTGAATTTTAACTCTAAATAATTTCTCTTTTAACAGCATAAATTGATATTCAACGAAAACAAACATAAAACCAGTATAAAACTATACTGAATTTTTCTCATTATTATTTGATCACGACGTTTAAGCATTATCCATTATCGGCAGCTTGACTTTTCGACATGTCTTGCTTGCACCAAAATGTATGACGTCACGTTTAATCGCACAGGCCTTCTTATTTAATGAAAGCCATGACGCACATTAAATTCAGCTCAATTTCAGCTATATTTTTTTTATCAGTAACTATTCGCATCTCTGTATATTTGATTTCTTTTCTCGTAAATAAATATCACTATATATTTTTTTTTTTCAAATATATTCGTTATTGTTTGCAACAGATTTAAGTCTATTATCTGTGTGTATATGTAGTGATTCTTTTTAGTTTTGTTATTTTTGTCTGGTGCGTATAGCAGCTGGTATTGGTGTCGTCGCCGATGTGTTCACGTAGCAACCTGTTTGATTGTTGCCGTGGTACAGTCGATGTCAACAGATGTTTCCAACTATAAACTGTCATTTTAGATATTCAAATCATAAAAAAAAAAAAAAAAATAGAGAAAAAAAAAAAACGTCTCGGTCATCAATCAAGTTTCTTCGCTTTGTGTTTAAAAAAAAGTGCAAGGATTATATCAAATTATCTGGAAAGAATGGCACAAGGTTGTTTTTTAAGGAGCGATCTGCTTTGATCTGTGCGTTTTATGGCATATCAACCATTTTGCAGATAATCAATGTCAAGCTCCTGTTCCTGCACTTCTTTTGCAAGGATTACCACAAACTGTGCTCCAATGAACTTGGTGTACGTGTACTCCTCTCAACGAAAATATCTCTAACTCACCAAACTAGCAATAAAATCCCACCCCTTCACAGTAGAGCCCACTGGGTGTGATGTGTGGAAGAGAATTTGAAATTTGATGCATCAATAGGCCTCGTCTCCAAGTGTCTCTCTCTCTCTTTCTCTCTCTCTCTCTCTCTCTCTCTCTATATATATATATATATATATATATATATTGTTTACAGAAAATTTTTAGATGAGACAAGTCATTGGTACCGTCGGTTTCAAACCCGATAATCAGGACCGTTTTAGATACCCATACCAAGCTCTCGTCAGCCAATACTCAAATTCAAAAGTGATGAGTATTGGCTGATGCGAGCTTGATATGGTATCTAAAACGGTCCTGATTATCGGGTTTGAAACCGACGGTACCAATGACTTGTCTCACCTAAAAATTTTCTGTAAACAAAAGAAAAAACATATAAATACGCTCTTATTCTCAGATTTTCCTTATAATTGAGCACTCTGCTGGATTTCTTTTTCAAAAAAAACTAAGTATATATATATATATATATATATATTAGTGTTGGGTCGATTAATCGGAATTGGGAATCGAAAAAATCGGAAATTTGGCGGGTATTGGAATCTGAAACATTTGTGCCTATTTTCCGATGTCAACAACAACGATTCTTTTAATTGGCTTTTTTGTTTGATTTTCTTAAAAAGAAAAATATTCTACCACTAATAGTAATACTAAAATAATTAATATATATTAATTTTAACCTATTAGTAAAACTAAAATTGATAGATCATCCCTCACAGGTGTATCCTTACGTTTAAGAAAATATCTGCACATTTACGGTAATTGTAAAAATAACAACTTTATAGTTAAATATGTAGAGATTTAGAAAGAATCGGAATCGGTAATTGTATCGGAATCAATAAAAATACTGGAATCGTCCCATCCCTAATATATATATACACCCACCCACACACACTCACACACGAGGTGTTCTGAAAGTAACGCCTCCTATTTTTAATTCCGTCTGAATGAATCAGTGCATGTTTATTATGACTGAAATGCATTCATAACCTGAAAGTTTCAACTCTGTTGCAGATATTGACGGCTTGAGACTCTAAGAAAGCAATTACTGTCCTGGATATGCAACAAAGCAGAGATGTGTCATTGAATTCCTTGCAAAAGTCTATTGAAAATGTTGGTGACTATGTAGAAAAATAAATTCAGGAGCAAAAACAGTTGCTTATTTTAATAGTACTACTCTCATCTTCATAGCTCTTCAACTCTTTTTGAGTAAAAAAAAAAAATAGGAGATTTACTCGAATATAAGTTAACGTTTGTGCGTTATATAAATTTCTATAAAGCCACCATTCACCCATTGTAATACAGCACATATGAGTGTGTATGAAAATAGCAGCAGCAGCAGTCGAAGGATGGATGTCAAGCGAGTGTGAGTAGCAGGAGCAGCATTTGAACGCGTATGCAAATTGGCAAGTGTGTTTGGGCTTGCATCTGAAGAAAAAGAAAAAAGAGCACCACGTGGTCAGGAAAAAACAAAGTTGGCGCCAAAGGAAACGGACGTATAAAATGAAGGGAGAAGAACGAGTGCGGTCAATAAAGATGGGCGTATGAGAAATATCTATGGTCAGTGTGTAGTGGAGCAGAAGCAAGAGAGTGACAGTAATAAATACTTTTGTAAAAAAAACATACACATTTTTTATTTATTGTTTTGTTTGTTCCTGCAACGTTTACACCATGTATAAAGTATTGTTGCCACATATGAACTGGTGAACCAACCACAAGTCTCTCCCACTTAGACAGGATGCAAAAAAAAGATTGTTTTACCTAATAGGTCCCACACTGTCTATAAAGTTCCAGTCCCTGTCACATCGTCGCATCCCTGTGCTTATCTGACAAGTATTTCAATGGCATATTCTTTTATGAATCTACTACACTTGTAATTCATCTCAAAGAAAGTACCCCCGACTAACCCAACAGCAGCAAAATCCTACCCTTTCACTGTAGAGATGCTTGGATGCTGAAAAACTTCTTACTTTATTGGCTTCTTTCCTGAAACCACTTGCCTTTGGTAGTCCATCCCTGCTCTCCCTGGCCATAACAAGCAGAAATTTAAATGTAGTGTGAACAAACATTCTGCTCGGCTTCTCACTATGGTTGCCTTCCTCTAATAAATCTGGTTCCATCACAGTAGCTTTTTATGTCTCGATGTTTGAGAGTAAATAAAAGTAAATAAGAAAATTAATCCATTCATGGATCATCAGCATCACCATCATTAGTTTAACGCCTGTTTTACAGGCATTTGACGGTCAAGTTTTTATTTATTCCTCTTTCAATTTCATCCTCATCATTTCCATGTCTTCCTTGGCCTCCTCCTGCAAACTGACCTTATTAACTTAGCTGTTCTACGTCTACTTATCCAAGAACTCCCATCTATTCTTTCAATGTGATCATACCAACAAAGTCTCCTGTTCTTCACACATCAATCTATAATGCATTATTATTCATCGGACTACTGTTCTCATCTTGAGTGTGATTTTCACAACGTTTCGGTCGATATAACCTCCGACTTTCTTCAGGCGTATCTTGTCAAGTTTGGCAGATACATTCCCGAGTTTGACAAGATACACCTGAAGACGGTTGGAGTTTATATCGACCGAAATGGTGTGAAAATCGAACTCAAGATGAGAACAGTAGTCTGATGAATAATAATGCAAATAACCAATTCTCATCTAAAAAATGCAGAAACGTCAGTCTGTAATGTTCAGATGTAATCTTCCTCTGCGGTCGTAATCTAAACCGGTCTTTAAAGCAAACTATGCACTCATCATATCATTTTCGTATCATTTCCCTTCATGCAACGTATGTCCTCAACCCTTACTAGATGCTGGAAAACTTCTTAGTTTAGTAGCTTTTTTCCTCAGACTACTTGTCTTTGGAATTTCCTCCCTGCTCTCTCTGGTTGTACCAACATGTAGAAATTTAAATGTAAATAAACACATTTCTGTCTAAATCTCCCTCACACATAGAGTCCCATGGGCCCCCAAAATCAACAGAGATGAGACCATTTCTGTAACGATTTGGTCCCTGTTGATTTTGCGGTGGAAGTTTAGTTCTGTGCAGTTCTAGGAGGTCCACCCTCCCAGGTTTTGCTTTCTCTCATTGAGTAGGGGTTAGTTTATTTCTAGTTGCCTGAGGCGCCCTTACCGGGGAATGGTGACGAGGTGCTCAGGCACTTTCTGCAGGTCAGAGTGCCCCTCCTCGGTGCTGATTTCTCAATCCCACTTTCCAACTCTGGTGTCTTAAGTTCTTACAGTGGGAGAGAACTAAATTTTATAAATCAGTCCCTATCCTAGCAGCTTTATACGTTTTGTTTGGTGATGAGTAGAAGTTTAAAAAGAAAATCATCATAACGTCCGTTTTATGTAGGACGGCCAAGTCTTTTATTTTTCTTTCAAGTCCATCTTTATCACTTTCATGCTTGGGAGGAAGAGTAAGGAAAAAAAAAAAAAAAGAGAGAGAGAGAAATGCACCACGTGGTGAGAACCAAAAAAAAAAAAAAGTGTGTGTGTGTAAGATGGACGAGTGATCCCATGGTGGCATGAAAGACTTTTAAGCACGTGGTGAGATGGCAAAGTTTATTTAACTACATGACGAAATAAGGCTTTTTAAACAATATGCAATGCGTTGTTGGAAAGTACCAGTAATAAATGTTTTTTGTTAAAACTGAAAAAAAAAGAGTCGAAGTTCCTTTTGTTTGTTTTTGTGTGACTGTCTCAGACACAACGTGTTGGGTCCGAGTGTTAAAATGCAACAACGCCGTTGAAGAAGGTTAACGACCATGTTAGCAATCTATTTCACTATCATGACCTACCATGTGCAATGGTGCATACCTACACTGAGAGTATTAGTTCATTAATTTATTTTGTATGAATCAGATGATATTGTTGACATTCGTTTCCCCGCTATCTTTCTAATTAGAATCCTTTCTAGAAAGATACAGCGTACTTACAAAAAGAGCCGCATGAAGGTTGCCAACATCCCAAGTGGTTTCTGTGGCGTGAACTGGATTTGAGCTTGACACACCCAGGTTCGCCACCGTTACCTCCCAGGGTATTAGTGAAATTGATTCAGTAACTCTTAATAGAACTTGCTTTTTTTTTTTCTCTCTCTCTCTCTCTTTTCTTTTTTTTCTTCTTTTTTAATTTTTTCATTTTTCTTCTTTTTCTGCTTTTTTTTTTTTTTTACTTTTTGTCTTTTCTATATATCTATAAAAGTGAGAGTGTATGTGTGTATGTGTGTGTGTGAGGACAATTCTCAACCTATATACTAAATGAATTTTTTATTTACATACTTGAAATTTGGTATATAGGGTATTCAGACATGTGGAAGACTTGTTAATCGGTTTTTATCTGAAAGAAAGGGCTGCTAAGGGGTCAAAATTGAAAAAAGTAATACCTGGGAGGCCACCGAATTTTTATCTGTTTGCTAACTGTTTCATGAATGCAAGCATGAATTGTTCACATGACGCTATCCTTATGTTAAGAATAAGTAAGTTTGAAAACACTTTTTTAGATCATGTCAAACTGGCCTAATGGTTATCGTACTTTACTCACAGTCTTTAAGTTTTGGTTTTGATCTCATCTCGAGTTTTCTGTATGAATTAAAATATAATATTTATGCATATTTTATATAACTGGGCAACACCGGGCGGCCTGCTAGTATATCTATAAAAGTGAGAATTTCAACCTATGTACTCAACGATTTTAATCAGTTTTCATCCAGAAAAAAAAGTCTGCTAAGGAGTCAAAATTGAAAAATTGGTATTTGGAGGTCATCAAATTTTTATGTTTGTCAACTGTTTCACGACTGCACATGCGCAAATCATTCACATTATGTTAAGAGTAAGTAGGTTTGAAAGCACTTTTTAAAGATCGTGTCAAACTGGCCTAATGGTTATCGTACTTGACTCACTGTCTTTAGGTTTCGATTTCAGCTCGAGTATTTCTTCTTTTTTTTTTTTACTTACAAGAAGTGAACTGTTTCGAAAAAATTCTCGCATGCACATGTCTCAGTTTCTTTCTGTTCTTTTTATTTTATTTTATTTATTTATTTTTTTTTTTTTAGAAATTTAATGTTTCGTTTAATACCGGGCAACGAGAGGTACATCTTCTAGTTTTTTTATATTCATTTTTTCTTTTCTTGTTTTTTTTCTTTTTCATCACAGTAATTTGCTACAACCAAAAATACAGACAATTACTAACCAAAAGGGACTAAAATATTACTCATTTATTTCGTATGAATCAGATGATTCTATTATCGGCATTGGTTTCCCTGGTACTTTTCTAGCTAGATTTTTTTTTTTTTTTTTTTTAAGTACATCAGGTAATCACAAGGAGATGTACATCAAGGTTGCCAACATCCCATGTGAAAATATTTCAGTGGATTCGCATTTGTTCTGAACTTAGCACATTCAGATTATCGGTCCTTGTGGTTTACCACTTCGTCACTGTCACCTCCCACTAAAATGTTATCGGCATAGATTTTACTGATAACTTTCAAGTTAGAATTTTTTTCTAGGAAGACACGTGGTATTTACAAGGTGGACCATATGAAGGTTTCCAACATCCTAAGTGGAAGTGCTTCTGTTAATAAAGCACATTCGAACTTGGCACACCCAGGTTGTCAGACCATGTCGTTTATGGCTTAACCAAGATCACCTTCCAAGATATTAATGAAAGGGAATCAGTGACTCTGACGGAACTTGAACCTGGATTGCTGCAAAAGTAACCACGGCGCCACTATCATAAACTGCACCAAGAACATTGACTAGAAGAAGAAAAAAAAATCTATTTTCAAATCTTTTTTATTTTTTTGTCTTCCATGTATTCTTTACTCCCGATTCCAAGTCTTAGACTGCAATATATATTTGGCTTATTGCATTTGTTATTTCCTGCGGGTATAAGATGAATCTTGCAATGGTTATTTTGGTAAACCTTTATTCCCCTTTCGCGCTCGATGCTACTTAAAGTTTTGAGCCGAACACGTAGATGATAATCAGGATTTTTGTCCTGCGTATCCGAGGAATGAAATATCCAGAGACTCAAAAGAAAATCCAGTTTTAAAAATTCTTGACAGTTTTATTAACCTTTGGAATGTCAATCGCAATATCGATAAAAGCGATCGTTCTTCGCTAGGGAGAAAGAAAATGGAGAAGAATTTTAAGCGTAGAATCTTTGCGATTATTCTGCGGCTGCAAGAAAATAACCCCTTTGCATTGACTTCTTTTGGAGAGCCAAAGGAATAGAAAAATAGCGTTAATAGTTTTATTGAAGAAAGAAAATGAAATTATAGGGAAAGTGAGTAAAGTTGTTGAAATTTTTTTTTTTTTTTTTTTTTTTTAAACAAGAATATGATTTTATATGAATATATATCTATATGATACTAGCCTGGATTTCCGGCGTTGCCCGGGTGTTTGGAAGTGTGAATTGAGCCATAAAAATGTGGTAGTAGGCAGACAGACTCGAACCCGTGATGTAAAAGCGGAAAAAAGTGAAAGAAAATCTGATGTCTTACTGCTACTTTATGGCATGACCGGGAATTCGGAACGTTAAAATTAGGCAAAGTCAATCCAACCATTATGATGACTTGTAAAAATGGCTGGCAAAAAATCGACCCCCTCCTTGTAGAAAACTGCCCAGTTGAGGGTGAAGGAATTAATGTTTTTGGCCAATTTTTCGATATTTGTCGTCCGAGATGTCGAATTTCAAAATGATACTGATCTCATGAAAATCCGTCGCCTCTGTCGAAAGTTTTAGGCAGACATACATACATACATACAAATATTTAAACAGACAGGTGAGATTTATATTATTGATGAATACTATTATCTCTACTTATATATAAAAGGTACATTGTTTCTATGCGAGTTCATTCCCTATAGACTCTGAAACGGCTGAAATTTCACAGAAATGTACTTGATGTGTTTGGGAATGTTCTTAGCTAGGTTCTGTATCTGGATGCCACTGATAATTTTCGATAATCAAAAAATTCCGATTGAAGGAGTAAGTCTGATTTTGACCGAAGTTAACACCTTATACAGCCTAACATCACAATTGTATTCAAAAAGGTTTATCACCGCACAAACAGAAAGGCTCGCTTGTATAAAATCAGCAGAGGTTCTTTCATAAGACAGAGATGCATTCAAAATGAATGTTTCTGTTTTAAGCACAATTAAACCATGATACCTAACTTTTGCATTTTCAATTTTAATTCAAGCCATCTATATAAAAGCGAAAATGTGTGTGTGCATGTCCGCAAAAGGCTTTTTTTCGGGGAGGGGGGTTGCTCGCTTGGCGCCCTCATTAAAACTTTTTATATCACATCTAAATCATAATATCTATGAGTTAACAACGGGGTTCGCCTGTCTATTTAATTTGCCCGACTTTGAAAAGCTAAATATTCCAGATTTTTGGATCGCCGCGTGTTGCTTTCATTTTCCGGTATAAAAAAAGCGAAACTCGATTCGAATAGACACCTCCCGGCCCATGGCAGGTGGTCTCCAGGAAGCGATGTAAACGTTTGGTCCATGTCTGCTTTTCACCGTCATATCAGACAGTTGCTTTCATTTCGAGACACTTCCCTAATAAACGGAGGAGCTGTTTTTCCTTCCCCAAAGTTCGGTAAAAACTGTCCCACTCAAGATCTTAACTGCTGAACAGCCATTGCTTACGTCATTTTTCAAGGTGAAACATCACACGATTCAACTTCCTCGCACCTGTCAATTTCATTTCACTTTATAAACTTTAACTTAACACACTTATCAGTTCCTCTCCCCTTGTGGCTGAGATGGTTAGATGTTTTCTTTTTTTTGCCTTTCGTTTCCACCTTCGCTTCAAGGCTTCGGGGTTCAAGCCTACCTTCCTATTAAAATTTTTTTTCTTTTACACTTCCAAGCACCCGGTCATGTTTTGATCTACCCCTCCCCCCCAACAACACACCTCCAAACACCCAGGCAACTCCGGGTACCCCCGCTAGTCTATAATATAAATGTCTGTTAAAATGTATGTATGTATGTATGTCTGCCTAAAACTTTCGACAGAGGTGACGGATTTTCACAAGATCAGCATCGTTTTGAAGCTCGACCCTTTGGATGCCAAATATTGAAAAATTAGCCAACAACATTAATTCCTTCATCCTCAACTGAGCACTTTTCTACAGGGAGAGGTCGCTTTTTTCGCCAATATTTTCGAAAGTCATCCCTTCTTTTCAGCTGACTAGCCTTACTTTAAACCTTTGCCACTTTTGGTTTGGCGATGGGCGCAACAGCAAAAACGTCAGTTTCTTTTTGTTTTTTTTTCACATTCTTTTCCTTCTTCGTGGTATGGGTTCGAGCCTGCCTGCCTACTACCACTTTTCTTTTTTTCTTTTTACTCAACAAACACCTCCATACACCCGAGCTATGCCGGGCACCTAAGCTAGTTAAATAGAAAAATAATTTCATAGAATCAACAGTAGGTTCTCTACAGTGCAATGTAGTGCGAGAAGGCATGTGAAGCTTGACATGTGAATGATCTTTACAGTATACATTCATGTTGGGATGATTAATCGGAAATCAGAAAAAGTTGTGTTTATTTGTTTAAAACAAAATTTTCCATCGTTGGTAGTAATAATAAAATAATAAGTATTTATTGACTTTAAACTACCTGTAAAGCTAAAATCTACACATCATCCCCCACCCCAAGTGTGTTTTTACATTTGAGAAAATATTCGCAGCTGTTACATGGGTTTTTACAATAATGGGGGAAAAATAAGAACTCTATGGTTGAATATTTAGAGATTTATAAGAATCAGAATCGAGAACTTAGTATAAAATCGGAAATTGTATCCGAATCGGGGAAACTAGTGGAATCGTCCCATCACTAATGCTGAGATTCCGATGCCAAAAACGATTCTTTTTATTTGTTTTTTGATCCCCCCACCTCCAACAAAGGAGGGATTGGACCTAGTAATTCACTCCTGTTCATTTGTTTGCTCCATAACCACATCTTGAATTTGTTTTTAATTTTGCATAAACATTAATTGTATGGTGCAATCATGTTGACACACCGGTTCTCGCCAGATCACCGAAATTAAGCAACGTTTAGCCTGACCAGTAACAGATGGGAAGGCTAGGCACTGTATGTAACTCCTGGGAAGGTTGGGGATGGTGCCAGTACCCCCCCCCCCAAAAAAAAAATCCTCGCTACAAAGTTGTGGATGGCCTATGCCCCCACCCCCACCCCACTTGAAGGGGGAATTAGAGGGTTAAAATTGCCCCCAAATCTTTAATCCGTTCATTTGTTTGCACTTTTCTCAATAACCACGCCTTGGATAAAAAAAATTTTGGATAAACATTAGTCATGATGAAAGTAAGTTTTTCAGTTATGGTGCAGGATTCCGCATGCTCAGTTTGTTTTTTTGTTTTTTAACTTGCTTTTCTATTGCTAGAAGTACTGATGAATATAGATTTTAAAACAACCATATATATATATATATATATATATATATACTAGCAAAAGTACCCGTCGTTGACTGGGTTCAAAAACAGCCTACAGAAAATGGACTCTGATTTATGAAAGTATGATAGGTTATGAAAAGGAAGGGTTGTAAAGAAATA
The DNA here is from genome assembly GCF_053919585.1 of Euprymna scolopes. Lineage (NCBI taxonomy): Eukaryota > Metazoa > Mollusca > Cephalopoda > Sepiida > Sepiolidae > Euprymna > Euprymna scolopes. The sequence goes on along the minus strand of NC_136523.1, from coordinate 50,030,705 downwards.
GCTTCGGATTTGGGGGTATCAAAACCAAAGCAAAATATGATGAAAGTAAAAATAAAATAGATGAACCCCATAATTTATTATACCATACCTGTTCACACTGAAACACTTATCACAATATTCTGTGGATCTATATTAAAAAACCTTGTTAAACTTTGTGACATATTCCATTCTATGGAGGTCAGGTGCGAACGAACACCCCATAATTTTATTATACCATATTTCTTCAAATTGAAACATAATTATCAAAGTATATTTATGCAGATAGATATGAAACGTCTTTATTAAAGTTTGTGCCTATTTCCATTCTATGGAGGCCAGGCGCGAATGCAGACCCCACAATTTTACTATACCATCCCTATTTAAGTTAAAACATACTTATCAAAGTATTATTGTGTACATCTATATAAAAAACACTTGTAAACGTTTTTTTATTTCCATACTTTGTGGACCAGGCGCGTACGCAGGCCCCACCATTTGAATGAATCATCATTATGCCAGATCAAACATACCCATACAATAGTCAACCATATAGGAGCCTATTCGTGACCAGACACACACACAGACGTTCAGCTTTATATTATATATATATATATATATATATATATATATATATTGTACCTTAAAAAGCAACTCTATAGCGAAATATTTGGAGATTTTATAGGAATCGGAATCAGTAAGTTAAAACAGAATCAGTAATTATTAGGGCTATGACAACGGCATATTCTTTTCATTGTTTTGACTCTCGAGTATATATCCGGCACAGTTAGATACAGTTAATCAACTGAGAACCACACCACTCTATATAAAAGCATATAAGATATCAACGGATACACACTCGAGAGTCAAAACAATGAAAATAATATATTGTCATAGCCTTACTAATTATATAGTTTTTTCCAATACATATCTTTTTTTTTTTTTTTTTTTTGTTATTCGTGTATATGTATGTATGTATGTATGTATGTAAGTGTGTGTGTGTGTGTGAATGAGTTGCCCCTTAGTTTGTTGGGACATATTTATATTTATTTTTTTATTAATATTATTACGTGCATAAAAGGGATACCCATAGACATGCATGTTTCTAGCTTTTAGCCGTCATGACACCAGCATCCGTAGTCTTTTGTTCTATAATTGAGCTACGATATATATATAAGCTGAACGTTATATGGGAACTTTATTACATTATCAAGTCAATAAGCGTTACAGAAAGAGGCATAAAGAAGAAATCTCTTTAATCCATGGCATTTCGAAACTAAATGCTTCTCATTAGAAGAGGAGAAAATGCCGGCATTATACAAAAGTAAAAAGACAATACCGACTTTGCAAACATTCAAATTAGAAATGGGAAAAAAATTGAGATTAGAATTGGAAAAATATTATTTTATAACGAGGCTGGGGGGGGGGGGCGATATGATGGCTATAAAACCGAGAAGGAACGAAAATGGACAATAAATGCTAAAAGAATATATAAGAAAATTAAATACGAAGAAAATGTGTATATCTCTACTATTATATAAAAGTCACTGCGTGTGTGAGTTCCTTCCTCATAGGTTCTGAAACGGTTGAGTTAATCTTTTGCAGATTTCACACAAAGGTAATTTATATTTCTGGCGGTGTTTATAGATATGCTTTTACAGAAATTCATCTGATAAGTTTCGAAAATCGAGGAAATCCGATCTTAAAAATAGTCTATCTCTCTTATAGAAATAAAAAATTTTACAGAGGAATATTTTACGTTACACAGGCCAAGGGAAATAATAAAATCTCAGAAAATCATTTCTTTAATTATTCCTTATAATATATAATAATCAATAGAGGATTAACTCTATAATAATACATACGCAATCTGCATAAATTAAAATATCGTATTTAAGTGGAAATTTAGTATGGAGTCGGTAATTGTATCGGAATCGGAAAACTATTGGAATCGTCCCATCACTAATATATATATATATATATATATATATATATATATATATATACTAGCATTTCAGCCCGGCGTTGCCCGGGTGTTTGGATGTGTATGTTGAGCAAAAAAAAAAAAAGTGGTAGTAGGAAGGCAGGCTCAAACCCGTACCGCAAAGAAAGAAAAGAACGGGGTAAAACCTAACGTTTATGCTGTTACGACCACCGCCAAACCAGAAGCGACATTTTTTTAAATTAAGGCTAGACAATCTAAAGGAGAGGATAACTTTAAAAAATAGCTGCGAAAAAAGTGACCCCCCCCCTATAGAAAAGTGCCTAGTTGAAGGGGAAGATATTAATGTTTTTAGCCAATTTTTCGATATTTGTCGTATGAAAGGTCGAACTTTAAAACAATACTGATCTTGGTAAAATCCGTCGCTTCTATTGAAAGTTTAAGGCAGACATGCAAACATACATACATACATACATTTATATATTGGTAACTAAAACTTTTCGACCCAAACTGATGAAAAAGCTTGCCCTATCTCTGAATACCCTTTATGTAAAATTTCAAATATTTAGACCAGAAATTGTGTGAGTAATTTGGAAGAGACCGCAGAGGTCAATTTTTTTTAACTTTGACTCCTATTATGACCCCTTAAAGTTTATTGTTTTGGGCTCAAATCAAGTTATTAAGTTAGATCCATGTCCAAGGAACCGATATCTAAAATTTCAAGTGCGTAGACCCAAAATTGTCGGAGGAGTTTGGTAGAGTTCTCAAAGTCAAATCGTTGAACGTTGACCCCTTAATCGTCAAATTTCTGGCCAAAAACCGATCACATCGATTTTCCCAAATCTCAGTACCCTGTATATCAAATTTCGAGTCTGTAGACTAAAAGTTGACAGTTATTGTGTAGGGAAATGTACACACACACACACACACACACACACACACACGTTCATTTTTATATATATATACTAGCATGGGTGCCCAACGTTGCCCGGGTGTTTTGGGTGTATGCTGAGCAACAAAAAAAAACGGTCAATTTTTAAAACTTTGACCCCTATTATGACCCCTTAAAATTTATTGTTTAGGGCTCAAATAAAGTTATTAAGTTAGATCCATATCCAAGGAATCTATATCTAAAATTTCACGTGTTTAGACCCAAAATTGTAGGAGGAGTTTGGTAGAGTTCTCAAAGGTCAAATCGTTGAACTTTGACCCCTGAATCGCCAAATTTCTGTCCGAAAACCGATCACATCGATTTTCCCAAATCTCAGTACCCTGTATATCAAATTTCGAATATGTATGCTTAAAATTGACAGAGTTATTGCGTAGGGAAATGTACACAGACACACACACAGACACTTTCACTTTTTTATATATATTTATATAATGTGGCGGGGTCACCTTGTAATATATCGTATTGTATATATAGAGTGAGGGAGAGACGCACGCACAAGTACTTAAGCAGACTCTTTCATTGAATTTTTAGTGTCATTTCTCGAAAAAGCATCCATTCATTGGAAATATATGAAAGAGGCAATCAATTTTGTATGTGTTCAGAAGTAAAAAAAAAAGGGGGGGGGTTGACTGCGAATACAAACCGTGTCAAAAAAAAAAAAGGACAAGATAACATTTATAAGGCAAGAAAGATTAATATTTCCATAGAAAAAGGAACACGAAAAGATGCAGCCGAGTTATTTTATTGACATGAAAGGATGAAACGTGAAAGAGGCACATCTGAGTTGAGATGATAAAACGGTTTCATTCGCAAGAATGAGGGATGGGGAGCGGGGATGAAAGTGGGGAGGGAATGATGGTGAGGAGGGGGATAAGTGTTGTCGTGATTAAACAAGAGTCAATACATCATCTGCTCAGCTGTTAAAATATACATTGAATTCTTGGAGTGAAAACCTGGTTCTTGTTTTATCTTTTAACAGTTTTAATTACGTGTCAAAAAAGAATGGAGAAACCGTTTGCTCTCGTTCGATCGCTCTCTTTTGCGCGCTCTCTCTCTCTCTCTCTCTCTCTGGTTTCTTCCTTATTTCCTTTTTTTCTTTATAGGGTTTTTTCTTTTATCGTTATCTTTTTTTCATTCTCTCTCTCCCTCTCTCTAAATATCTCTATTCCTCTCTCTCTCTCTCTCTCTCTCTCTCTCTATGTATATATATATATATATATATATATATATATATATATATAGTCTCTCTGTATCTGTCTCTAAATATCTCTCTCTACATACCTATCTCTCTTTCTAAATGTCTATCTATCTATGATGAGCTGTGAAACAGCGAAACAGTACAATATGTGGATGACTATATCTATAATATAAAGCTGTGATTGTGTCTGGTAACGAATAGGCTCCTATATGGTTGACTATTTGAAAAAAAACTGATTACATATGTATCGAGACACAGGAATGGGTATGTTTGATCTGGCAGAACGGTGGTTCATTAAAGTTGTGGGGTCTGCGTTCGCAGCTGGTTCACAAAGTATGGAAATAAAAAAATTTAAAATTAAAAAAAAACGTTTACAAGTGTTTTTGATAAAGATGTACATAAGAATACTTTGATAAGTATGTTTTAACTTAAATAGGGATGGTATAATAAAATTGTTGGGTCTGCGTTCGCGCCTGGCCTTCATAGAATGGAAATAGGCACACACTTTAACAAAGACTTTTCATATCTATCTGCGTTTGCTACTTTATATCTATTATTATATACTTTGATAATTATGTTTCAGTTTGAAGAAATATGGTATAATAAAATTATGGGATGTTCGTTCGCGCCTGACCTCCATAGAATGGAAATATGTCACAAAGTTTAACAAGTTTTTTTTTTAATATAGATCCACAGAATATTGTGATAAGTGTTTCAGTGTGAACAGGTATGGTATAATAAATTATGGGGTTCATCTATTTTATTTTTACTTTCATCATATTTTGCTTTGGTTTTGATACCCCCAAATTCAACCCAAATTTACAGCCCTTCCTTTTCATAACCTATCATACTTTCATAAATCAGAGTCCATTTTCTGTAGGCTGTTTTTTAACCAAATCAACGACGGGTACTTTAGCTAGTGTGTGTGTATATATATAATAAATATATATATATATATATATATATATATATATATATATATATATATATATATATATATATATATAATGCCTCTAAATATCTCTCTCTCTCTCTCTCTCTCTCTCTCTCTCTCTCGATATCTTTCAATTTCTCTCCCATGATTTTTTCTTATTTCTAAAAAAAAAAAAAAAAAGATAGAAAGGAAGATTTTTATGAATCTAAAAGCAAACAAAGAATAAGCAACCATCAACTTTTCATCTTCATCAAATTATTTGTCATGAAATATTTCTTTAATTTTTCTTTTCTTTTTCGTGGGTGGATGACATAATCTGTCTGGGAATGAAATCTCCTTTTTCACTATTTCCGTAGAAACGAGGTCGGCATCATTAAAAAAGAAAAAGAAAAAAAAAAGTAACGAATAAATTTTTAAAAAAATTATAAAATTAAAAAAAAAAAAAAAAAAGCAACAAACTTATTGCTCTCCATAAATTTTAATTAGATTGGGAGATAGAAATTTTGTCAAATCTACTTTAAAATATAAGCGACACTTTCTCTGTTTTTCCGTATCTTGATTTTTTTCAAGGGAGATAAGCACATGGAAAATTCCAGCATCAAATAACGCTGTTGTTGTAGAGAAAAGATACTACACTTTGATTATTCACGTATAATGATCTTAATTAATTTTCCGAAAAATATCGAAAGTAGAAAGTGGATCTTGGGTTTACTTTCAGCAGCCGCGTAACTTTTGCGACTTTTATTTTGTTCTTTAGTTCTCAAATTCCAGGAGAGATGTTTCTGACAAAGAGGGAAGAATTGCTGTTCTCTAACTCCGAATTTATTCCATTTAACGCTTATCTTTGACAAGTTTTGTTTTTGTTTTTTTACCTTGACGCAGTATTTATTTTAGCTCCTTACATCAAGTGGCTTCATGCCTTGTTAGGAGCGATTTCCATTAAAAAATGATCTAGGTTACAATTTACTCAATAAGAATCGAGATGGTTCGGTTGTCAGTTGAATGATGAAGAATATAATGAGAGGATTGAAATGAATAAAATTTGATTACTTATGATGGTAATTTACAAGTTTTCCTTGGTGTTGGATTTGAAACGACTATGTTTTAATCTGCAGATTCTACATGCTCTACAGGTGGGAGGTTTTTGGAAAGAAACTATATTCATGAAAATTCTGTTTGGTGTCTGGCATAAGGAGGAAAAAGGGAAATTACTTGGTAGTTGTGGTTGTTACTGATGCTGCTCAGCGTCGTTCATTCATTTCGTATGAATCAGATGATTATTGTTGCCATTCGTTTCCCTGATATCTTTCTAGTTAGAATTCTTTCTAAAAAGACATTGGCTACATACGGGTGTCATATTTCTCAAAATTCCTAACTAAACTTCAGATGCGTTCATCTGTAACCATGCATTTTTTTTTTTTCAACTTTAAAGCAATGTCTTTTCTTTAAATTTTACATAAAAAATAGATAAATTTTCAAAAACTTGGATATTCGACTTCGTTATTCGCATTGCCATCTTTGGTTCAGTCTTTGTATAATCATTGCTTCTGTCCTTCTGCACTCGTTTAAAACTTGACGTAAGTTATTTTAAATGGATATGCATTACAACAAGCTCATGCTGAAAACTTGCTCCTTTATGATTCTGCGCTGGTATGACTGCTTGAGTCTGTGCCAAAGTGTCCTAATCCCACTTATAAGCCTGACGAATTCTCACGAGAATGAAATGTGGAATATTCTGTATAGGTTAATTGCCATATATATATTTTCAGAAGTTACTACCTAGCTCTATGTATCGAGCACTGTTGAAGTAAATACTAAAAATTTATGAATAAAATTATATCTTTGTATATTAATTTATGTGATTAAATAAAATATTTATAAAAATATATATATAGAGAGAGAGAGAGAAAATCTTTATGATGTACATACTCATGATGGAAAAAAAATATCGTACACCGAAAATCATGTAAATTGATCAAATAATTGTATTTTTAAATAAGAAAATCAAATTTTGTGGTTCAGCAAACGGTGATGATATCACAGCGCCATCTTGAAAACTGGGTTAAAGATTGTTTAATATTAAGCTACTTGGAGCAACAAATGAAATTTGAACATGCGCAGAAATAAAAATATATCAACAAGTTGAAATGAACATTTTAAATTTCAACTTGCCGACATATTTCTGTACACATTATTCATCCATCCAAACAAAGATTTTACTCCTTATAAACCATCCCTGGTGTATGATTACTATTTCCTGCTAAATTTGGTGTTATGTGACCAGTAGTTTAAGAGTTTATCGGTTAAATATTTTCATGCACAGACAGACGCACATACATCTACTGTTTTATTTATATAGATATAACTTGAAATTCTTGCTATGAAAAGAGTTTTGTGCAGAAATATTTTTGATTCAATTAATATTGATTTTTAACCAGGCCGGAAAATTTCATTGTTGATTCTTAACACAGACTATGTAAATAAATTATCTTTGCTTCATCTATATTGAATGTTTTTGAAAGGGAGGGGGAAAAATTGTGTATGTGTCAACGTATATATACTAGCAGACGGCCTGACATTCTCCGGTTGCAAAATATTCTTAAATATGATATTTTAATTCATAACGATTTCATATTTATTATTATAGAGCCAATTCATATTTATTATTATAGAGCCAGTTAATATTTATTGTTATAGAGCCAGTTAATATTTATTATTATAGAGCCAGTTAATATTTATTATTATAGAGCCAGTTAATATTTATTATTATAGAGCCAGTTAATATTTATTATTATAGAGCCAGTTAATATTTATTGTTATAGAGCCAGTTAATATTTATTGTTATAGAGCCAGTTCATATTTATTATTATAGAGCCAGTTAATATTTATTATTATAGAGCCAGTTAATATTTATTATTATAGAGCCAGTTAATATTTATTATTATAGAGCCAGTTAATATTTATTATTATAGAGCCAGTTAATATTTATTGTTATAGAGCCAGTTAATATTTATTATTATAGAGCCAGTTAATATTTATTATTATAGAGCCAGTTAATATTTATTATTATAGAGCCAGTTAATATTTATTATTATAGAGCCAATTCATATTTATTATTATAGAGCCAGTTAATATTTATTATTATAGAGCCAGTTAATATTTATTATTATAGAGCCAGTTAATATTTATGGAGTGAAAAGGGGGGTCAAAATGGCCAAAAATAGCACTTTCCGATACATAGAATCTTTTCAGACGATTAGATTTTGCTGAAAATTACCCAAAAGCAAGACCACATGGATATACATCAAGGAAACGTAATATTTGACCCTACAGAAGTAATACCTTGTCATGATTAGGGCTTTTACTAGTTGCTTCATTACCTTTTCTTCAAAAACATAACGAAGGCATCAATCGGGGGACCATATATTTTGGCTTGTTTTCCTTGAAGAAATATTGTTATAATTGCAGTCAGTGAGTCAATAATTAGAACTGTTACTGTTTTAGATACTAGCATATCGATTTCCTATCTTGGTTGCACTGATGTCACTAAACAGTTTTCTGTCACTGTTATTTGCCTTTATATATTTTATACAAATATATAAAGGTCCTGGATATGGCCTTAAACTATATCCGATGGTGAGGCCCCGACTTGCAGGCTTTGGGAAGTGTGGAGCCACCCTTTAATTGCCATTGCTCTCAGGTCCACTCTGACCCGGAGTGGGAGTACTTGTTAGGGTCCCAACTATGGGTTAAATAGAAACCGACTTAAAAAAATAAATATATTCTATTAAAAAAATGCTCTTCAGAATCACCGGATTTGGCTTTAAATAACCTGAAAAGGGTTGTTATGCTGTAAAACAAAAACAATCAACCAACCAACCAAATATATAAAATAATATAAAAATGGTGTGTGAATAACTAAGAATCTGATTGACTGAGTAGCAAACTCAGTAATACGGCAATATATAAAAACAAGAAATAATAGCGATTCCATGCAATAGACTGACTAATCCTCATGGGGAAGAATGTGGAAATTCTGTGTAGCTTAACTGCTATATATATATTTTCACAACTTGCTATATATATATATATATATATATATATATATATATATATATATATATATATATGTTCCTGCAGTGATTATTGCAAAAGCGTGGAATACTAGTATAAGTATAAAAATAATTATTACTATTTATAAATAAAAATATATATATATATATTCTTTATTTAGACAAAGGACTCTTCTAGTTACAACCACTGCAAAAATATTACTCTCTCTCTCTCTCTCCTTCACTTTTCTCTCTCTCTCTCTCTCTCTCTCTTTCCCCTTCACTCTCTTTCTCTTTTCCTAAACACTTAAATAAATAAATAAAATTTTACCTTAAAACTGAATTTCATGAGACGATTTTAGAATTAGAATCGGTGATTGTTTAGGAATCTAGAAAATATTGGAACAGTCTCCACACATGCACACGTTTTAATAGTATAGTATATGTACGTTTAATGCTTGTATACAATAAAAATGTTTTTAAACTGCTAGATCTTTTTAAGCTCAATGAAAATGGAATGCACTTTCAGAGCATATATATCGTTTGTAAACAATTCAAATGCCACAAGTATATTTATAGTACATTGATATAATTTTATTTGATATATGGTGCGTCTTACACGTGTTTCATTGAATATATATATATATATATATATATATATATATATATATATATATATATATATACATATATATATAAACTATATTGTCTCTATATTTTTTATGGCACGCTTATCGCCATGTCAGTTTTTTACCATCTACCGATTCGCCCTCCTTGGTGTTTGTTTATCCATGTTTGCTAGAGATAAACCACTTTCTGCCGTGTTTGTTTGAAAAGGTTTGTCGTGCTGACCCGAAGAATGAAAAGGTCAGGTTTAGAATCTGAAGCAAAAACAGAATCTGCTGCTATAAGAATCGTTGATGCCATGATGAAGAGAAGCTAAACGTTTTTCTTTTTTATGGTAAGATTATGTCAGCAAATCTTCGCATCGACGATTTGGTAAACACGGGAAAATGTACTGTTGTTATGCAGAGTTTTACTTTCATCATTTCTGTTTTGTCTGGCGAAAAAAAGTTTCTTCGTACAACTCTGTCTCTCTCTCCCTCAAGCACATTCTCTCTCTCTCTCTCTCTCTCTCTCTCTCTCTCTCTCTCTCTCTCTGAGACACACTTTTTCTCTCGCTCTTCTCTTTTGATCTCTCTCTCGCTCTTCTCTTTTGACCTCTCTCTCTCTCTCTCTCTCTCTCTCTATCTTTTGACCTCTCGTTCTTTTCATGTTGATACCTCGCTCTTGACGTTCTCTCTCTCTCTCTCTCTCTCTCTCGCACTTCTCTTTTGACCTCTCGCTCTTTTGATGTTGATCTCTTGACGTTGATTTCTCTCTCCCTCTCTTTTGATGTTGACATCTCTCCCTCTCTTTTGACGTCTCTCCCTCTCTTTTGACGTTGACATCTCTCCCTCTCTTTTGACGTTGACATCTCTCCCTCTCTTTTGACGTTGACATCTCTCCCTCTCTTTTGACGTTGACATCTCTCCCTCTCTTTTGACGTTGACATCTCTCCCTCTCTCTTGACGTTGACATCTCTCCCTCTCTCTCTCTTGACGTTGACATCTCTCCCTCTCTCTCTTGACGTTGACATCTCTCCCTCTCTCTCTTGACGTTGACATCTCTCCCTCTCTCTCTTGACGTTGACATCTCTCCCTCTCTCTCTTGACGTTGACATCTCTCCCTCTCTCTCTTGACGTTGACATCTCTCCCTCTCTCTCTTGACGTTGACATCTCTCCCTCTCTCTCTTGACGTTGACATCTCTCCCTCTCTCTCTTGACGTTGACATCTCTCCCTCTCTCTCTTGACGTTGACATCTCTCCCTCTCTCTCTTGACGTTGACATCTCTCCCTCTCTCTCTTGACGTTGACATCTCTCCCTCTCTCTTGACGTTGACATCTCTCCCTCTCTCTCTTGACGTTGACATCTCTCCCTCTCTCTCTTGACGTTGACATCTCTCCCTCTCTCTTGACGTTGACATCTCTCCCTCTCTCTCTTGACGTTGACATCTCTCCCTCTCTCTCTTGACGTTGACATCTCTCCCTCTCTCTCTTGACGTTGACATCTCTCCCTCTCTCTCTCTTGACGTTGACATCTCTCCCTCTCTCTCTCTTGACGTTGACATCTCTCCCTCTCTCTCTTGACGTTGACATCTCTCCCTCTCTCTCTTGACGTTGACATCTCTCCCTCTCTCTCTTGACGTTGACATCTCTCCCTCTCTCTCTCGACGTTGACATCTCTCCCTCTCTCTCTCTCGACGTTGACATCTCTCCCTCTCTCTCTCGACGTTGACATCTCTCCCTCTCTCTCTCGACGTTGACATCTCTCCCTCTCTCTCTCTTGACGTTGACATCTCTCCCTCTCTCTCTTGACGTTGACATCTCTCCCTCTCTCTCTTGACGTTGACATCTCTCCCTCTCTCTCTTGACGTTGACATCTCTCCCTCTCTCTCTTGACGTTGACATCTCTCCCTCTTTTTTGACGTTGACATCTCTCCCTCTTTTTTGACGTTGACATCGCTCCCTCTTTTTTGACGTTGACATCGCTCCCTCTTTTTTGACGTTGACATCTCTCCCTCTCTCTTGACGTTGACATCTATCCCTCTTTTTTGACGTTGACATCTCTCCCTCTTTTTTGACGTTGACATCTCTCCCTCTTTTTTGACGTTGACATCTCTCCCTCTTTTTTGACGTTGACATCTCTCCCTCTTTTTTGACGTTGACATCTCTCCCTCTTTTTTGACGTTGACATCTCTCCCTCTCTCTTGACGTTGACATCTCTCCCTCTCTCTTGACGTTGACATCTCTCCCTCTCTCTTGACGTTGACATCTCTCCCTCTCTCTTGACGTTGACATCTCTCCCTCTCTCTTGACGTTGACATCTCTCCCTCTCTCTTGACGTTGACATCTCTCCCTCTCTCTTGACGTTGACATCTCTCCCTCTCTCTTGACGTTGACATCTCTCCCTCTCTCTTGACGTTGACATCTCTCCCTCTCTCTTGACGTTGACATCTCTCCCTCTCTCTTGACGTTGACATCTCTCCCTCTCTCTTGACGTTGACATCTCCCCCTCTCTCTTGACGTTGACATCTCCCCCTCTCTCTTGACGTTGACATCTCTCCCTCTCTCTTGACGTTGAGATATGTATATATACATACAGTAGAATCTCGGGATACGGTAACACTAGGATACGTGTTTTCGGGTTACGATGTGGAATTTTTTTTTTTTTGTTTTTCCGGTCCTGGTTATGGTATTTGCCCCACTTTACAGTGTCGTTTATAATGTTATTTGGTTATATACAGGTGTATTATACACTGTACTGTATTTTACTACTAATTTTAATGCCGTATCTCAGGGTTCTGCTGTGTATATATATATATTGACGTTGATCTATACTCCTGAATTTTTTTTTTTTTTTTTTGTGCATTGATATTCTTCTTAAACCCCCTTTTTTCTTATTTATTTAAAAAAAAAATACACCTTTCTTACATATAAGTCGTGGAATTGCATTCATCTGCAAAAGATTTAGCTATTAATAATCTGTATTCTTTTAAACATTCATTTTAATTAATTCCTTATTAGTTTTTTGGGGGTTTTTTTTTTCGGTTTTCTTATGGGATGACCATTTTAGTTGACTATTATGTGTAATTATATTTAATCAGATATTTTATTTATACTTGCGTAATATTTGCGTAAAAAGGTTATAGTAAAGACAAACCTCTTTCTATATTTATATATGGCTTTCTGTACATTAATCTCTCTCTCTCTCTTTTTCTCTCTACGTTGATCTCTCTCTCTCTACGTTGATCTCTCTCTCTCTACATTGATATCTCTCTCTCTCTCTACATTGATATCTCTCTCTCTCTACATTGATATCTCTCTCTCTCTCTACGTTGATCTCTCTCTCTCTCTCTTGACGTTGATATCTCTCTCTCTCGACGTTGATATCTCTCTCTCTCGACGTTGATA